>NC_143056.1:59896742-60199772 GCF_052426305.1 Pelodiscus sinensis | reverse complement strand
TGAGTCATTCAGCTG
Organism: Pelodiscus sinensis; assembly: GCF_052426305.1. NCBI lineage: Eukaryota > Metazoa > Chordata > Testudines > Trionychidae > Pelodiscus > Pelodiscus sinensis. The sequence continues at coordinate 60,199,757 of NC_143056.1, read as the reverse complement.
ATGTATCAGCTCAGTACAGGCTCTTATTGATACTGTTACATTGCTTCTGCTTAGAATGATCTTTTTGGATGCCCTGAGAATTTAACTAACTTGTAAGCTGCATTTTTTACATTCTGTGTATAACACAGAACTGTTCTGGTTCACAATGCGCTTTACACATTAGCTTTTGGCCACAGACAAACTCACTATAGCATTCTTTTGAACTGAATAGATGCTTTTACTCAGGTACATTTTAAATGTGCCCTTATCTAATTTATTAGAGTTACTTGTACCCAGCCAAAAACACTGCACTTAACAGCAAGAGGTGATTTTATTTAATCTTGAACAGCATTTCTCTTTATTTTGAATGTCCTCTGTCATTGGATAGACCTGAACGATACTGTGCTGTGGGGAATACATTGCCTTCTCACTATGAAGACTTACATATATTTTAATCTGGCCTCACCATCCCTGCAACACGTAGCAGTGCTGATCAAAGCAGCTAGCTGGTCCCTGAGGCTCTCTGTGCTGCTGGGGAAAGAGGGAAGGCTTTGCACACTGCCCATGCCACCAGCAAATCCTCTCAGCTCCCACTGGCCAGCTTCCAGCCAATAGAAACTGAGAAATTTTGCTGGGAGTGGGAACAGTGCACAAAGCCTTCCTCATTCCTCCTGCAGCTCAGAGAGCAGGGACCAGCAAGCTGGTTTGATCCACCTCGTCATCTCCAGCCTGATCGTGGCCTGCATATTTATACCTGCCTCTGGAAATTTCCACTACATGCATCTGACGAAGTGGGTCTTTGCCCACGAAAGCTTATGCTCCTACTCTTCAGTTAGTCTATAAGGTGCCACAGGACTCCTCGCCGCTTTTGCAGATTCAGACTAACACGGCTACCCCTCTGAAGCTGGTTGGAGTGGCACTTCTCTGTGCTGCAGGGGTGGGTGGGCCAGATTAAAGGCTTGGAAGGCTGGATCAAGCCCATGGGCCATATCTTGCCCACGCTGTCCTAGTTCCTCTGCTCCCTAAAGAGCAAAATGCCTCCTCTTACTATTTTCTCCTCAAGTCACCACTCCTGTATAATACACAGCATCAGCAAACTTGAATAATAAAGCAAAAAAGATTTATTTAAGAAAGAATAGAGAATCCATTAGAAAGTGATGGAAATCAGTGGTTTTAATACTAAACAAAATCATAAAATGTGAACTAGAACCCACATTTATGAATAGTTAGCTTTCTGATCTAGTAAAGTAGGTTCCCCAACCTCCATCCCAAAATTCTTGGGAATCAGGATCCAATCTTTCATAAAATATGACCATTCAACAAACTGTCTCCTCACTGAAAGGCTGCAGAGTGTCTTTCTTCACCCTGGGATGTACTGAATCAGTCGTTTGTTTGCACTGACATTCTGGTGATTCCTGGTTGTTCATACTGTTCCTTTTTACCTCCAAGTCATTGGGAATGTTTGCAGTTGTCTTTTGGTGGTTTTCCATTTACTGTTCTGTAATGTGATAAGGGTTGACAACGGAGCCTTGCATTACATCACAAGCTCTCCAGAGAGAGGTAACAACTCCCTTCTGGTTGAATGGACTATTACGGAGACATATGACTTCCTGGCACCTAACTTTTACTCCAAGGCCATAACACATAATTTGCAATATACTGTTCCTTAATTCGTACCAATTTAACAGGGCTTCTAGCTCCAGGCCTCTTCTGAGGGGTGACACCCTGCAAACTGACCCCTCATCTGTAAGTCCCTGGTGGCTTAGTCCACAAACCAACCACAGCCTCTGGAGCAGTCCGGGCCTGAGACCCAAACAATAACCCCCTCTTTCAGGGCAGTCAGGCTTCTTGGCCTGAACCTTCAAGGTCAGGCCCAGCGCCTTGGTTCATATAACAGTTGGTGCTCCCCCTTCCTTGCAGTCACAGAGGTGGGGGTGGAGAAGTCCGGGCTCATCCTCTCCACCGGGCCCCAGCCCAGGGCCCTGTTGATGATGGGTGCGCCCCCAACCACCAGCTCAGCGGGAAATTCTTCCAAAACATGCCAAGCTCATCAGGTTGCCTTCTGGGTCCCTGCCCTTGGGCTACTTCCTACCCCTGTCCTGCTGCATAGGGTATTGTTTGGTTTTAGGCTGCCACTCCTCAGTCTGCTGCTCCTCCGGCCGCTGCTCTGCAGGCTGCCACTCGTCCGGCTGCTGCTCCCCAGATGGCTGCTCCTCCGGCTGCCACTCCCTCTGGGTCGTGTAGTTCCTCAGGCTGTGGCTCCCTCTGGTTTGTGCTGCTCCTCAGGCTGCTGTTCCTGGGTTAGGACAGGAGCTCTTTATCCCCGGTGGCCAGCTTCTCTGGCTTTATACTAGGGATGCAGCTGAAGCATGCTGAGCAGGGCAGTGGGGTAGGGGCCTGCTCCACCCAATAAGCCTATCCTCCACCGCCCTGGTCAGGGCAGGGTCGGTACACCCTGTCACACCAATATACACATCACAATGAGTATGAGTATCAATAAGTTATAAGCTTCTAGCAGAGATGTCACATGCTCCCTTTCATGGTTAAATTCTATGAAAGTGGTGTATTAGATGCTGCCAGTCTGTCCCGTTTTATACAGGAGTTGCTTGTGAATTACAGTGAATCTTTTGCCCATTGGTATGTATGGTACTGACTATTACAAAACCCCTCTACATATTCATAAATTTAAGGAAGACATTTCCCAGATTGCAATAGCATTTTTTTTATAAACCTCCATGACTTATGTACCACCTTTCTGTTAGAAATTATGGAGCAAATTATTTTCTTAGCTACACCAGCACAAAGCAAACTTGGTATACTTCTATGTACTTCGGTGGAGTTATTTTGTATTTGAACTTGTGTAACTGAAACAGAAATGAGCTCTCTGGGGCTGCATCTAGACTGGCATGATTTTGCGCAAATACTTTTAATGGAAAAGTTTTTCCGTTAAATGTATTTGCGCAAGAGAGCATCTATACTGGCATGTGCCTTTGCGCAAAAGATTTGCTTTTGCACAAAAGCATTCATGTCAGTATAGACGCTCTCTTGTGCAAGAAAGCTCCGATGGCCATTTTAGCCATCGGGCTTTCTTGCGCAATAAATTAACATTGCTGTCTACACTGGACCTCTTGCGCAAGAATACTTGTGGAAGAGGACTTATCCCTGAATGGGAGCATCAGAGAATTTGCGCAAGAACCACTGATTTTGTACATTACAAAGTCAATGTTCTTGCGCAAATACTCGCGGCCAGTGTAGACAGGTGGCAAGATTTTGCGCAAAAGTGGCCGCTTTTGTGCAAAATCATGCCAGTCTAGACGCAGCCTAAGGCTATGTCTACATAGCCAGCATTATTTCGGAATAACTGATGTTATTCCAAAATAACATAGTCTGCTTTTGCACAGCAAGCAGTTATTTTAAATGTCAAAATAATGTTAAGATGAAGGACTTCTTACTCTGACTCCTGTAACCCTCATTTCATGAAGAGAAAGGGAAGTCAGAGGAAGAGTGCTCTAACTTGGACTTTCTGCTGTGTAGACAGCTCCAAAGCCGAAATAAGCTATTTTGACTTAAGCTACGCACTTGATGTAGCTCAAGTTGCATAGCTTATTTCAGCGTTAGTCCTGCTATGTAGGCATGTCCTAACACTTTGCAGGGTCTCTATGCAGCATGATGAGTCAAAACAGCAAAATTATCCCTCCTGGAGTTTTGCACCAGTCTGCCAGTGAATCTCATATGTAATCACGATTCTATAACCTAACATTAACGAGGTGTCCTACCTTGAGATATGCCTGTTGCAAACTGTCTGACAAAGTCTTTAGGCTGTTATTGTGAAATGCAATTAAGAGATGAATACAGCAAGGCAAAGGCTACGCTACAATTTAACATGAATGATGTCACTCGGATGTGAATTAGCCACCCACTGAACAACATAACTTACACCGATTTAAGTGCTGTCTATTTCTAACATAGCTACCACTGCTTGTTGGTGCTGGAGTAATAAAGCCAACAGGAGCACTCTCTTCCATCCGTTTAGACCAGCTACCTAGAGAGCTTACAGTGGCACAGCCGCATTGGTGCAGCTTTACTACAGTTAACTCTCTAGTGTAGCAATTGCCTCAGACCTGCAAAGTAAAGGAGACTTCAGCATTCTGGGTTCATGTCTGTCTTGCATTAGCTGTTCATACTGTAGTGTATGTCTGTGAACCTGAGGCCTTAACTGCTTTTTTTCCCTGAACTTAAAACTACATAAGGCTTTTATTTATGTTTTTTAAAGTAAATGTAGTGTTAGGATGAAAATACTCTTGGATGAAGTTCGCTATCCAAGGAATAGATGCAGGCACAAATATTGGCAAACTGAGTTTTGGCGTACCACTCCAATACATGATTGCATTAATATATATTACCAGTACTGTTCTGTCATGCGCGAGTGTGAAACAGTGGAAGTCAATGGTGTAAGGTTGGTAGAAGTAAGATTAGAATCAGGACACAGACTTTGTGATGTACTATTGATTGCAATAAAAATAATTGTGATGTCAGAAGATTATGACATCAGTTGAAAGAGAAACAATGCACACAGATGAATGTCTCAGATCTTGTTTTTGTCTCAGATGCAGATGTTTTTAATGCAGAAAGGGGAAGAGATGCAGAAAACATGGCCGTGCCCTAGGTCTGCCTCTCTGCCACTTCTTTTTTTATTTCTCTAGATCAGAGTCTAGTCACACTCAAACTGGAATCAATGGTATTACACATCTGTAATTTAACTCATAGGTAATTCTTTCTTATGGTATTTAAGCCAGGGTACGTCCACACTAGATTGATCTAGGGAGGCTAATGAGGGCAACCGGAATTGCAAATCAAGCCCGGAATTTAAATATCCTGTGCTTGATTTGGATGTTCCTGGCTGGTCACCATTTTAGAAATTGACTACCCCAAAGTAACTGCCCACGTCTACACGCAGCAGTGAAACGGGATTCCGGAATAAAGCTCCTAAATCGAATTAGGTGGTAAATACCTAATTAGGTAGTAATTAGGAATACCACCTAATTTGATTTAAGGGCTTTATTCCAAAATCCCGTTTCACTGCTGCGTGAGGACGTGGGCAGTTACTTCAGGCTAGTCAATTTCTAAAATGGCGACCGGCCGGGAACATGCAAATCAAGCGCGGATAGTTAAATCCCGGGCTTGATTTGCAATTCCGGTTGTCCTCATTAGCCTCCCTAGATCGAACTAGGGGGCTAGTGTAGACGTACCCTCAGAGACTGGTTTTCTATGAATTTTGTGGGAAAGTTTGCTTGTATTTTGCATAATTATTTAATTGCCAAAGAAAATCTGGTGTAGTCTTAAAGTTAGCTCCTGGGAGATGGGGGAGGTATGATCTGCTGTGGCCTGGCTACCCTTCTAGAGCAGCTTTCTGGCCACTTCACACTGCTTGAGTAGCATAAGATAGCCAGGCAGAGGGTTGCACCCTGGATCTCCAGTTGTGCAGAAGCAGTGTATTTGCTGAGGAAATAAGTTAGCTCTAACTTGCTGAAGGCTTGTTCTGTAGAACAATGACTCTATGTTGTCAGCAATACAAGCTACATCACTGTAGTCTTCTCAGATGGGACCTTTGTTTTACTTGGCTTTTGCTGCCATTATTTTCAAAACAGACAGCTTTAAAAAAGCCTCATTAATCTAGTTTTCTTTGGTAGGTTTCAACATGCTATAACATGGGATGCCTGAAAAAATCATTAGGGTTATTTATTTCCCAGAGTCTTGGTGCCTTTACATGCGCAAATGGCACAAAGCCAGCATTCTACTCAGAGAGCTAGTGTTTCAGTGTCTGCAGTCAGGAAAACAAATTAGGTAGGATAGCCATTTGTTTAACATAAGTAACTGGATGCATTTGGGCTTTGGTGGGCAGCACTCTTATGGAAGCCAACTTCACCTCAAAGTGGAACAGAAGTCACATAGGGTTTCAATTCATTCAGTCAGAAAAAACTACTAAATGCATTTTAAAACAACCATAAAAAAGCCAAAGAAAACCAAATTTTTAGTTTTTAAGCTCTCCACAGGTGGTGTTGCCCTTTATGAATTCTCCATTTCAATCCAAAGGAGAGGGAGATAATTTTTAAAACAAGATATTAGGGAAGGGGGTCATGATCAAAACCAAACTACACATTTTCACAAAAACATGCTCTGTTACTGCAAACACTCCAATTAACTGTAGGGTGTAGGTGGTAAACCCATTGATCACAGGTGTTCAGTATGTAATTCATCACTTCTTTGTGGGCCCAACTGAGCTACCCTTGCCCACAATGAGTAGTATCTCACTCCTCAAGTTGTACTACTGGCTTAATTAGAGCTACTATTCAGAATGACTAAAGGAATCAGAGTCTGATCCTATGTATTGTATTGGTGATTTCTATTTAATAGGTAACTAAAGAGTACTCTCACCTTACAGCTTATTAACCATTTTCTGAGATTAATAAACATTGAGACCAAAGGCTGAGGGTTTATAGGAAATAAATCCTGTAACTGAAGGCTCAGGAGCTGATAAGCCCAGAATACAGATAACAGCTGTTACTGAGTTAATAGGGAACACTCTCAAGATGTCGCTACAATGCAAAGATTTACACTCCCTCTTTTTGCCTCTGTGCTCTGTTGTTGTTACTATAAATCTTTTAGGCTCTGATAGACTATTACCCTCAGAACTCCTAAATCATATAATCACCAAAACCAGACCCATCTCAGTTTGTGAACTCCATCCTATAATGCTACCTGCAAATCCCTGTGGTCTGAATCCTTACTCTTAAGTGATTATAAAGCCGACTCAATATGATCATTTCATTTTTTGGATACCAAAGGAGAGGTATAGTAAATAATACAGTGTCTTGAAGTTGTAGCTGCTCATATCTAACAACAATCTGTTTCCTGTGTAAAACTGTAATACCTGATTCTGTCAGGCACTAGGGCCTTGGCTGCACTATAATGGAAGGTCAAAATAAGATATGCAACTCCAGCTACGTTAATTATGTAGCTGGAGTCGATGTATCTTAAATCATGTTTCCATGCCATTCACACAGCAGGAGGCCAACAGGAACAAATGCTCTTGTTGGCTTCCCTTGCTCCTTACAAACAGAGGAGTACCAGATGCCAGCTGGAACTGCCCTGAGTATTCATTGTGCGGGTCCATACTTGATCTGCTAAATCAAATGTCAAAAAAGATCAACCTCCGGAACATCGTTCTTCTGCACTGTGTATACGTGCCCCAAGCGTTTTCTGTGAGGTACAGAGAACCCTTAACTTCTAGTGCTTTTAGAACATGTAAAGGTGCTCAGTACCTGGTAACTTCAGGCTCTATAAGTCTTTAATACTTTAAAGCATGGTTCTACTCTGAAAAATAACTGTGAAATGGCATTGTTAGGTGGTATTATTTATTTGCAGAGAATAGTGCTCAGTTTACAATTTTTCTTCTGCCTGCTCTCAACATTCAATCTATGATTTGACAATCAAGCTGGATTTTCTTTCTTCTGAGTCAGCCCTGGTGTTGACAGCAACCAACGTGACATGCCTGTGATGACACCTGTGAAGTCCCATTGCTTCAGTGAGTTTGCACAGGTGTAGAGGATTAGCCCTAAAACTGGACTATAGTAAACAATTCTGACAATGAGGTGGTCACAAAATGAATTGTGCATCAAACCTCCCTCCCTTTCACCAACCGTTTTTAGTCCTTTTTGAGTGGACTACATTGTTGACTTCCTGCATCACTCCTCACACAGTCCAACCACCTTTAGAGGGGATATCTGGCCTGCAGCACTTCTGTTTCCCAAGCATGTCAATGCAACAGGACCATGGCACTTAGCAGCAGTTCCATTCTGGGGACCTGTGCCCAGCGAGTTAGTTAAAGAAATTCAAAAGCAGCATTTTCAGAGAGCATTATTTATTTATTCCCTCAAGCCCTTAGCAAAGGGTAACAATGATAAAAGCTATATGTACATGGCCCTTATTTACACAAGCTAGCAAAGAAAGTGTCAGTGCCCCTTGGCCCAGCTAAACTCCATCTCTGGAAGGGATGCTCTCTCCTGCTCACAGTGTTTCCTTGCCAGCCTTTCAGACCCAGTTGACACCCTGGGCAGTCTCAGTCAACCCCCACCCTTTTCTGGATCTGGAGGTGCTGTTATGGTTTTGTGTTTCCTTTGATCTCTCTCTTCTCAGCTTTGGCAAAACAGCCAGACAGGGACTCTGAAACAGCTTAGCTTGGTGGTGCTGCTAAAAACCACTGGGGGAAAAAACTGCAAATCCTTTTTATGGCAGAAGCCGTGCATTCGGTTGATATTATCACTTCAAGCCAGGAAGTGCTGCCACACCCCCAGGACGCCCACTTCCACTACTGCAGATAGGTATAGTCTCTTCACAACTATAAACATGGCTATTTTGTTTGCATGTTTTTGGGATGCTCCTAACATCTATATGTAGTGACTTTGCAGAGCAGAGATGCACTTAAAGCAATCATTTTGTTCACCCACAGGACAGTGAACAAACCAAAAGAAAATTTAGTGCTCAAATAGAATGGCTGTCTTGATAAGAGAAGTTTGTGTACATTGTCATTTCCTTCACATCTGTACACTGTGATCTGCCCACTTTCTATGCGTGTATCACGTAGAGATAGTCAGTCATGTGTCTTTTTGTTTGTATTCAAGTGTTGCATTTGTGGAACTGAATAATGTCTATGAATGTTTCTTATTCAGATAAATTGGCTGGATTGCATCCTAATATTTGTTACAGCTGGAGGTGTACCAAGTGACTGTGATAACCCTCAAAATGATTTTTCATGTTTTGGCATCTGTGTGATTTTTTTTATTTGATATTATGTGAGCAAAAAACATGAGACACCACTGACTTCCAAAGTATTTCTGTATGAATAGGAGCTTTATTTTAAAATTTACTTTAAAAAACTATTAGAATAAAACTACTGGATTAAAACTGTTTCTAAGCAGTGAAAGAAATACATTTAAAAAAACTGATAAAATGCAAACATTTTCTCACTTTAATTTATTAAAAATATAATAATATACATTAGGAAATGTCACATATATTGGGCCCATAGGGAAGGGGAAGTCTACGTGGATTTTTTTTAAACATAAATGTAACTTTAGTCAATTGTGAAAAGTACTTGACTGATAGTTCTCAAATTTGGAATGCTGTATCAAAACACAGCACAAATATGATATGAACGCTTTGTGTATGGCCCTAACAATTTGTTCAAACCCTGCTATGGAGGAAACCATATCTTCAAATAAAAGAGCAGTTCATTCTACATGCACATATAATGCTTGGCCTCCTTGCTGAGCATACCAACCAATGGGCCAGTTGTGTGTATGTTTATGGGCAAAAGGTCTTGCCTAGGAATTGAACTATGTCTAGTCATCTCCTTTTACAAAAGATGTTAAACAGCCATCAGATGACAGAAACTGTTGGTCACTGCTGATTTGGACTGATTTTTTTAAAGAAGATTCTAGACTTTTTCTATTTTAACTATCCTATTTTGTGGCTTTATTACCTTGAAGAACCAAACAGAAGTGGTTGATCAGTAAATCATCTTCTAAGCAGCTTAGTCAATGACAGACCCTTTGAAAGAGAAAAAAATACATGAAGAGCTGGTACACAGCACAGCAGTCATTAATTTTTCAAACCTACACATGAATGTAATTGGGGTGAAATTAGAAGTTGCTCCACCAAGAATTCCTGGGTTCACTCAACATTGAGAATAGTAAGGAAAATTGAGAAAGCCTATAGCAAAGTTTAGTTTGGCATGGGAATGCAGAACCAAGCAAGAGAGAACTCCAGTGGGAGATCCTGCTCCATCAGCTTATATGACAGCTAGAGTGAGCAAAGGAATTAGGTTACAGCAAGCCCGGAAATCAGTTAGGGGCAATGGTTAGCCCCAGTAGGAGAGCTTTCAGGCAGGAAACAGGAAAGACTGAGAGTCTGTTAACCCTGTTTTTAAAGTTCTCCTTTTATGAGCTTATAGACCGCGATTCTCATAGGTCTACCATCGAGCAAAGTATAGAAGTTTTTGTTTCTTAGGTTGGGACCCTATTTTCCTTCATATGTGCTCAAAATTTCTTAATGAGAGTTATATATGGTGAGGATAGATTGTCTGAACGAATTTCTCATGAAAGCAAAACTCCAGCTGTTTTTCTGTTCACACTAGTGACACAGGGACTGGAAGCTGCATTTTATATTTTACTCTCGGCTCTTTTCATACTTTTCCTGTAGGGTAGCAAAATTAAACCTGCCCAGGAAAAAGAATGAATAGTTAAGCAGTGAATAAACTGCAGCAGTCACTTAGGTCTCTTCAGTAATGACAATCAGTGTTAATTTCTTAATTCCAGTTCACAACTATAGCATGATAGAGTTCTGTCTTCCACAAATAGTAGAGATAAGCCAGGGCATGTTTACACTGGGGAGTTATTTTGAAATAACTCCCCTTATTTTGAAATAACAAGTGGGGTGTCCACACTACCAAGCTTATTATTTCAAAATAATAGACTGGTTATTTTGAAATAACTCTTGCTTTTCATGAGGAATAATGCTTATTTTGAAATAGTTATTTAACAATAGCAGTACTGTGGATGCTCCATTGCAGCTATTTCGAAATAATTACTCCCCAGAGTCGATCAAATTAATTATTCCCCACTGCTTTCTGGGGCTCTAAGTTGAAGTAGCGCTTCCACATTGGAAATGCATCTATAGTGTACCCTTAACTCGAAATAAGCTACGCAATTTGAGCTACGCAAATTGCGTAGCTTATTTCATAATTTGGAAATTGCAAAAGAAACCGCTATTCTGAAACGTCCCTTAATCCTTGTGGAATGAGGAGCATGTTATATTTTGAAGTAACAGGCTTGTTTCGAAGACACAGAATAGCTATTTCTGGATGCCTGAAGTAACCCGAAATAGCACTGCAGTGTAGATGTACCCTAATGGAGCCTGCCTCAGACTAATTTAGAGGCTTTCCTATAGTGTGGATCAGCTATTTCAAAATAGTTATTTCAGGAGTTATTTCAAAATAACTTATTTTGAACTATTTTCCTAGTATAGACATGCCCTTTGAGTGTTGCCAGCATACCCCTGGGCAATAACCTAACTTCATCCTCCTGGTGTCTTACAAAGGTAGAATCACATGTTTAATTCTTATACCCAATCCTTCTTTTACCACAAACACACAGAAAATGAAAAAAGATGAGCCTTTTAAAAGCAGAAGAGGGGGAAAATAAATTCCCAATCCTCCATATATATATATATATATACACACACACACACACACACACACAGTTTTATCAACAATAAATATAGTATTGAAACTAAATTAGAAGATGAACACCCTATATATGGATTCTTCCTTACTCCCAGCTTCAAGCTACCTTACATTCACTGAGGCCCAAATTTTCATATGAGTCTCCTAAATTATTTCCATACAATCTGTACATGCATCTATTTCTGCCTGTAAGTCCCAGTTTACATACACGGGAGTGGGGGTTTCATGCACAGCAGGATACATGCATCTGTTTTGAAGGTGACATTTAAACAGCCCTATGTGAACATTTGATCTTGAGTGTAAAATGTATATGGAATAAGTAAACATCTGTTCCTTGCTCTCCTGTGCCATGCCAAAAATGGGTGAACAGAATATTTGAAAATGTGTGAGTGGATGCCTACAGAATTTTTGCCTGTTATACACTGAAAATGTGTACGATACATTCAGACTCAAATGAAATGGTGGTGTCTATGTTTTCAGTCTTGAAACTAGTGTTTTATACTTTATAAGAAAATTGCTGAGTCCAAGTATAGTGCTACAATAGATATCATTTGAATATAAATTACATACAACATGTGGGTTTCCAAAATTCTTTTTTCAATCAAAAGTGTATTTCCTTTTGAAAACTCTTTCCCAATTTGGTTTATTAAAGTGTCTTCAGGATGAGAAGGTAAAAATAAACCAGGGAACAATTACTCCTTTCCAAATATAAACTTTTCTTTTACAAGCTGAGGTTAGAAACAATGAAAACTTTATTTCAGTAGACAATACTGACACTTAGAAGCCTGGAGCAATGTAGACTTTTGTGGGTCTGAACTGAAGGCAAGGTGGATGCGGGATCTAAATATGGAGGACTAGACTTTTCTGCTTACTATGCTGATGGACTAGGAAAAGAGAACAAAGGCTGCTTCTATCTCCTGGTGTGAACATTGGGTCAGGATCTCACTGGAGCACCAGGGAACACTGGGAGAATGATCCAGCATCAAGTTGGTCTCACATAATGGTCCAAAGGCAGCACTGTCTGCTAGGACAGATGTCTGCTTTCTCTGCTGACTGTGCAGTCAGCTAGATAGGAATACATAGTGCTCCTGTTCAATGGAGTAGGTTCCAAAGGACATCCCTATACATGCCACTTGTAACTTGTGCTTCTTAGAGCAGAGAACATCTTTGCCAACATCCCAGCTCTTCTTGGCAAAGCCAGCAGGAGACATAACCAGCAACATACACATTTATTTTTATTGAATAGCAATTTCAATATAAACGGTTACTATAGGAAACAGAAATTCCACATGCACAGAACAAAATGTGTTAAAAGATCGATCCAAAAATTTCCATGTGGAAATAAATTATAGATTGTAAATTGTAAGAGGTGTTTTAATTTTTTTTCTGTCTTTATAAGTGGCAACCATGTCAGTATTTATAATTTGTATTACAGTATCACCTAGAGGTCCCATTACTAATTGGGGCTTCAGTGTCCCAAGTGATGTACAAACAAAGAATAAAAGATAGCTCCTATGTACAGAGATGCTGTAATTAGCAGTTCTTGGGATGTTGCCACATCCCCTAGCTTGAAGTGGTTTCCTTATATACAGGGTTTACAGTTGGGTTCACTGGCTTTCAGCATCCCCCCTAAGCAAATTGTTCCAGCAGCCCTGCCTATGAATCTCAGCCTGTTTAATATTTCAGGGAGAAGATGTCTCCAATTTGTTAAAGTTGCTTATGTAATAACATAGGTTTCAGAGGGATAGTCGTGTTAGTTTGTTTCAGCAAAAACAAGGAGTCCCATGATAACTTAAAAATAAACAAATATATTAGGGCATAGGATTTTGTAAGATACAATTCACTTCCTCAGATGCCTGAAGCCAAAGAAAGGCAGAACTACAGAGATGGGAGTGTAATATCAGTGCTAATTAAATCGGGGTGGATGTGGATTATTTCCTACAGGGATGAGAAGGTGAGTGTATCTGAAGGAGCAGTTACTTATTGTAGAGAGAGCCATTCCATGTTTCTATTCAGACTCCTTCTGAAAGGGTTTAGCAGTTTCACATTGCACTATGGTTTTGAAATTATCAGGCAAAAAACCCTCAAAAACAGACTGCAATCTGAGAGTCAAATCCCAAAGTCCTTATTTAATCTTTATTCAAGAAAAACTATGAGCCTAGTGCATTGTCTCTCACTAATTGTCACTTCATATCCTCAGTCTTTCAGGGTACGGCTAGACTTCAGGAGTTTTTTGGGATACCTTCACCGCGTCCAGGAAACACGGGTGCTCTTCCACTTTCTTTGCGGAAGAGCAAACGCACTCCTTCAGAAGCCCCTGTATTCCTTATTCTACAAGGAAGAAGGGTGCTTCTGAAAGAGGCCAGTCTTGACAGGCCAAATGTCAGAAAAGCCTCTTCCAACAAAAGAATCGGAAAAAGGTACGCAAAATGCAGAATGCCTTTTGCGTACCTTTTTCTGACAAAAAAATTTTAGTCTAGCCATATCCACAGAGACTACCCCATCTGTAGGTTGCCATTCCCAAATCCTTGCCCACATGGCAGTTGTCTTTTATAGCTCTAGATGGATGCTAATTTTAGATAATTAAAGAGAAATGGTTCATTGATTCCCAGGCCAGAAGGAGCCACTGTGATAATCTAGTCTGATGACCTGTATAACACACAGCAGAAAACATCCTAAAACAATTCCTACAGCATGATTTATGGAAACACATCCAATCTTGATTTAAAATTGTCCACGATGGAAAACATCTACCATCGTCCTTGATAAATTGTTCCAGTGGTTAATTACTCTCATTCTTAAAATATTATGCCTTATTTCCTGTCTCAATTTATCAAGTTTCAACTTCCAGCCACTGGATCATGTTACACCCTTCTCTTCTAGACTGAAGAGCCTATTATTAAATAGATGTTGTCCCGCAGGTACTGATAAACTGTAGTTAAGTCACCCCTTAACTTCCTCTTTGTTAGGATAAATAGATTGAGTATAAGTCTATCATTGTAATACAGGATTTCATGTCATTTAATCATTGTCGTGATTCTTTTCTAAACGCTCTCCAATTTATGAAAATCCTTCTTGACTTATGGGCATCAGAACTAAATACAGTATTCCAGCAGCAGCCATGCTAGTGACAACTTCAAAGGTAATAAGCTCTTTACTTCTACATGAGATTCCCCTCTCTCAGCATCCCAGGATCACATTAGCTTTTGTGGCCACAGAGTCACATTGGGATCTTGTGTTCAGCTGATTATCCCTCCACAAACACCACATCTTTTCCAAACTCATGACTTCCCAGGGCAGACTCCTCTGTCTTGCCAATATGGCCTACATTCTTTGCTTCCAGGTGTATACATTCACATTATCTCTATTAACATGCATATTGTCTGCTTGAGCTCAATTCACAGTGTGATCCAGATTGCTCCGAATCAGTGAATTGTCCTTTTTATAATTTACCACTCCAATGTTTGGGTCATCTACTATATCTTCTGGGCCATTGATAAAAGTGTGAAATAGCATAAGGCCAAAAACCCTTGATCAGTTAGCCAATTTTATCCATTGGGGCAGGTAATCCCACTCCTGAGTTCCAGACCCCTGCTCAGTCCTCTAGCTGGCAGTCTCAGTACTGCAACTCTGGTCTTGCGTGCCCTTGCTAAGGTTTGAGCTTTTGTCCCTTGACTACAAAGGGCATAGGGGCCAGTTCCCCCTCATCAGCCTGGGCTGGATAAACAGTCCTCTCCAGCTACCAGCTGGATTATCCGGCTGCCAGGGAAAAGGGAGCCCAAACCCCCCCATTGGAGTTCGTCACCTCTCTCTTGCAGTCTCCAGCAATACTGCTGTTTTCTTTCTCAATTTTTCTGGTTTTCTCCCCCACCCCATCTGTTCTGATCTGTCACTCTCCTCCCTTCCCTGCAGGGAGGGCTTCTTTTTAAAAGGCTAAGTGGCAGCCTCAAGTGAGATCAGCTGGCTGTAATTAATTTACAACAGCCCTGTCTCCCTTACTCCTGATTAGCCAGGGCCCTTGTCACCTTTTAGAACTGCATTTCTCTCTCTCTAATCTAACCCTCTGGCCTGTCCGGCCTGACCCTGTCACACCATTTAATGTTGAACATTATAACTCTTGGGGGAGTGGTAGAAGATAGTTTGCTACCTTGTACTAACCTGGATCGTGCATTGCAGCTAGCTACATGACTAAAAAGAAGAAAAATGCTGTGTTAATTTAGGCATCAGAAGCTACTCCTGATTTTTGTATCAATGACATCAGTATACATGATATATATGGTTGTGCCAATTTTCTTCCACTATTTGATCTGAGGAAGTGGGTCTTGCCCATGAAAGCTCATCACCTAATAAACCATCTTATTAGTCTTTAAAGTGCTACACAGTCCTGTTTCTTGTTTCAGCTACACCAGACTAACACGGCTACATTTCTATCACTGTCAGAGTGGATATGTTAGTGTATCTTTAGTAATGAGAGACTCACATAGAAGGTCATAGAAACTGAATACTGTTAATCCACAGAAAAGATACAGCAATGGCAAGGGATGTGCCAAACCTGTCCTTGGAGAAACCACTTCTAGGCCCATTCAACATCTTAATTAAAATTGCCTACAAATGTGCTATAGAACGTGAGGCTTTTGTATGTGAAGTAGAGATCTGTCTGCTAGCAGACATACTAAGATTGTTGACTTATCGACATAGACCCAACAGCTCTCAAATGGTGGTGACTCTTGGTCAGTACAGAAAAATGAACTTTCTGGCTTTGTCTACACTGCAGGGCTTTTGAGCATGAAGCTTTTTGAGGAAGAGATATTTGCAAAAACTTCTTGCGCAAGAGAGCATCCACACTGCATGGACACTTATGCAAGAAAGTTCTGATGGCCATTCTGCGAATGGCCATCAGAGCACTGCTTTTTGTGATAGGCTCTTTTTGCACAAGAAGCCCCTGTTGAGCGTCCACACACACTGTTTTGCACAGGAACTCTTCCACAAAAAGGAGTTATGTCTCGTAGAAGAAGGTATATCTACACACCAAAAACCCCTCTGTTTTGTCAATTGACTGTGGATTTTCTTGCGCACAAACACACTTGAGGTGTGGACACTCTATGGATTTTTGCACAAAAAGTGCTGTTTTTGCACAAAAACCCTGTAGTGTAGACATAGCCTCTGAGAATAACTTTCCAGAAGACTTTTTTTTTTTTACTAGTTCTGCTTACAGATCAAAAACACAACCACTGCTAGCTCCAGGCAGCCTTGACGCAGCCAGAGCCAACAGATCCCTATCCATTTCGGCGCTGTGCTGGAATGGCTTTATCATAAATATAGTAAAACCTTTAGACCCTGCTCCTGCATTATTTCACCTTACAACTTCGTTGCAGTGACTTGAGCAAGTAAGAATTTCACCTGTGAGTTACACTGTACGTGTTGTCTTTCTCTGCCTTACATTGTCCCTATCCATGGCAATTTTTGTGTATTTTATGTGGCCTTGAGAGAAGCCCTTTGTGCTATGTTAAATTTGACCTTGGCAAGTTAGTATACTCCTGAATGTGTGGCAAGAAATCTAGATAGAGAATGTAGTTAGATAAGGGTGGTGAAAAGTGGGCACCACTGATAAGTATAGGCCAAATTTTTCAAAAGCTCTTAAGTTGCATTTTCAAAAGTAACATGTATACTTAGGAACCTAATTTTTTTTTTTACTTTTGATGAGATGAAAGCTCCTAAATGTGCCTACATCACATTTGAGGATGGAAGCTAAATGATTTAGGATCCTCAGTCTCATTTTCAAAAGTGACTTAGGCACTTAGGCGGTTAACTCTCATTTATAGTCAATAGAACTTGAGCTCCTATGTACCTAAGTCATTTTAGATAATAGTCCTAGGCTCCTAAAGCACTCGGGTGCTTTTGAAAATTTTACTCATCATCACATTTTATCCATCCAAAGCCCTTTCTTTGAGTCCTTCCCTGGTAGAAAGTTGGGTAGTAATTTTTGAACTAGATTGTGATGTGTTCTGGCCCTTTGCCTCTCTCTCTGTGGACTGAGCTATTGTCTGTAATGCTAAGGTTCTGCACCACCTGCCATTCGGTCACAGCAAAGGACACATGGTGAGTGTGGAGAGTAGGTATGGTTAATGTATACTCTTTAGGGACCGTTGCCATCTGGTGTATGTTAGGACAACCATTCCCAGACTTACACTGGGGCCAGTGGAAACCCACTCTTATAATTGTAACAGAGTTCCTGATAGCCTCCGCTCTCTGTTGTGCTGTGTAGAAAGGCAGTGCTGCAGAGATCCTGAACCATCATCTAAACCATTCACTGAAGCTGCTTCTGTATTATTAATAACTGAAGAAGCCTAAGAAGCACAAATTCTAATTTGGACCCTTTCACAACTAATTTCAAAAATACTGTTTTTCTTCAAGAATTTACTTCTGCAAGAAACACATTTTTCCTGTCAGAGAGCTGTTTATAGAATGTGCCTCAGAAGAGAAAAAAAGCAGCAAACAATGAGGGAAGAAATGGTAAAAGTCTAAACAAAAGAAACACAAATCATGAGATCCCTGAAAGCAGCTGTCCCTCTATTAAAATTCCTCAGGTGCAGTGCAGATTTTGATACGGCTTTAAACCTCTCCAAGGAGCCAGTTAATTATCATTGTAGCTGGCTAGCTAAGGAGAAGACTTTTGGAAATGTGCTGTTACTGTGGGTCACTTGGGCCAAACCAGGGCAAATTTTAGCTGATCTCTGACCTTTGAGGTTAAATGCCTGACCCCATCAGCACAACAGGAAGGCAAATATATCAAGATAGGTAATGAACACAATACTGGTTTAAACTGCACAAGTTCAACAGAGTCACACCAAAGAAAGTGAAAGGAGAATTTGGCTTTCTGGGCTGACTAAAAGGAATGTGTGAGAGAAATCCACTGAACAGGGATAAGAGTTTGTCTCCATTTTGTTAATTTCAGCAGCCTGCTCTGTAACAAAAAGCTTCTTATGCAACTTCAATATCCCTTTCTGATATTTGTCCATATTTTTTCCTGCTGAGAAATTTTGTAAAAGTACATAAAACCATAGGGCTGTGTCTACACTGGGCCACTTATTCCAGAAAATCAGCCGCTTTTCCGGAATAAGCTGTGAGCTGTCTACACGTTCCGGAAAAGCAACGATGCTCTACTGTACAAAATCAGCCGCTATTCCGGAAAAACTATTCTGCTCCTACTTGGGCATAAGTCCTTATTCCGGAACACTGTTCTGGAAAAGGGCCAGTATAGACAGCCCAGTAGTCTTTTCCGGAAAAAAGTCACGATCGCGAAAATGGCGATCGGGGCTCTTTTCCAGAAAAGCACGTCTACATTGGCCACAGACGCTTTTCCAGAAAAAGGGCTTTTCCAGAAAAGCAGCCTGCCAATGTAGACGCTCCTTTTCCGGAAAAACTGAAAACAGAATAGTATTCCGTTTTAAGCAGTTCCGGAAATTCATGCCAGTGTAGACACAGCCGAGGTGTCGATTTCCCCTCAGGCTTTTGCTCCACTACCCCAATCCCTGCCTCCGTTCCACCTTTTTCCCCATGACCCCACTTCCGGTCTGCCCCTGTCCGGACCTCATTACCCCCAATTCCCTCAATGCTCACCCCTGCCCTGCCAAAATTTTGCTCTTTTTCCATCCCCCATTCCTGCCCCGCTGTCTCCCTCCTGTTGCACTCCATCCTCACTCTTCCCTTTCCCTCCTGGAGCTTTCTGAATGCTGTGAATTAGCTCTTCATGATACTCTAGAAGTGCTGGGTACCCACTTCTGCAGAGGAGATGGTCAGTGGATGAGAGACACAAGGGGGCGTGAGCTTGGCTGCTGATTGGTAATTAGCACTCACTAATTTTTCACTGTGGATGTTCAGCAGAGAACCCATAGAGTTGGCACCTATGCATAAAACAATAAACATATCTGATCAAGAAATTTCTAATCCCACCGACCAATCTGCTTCACTTAATGGAAATGATGGGATGATTTAAAGCCATGGTAAATTACAGGATTACAGCTGTTTAATCAGCATAGAGGACAGTCCGCTAGAAAGCTGAAATTGCCATGAAAGCATAGTGCCAATGTTTTCCACAGCTAGCTCACAGTATCAGATGCAAATGAAACTGTGTGGTCTGTGTTTTGAAGAACAGAGAGCGTTTTGGGGAAGATATGACTTTAATTGTCTTCTCCTGTGCTGTGAAGCCACCATATAACAAGAAGGCAGGAAGGATGGAGCTGAAACTTTGGAAGGTATTTTGCAAAATTAAGGCTTGTTTTGAACCTGTCACATGCACTGTAGTGTTCTGCAGCTCAGGCTGTTGAACTGTGCCAAGCATTCCTTAAGATTTATAGATACTTCCCCCCAAACATGTAGACCATCATGCTTGCTTTTACAGATTTTCCAGTATATGACTGCAATATAGAATGCATGCTGAGACAGACTTAAAATATGGCCAGAGTGGGCAATAATTTTTTGCCAGGGGCTATTTCAGAAATTTTTGAAGTGGCTCCGGGCCACACCGGAAGGAGCTGGGCCTCAAGTGGAAGGTGTGGGGCCAGGATACTTCCCTGCTACCGCATCCACAGACCATGATTGGTCTGGGGGCAGGGAAGCAGCTTTACCCCTCACCCCAGAGGTTCCCACTAGGCACCCATGCCCCTGGCGGTGGAAGAAGACTTTGTGTGTTCCCCCTTCTGCTCCCAATCAGGTCTTGGGGGTGGGGGAGCGTGCAAAGTCTCCTCCCACCCTGCCAGTAGCGTGGGGCACTTCTAAGCACCGAGTGCTCCTTGCAGGGTGGAGGAAACTTCACGCACTCCCCCCGCCCTTAGGCCAGTGAGGGCTTGGGAGTGGAGGAGCATGTAAAGTATCTCCCACCCTGCCAGGAGCAGCTCCTGGGGTGGAGCTGCGGCAGGGCTTCTGTGGGTCGGATCAACCCACTTGGCAGGCCGGATCTGGCCCGCGGCGGCTCTTTTGCCCACCCTTGATGTAATGGCTCAAGGATGGAGTTAGTGATGAATCAAAGGTGGAAAAGAGATAGTGAGTTTGTATGAGTTGAAAATCATTTAGGGTGAAGAAGTGGGATGATTTCGCCCCTCTCCAAAACTTTTATTTGGCTTTACTCAGGGAATTTCCCATTGTGATTAATAAGAGTAAGGATTTCTGCATTTTGTTCTCCATTTCTGCTTAATGCATGACGCTTGTGATCACAAACATCCATTTTATAGTTTTTCTTAATATTGCATCAGCGTGAGATCTGACAATGAGCTAAGCTGACTTAAAAATGAATTGTTGGAATTCCTCATCCAGTCCCATGGGAGATCTAAAAGAAATGTGGTTGATGTGCTGAAATAGGACCGTGGGTGAGAATATATACAACACCCAGCCCATAAGTTATCAATACTCTTCATGTTGTTTTTTTTAAGTTGAAAGCTAGCACAAAACTGACATGCCTTGTGGGGATACTCATGCCAGGTCAATATGGAGATAATTGGTGGGTCAGCGTAATGCTGAGATTCATTATACTGAATTTGGCTCAAAGCCATGTAATATAAATGGTCTCAAGTACAGTGGGGGAGGTCTAGGTTGGATATTAGGAAAAACTATTTCACTAGGAGGGTGGTGAAGCACTGGGATGGGTTACCTAGGGAGGTGGTGGAATCTCCATCCCTAGAGGTTTTTAAGTCTCGGCTTGTCAAAGCCCTGGCTGGGATGATTTAGATGGGGTTGGTCCTGCTTTGGGCAGGGGGCTGGACTCAACCTTCTGAGGTTTCTTTCAGCCTTATGATTCTATGATAGATTTGATTTCCTATGCTTGAGGGTCTGTCAACTCTCAAATATTCTAAAAATTGAAAAGAAAATCAAAACAGCATTGTTGCTCTTTGAAATTACATATTTCTTGGTTTCTGTTATTTCCATTCCAGTTCATCTGATGAAGTGAGTTTTACCCACAAAAGCTCACTTCAATATATTTTTGTTAAGTCTCTAAGGTGCCACAGGACTACTCATGGTTTAATCAGAATGATTGCAAACCTCTATCTTCTTCTGACATGCTATTTCATTTGGCTTTGTTTTGTAGCAGGAGGTCACAGGACCTCAGATGACTTATTAAATAACTCTGCTTGCTGAAAACAGCTTCACCTAAAAGTCTAGCCCTACAGGCTAGTTACAAATATTGCATCAGTGAACAGAGAGCAAACTCTGTAGTGTGAAATCCCTTGGTCCCGTTGCTCTATTGACACAATGATTCAGTCTATGTTTATAGAACATATTGTAATATCCATAGTGCACAAATATTTTTAATATTTTCCATGTGTTCAGAAGGACAGAGTTTTGCTTTGGCTATGCCTTGCTTCTTAACTTGGCTTTGCTAAAATTTTAAAATATCTTTCTGTTTGTATATATCTGTCTTTACATAACCTTTGAGGGTGTTCATTATTAAGGTTGCATGTCCTCACTAAACATTTTGAAAATTATTTTATAACTGTAGGATTATATATTCAATCTAATATCAAAAGTTATGAAATGATCTATTATTTTCCCTGACATTAATATGGGACAAGAGCCACTTGAAACAAGACTGAAACCACCAGACTCATTCCACACAGGTCATTAAAAGCACAAGGATGGGCTCTTCATCTCTCTTCCTTTTCCTTCTCCCTTTCTCTGTTTGTCAGTCTAAAATAGGGTTTCTCAAAGTGTGCCATGAGCCAGCTTTGGGAAAGCCACTAGCGGGTCCATACTGCTTTGTTTACCTAAAGTCTCTGTACCCACAGAACCTCACAAATCCCATTGGGTCTGGTTTGCTGTTTCCAGTCAAGGGGAGCCACAGGAAGCAGTGCGGCCTGGGCCGCCACTTCCCACAGCTCCCATTGGCTGGAAATAGCAAATCGGAACCAACAGGAGCTATGAGGTTTCATTGCATGGAGCCTTGGCATAAACAATGCAGCATGGGCCCACTAACGGCATTCCCAATGTCTTCCATCATTCTAAAACTTTGGAGCCAGTAAACAATTTAAAAAATACCATTTTAAATACACAAATTAAAATAACATTGTGCCTTCAATGTCAATTAAGTTGTTATTGCTAAGGAAAATGTTGTTCACTTCTGATTAACTCAAAGATTCTTGTTTGATATCATTTTGACCCACTTTCTCAATTTTGATCATATAAAATGCCCAAAGATCAACAGTTTGTGAACTTCAGGCTGTTTTTCAGTTGGCATTCATAATATAGGAGAACAGATGAAGCAAATCAGCACTGTTTTTTATTTCTTTTCCTGATTTTTAAATTAATAATAACGACATATACAGATTCCCTTTTTTATCAGATATCTTCATTTAAACACTATAAAATAGGAGAAAATATATATATTTGTTGCCAATTGTTCAGGTAAAGCAGAAAAGTAGAAATATTTCATGTTTCTTTCACTAAATGAGCAAGATGCATGAATGTAGTCTAACTGCCATAATTAGAATTCCCCTTTTAAAATAGTGCTATTAAAATTGTATATGAACTTTCCTATCACTATTTTTATAAGGACACATACATTTAATATTAAGTAAGTTAACAGCAGTTGGGTTGATTCAGATGAAGGCCACAAAAGACCATTAAATAATTATTAATTCCCAAAAGAGTATTGCAAAACAGACCACCATTGATTTTTAAGAACCTGAAGAGATTTGCAAGTTCAGCTTTGAGCAGCACCCACATTTTGTACGCTATTCGAACTGCAGAGCCATATTCTGTTATGAAAACCTGTCCTGAACAGTTCAGATTTTCCAGCGACAGAACTCCTTTCTTTTCATATATTGTTACTTTCATTACCAGGCCTATCTGGAATCAAGAAGTGCTTGCAGAGTCTTGCAAAAATGGGAAGAAAGTGAACCACATTGCTTTTCAAACTTCAGAAAAAGTTCCATTGGGATTCAGTTTGAGTTTTGGGAGAAGGCGCATATTGTTTATTATTTTATTTGAATTGGTCCACCCAGCTATTCAACACTTTTACCTATCTATCATTGCAGTTCGTCGGAAAAGGGTGGGGAATTGTAGCATTGAGCTGAGATGAAAGACACCAGCAGGAAGTAATTGCCTTTGATTAGTGAGTTTGCCTCTAGCCCCGTGACTTGGTTAGATAGCCCAAAGCTCAAGAATATACCAAGTTAAGGCCAAGGCTCTCAGTAAAGTTGCCAGCTGTGTCAGTCTGAATGGCTTCCCCAACACTTTGTAAAGGATTTTTGTTAATGACTGTCTCTCCTTGTGTAATTAACTATCCTTATTTTGAAAGTGTACACCAAAAGTCTTAGGACTCTATTAATCCCAGTGTACTTAACCCTATATCAGCATGCAAATTCAAATTCAAATTCAAATTCAAATTATGCAATGACCCTTAGACCTGAAAAAAAAATTCAGCCAAATCATAATAGCACACCATATCAGAGCTACTTTTATTGTTGTGGTTAATAACACTATTAATAATAATTACTAATGACTAATAGTAGCAATAGTAATAATAATAATTATTATTATGTTAATTATTATTTTTAATTTTATTATTTTGCACTGAATTCATGATTCCATTCACAAACCCAGCTTTTTAATTAGTGAGCATATTCCAGGGCCACTGCATGACTACAATTTTAAAAGAGTGTAATGCTGTTAAATCAATGGTCTTACACTAGTATAAAAGTGGAGTGTCACAGTGAAGAGATGAATCAGGATCTTCCTATCAATGGTAACCTCTTATTAATTTTACTTTAGCCCATTATTTTGTCTGTGGCTAAAAGTTCTTAGAATGCCTTTACTGACAGTGTACTATGTGCACTCATAGAATGTGCAGCTTCCCTGAAGTACAGATGGACTGCTCAGTAACAACATGAGGATATATGTCATTAGGCCATCAGGTGCCACTATTCTATCTAGAGTGCGCCAAAGGAGTTAAGATATTGATTAGTAAGCAAACCATTAGTATTTAAATATTAACCCCTCTACTCTTTTTTTAAAAAAGGTTGGTTTCTTTCTTTCAATTGTGTTGAGCTGACATTACACACTTTAATTGACTATATATACTACTTAGAATTTTGTTATTAAGTCCAATTTCCCTTGGGGAAATTATCTGGCTGAACAATAATAGAAAATGGAAATCAGTTGTTGCCAATACAGCTCTAAAATACTCCTCATACTCCACCCTGAGAAAAGTCGGTTTTCATTAAGCACTGGCGGAAAAAGATAGTGGAATCATTACAAGGTCTAAAACCTTTCCAAGTTCATTCAAGGAAGCTTTGACTTAAATAGGGCTTGGGTCACACCAGTTCAACTTAAAAAACAAAACAACCTATCGCAACTTTTTAAGAGTGTGCACTGGCCTTGTTGAATCTGTTTTAGCATTTCAAAGCAAAAATTCTGATAGAATTCTTAAGAAAGAGATTCCTCAGTTTGAGGTTAAGCCTTTATCAGAAGATGCCCAAGCACAGGAATGTATATCATTCCATACCCATATTTAATGTTTAATGTTTACATTTTGATTAAATATGAACTTGAATGTTCTGAATTTTTTAAACAAGAATTAGATTAATAGATATTAAAGTAAAAAGGGAGTTTGAAGAACAGCTAGCCAAAAACTCAAAAAGTAATAGCAAAATGTTTTTTAAGTACATCTGAAGCAGGAAGCTGGCTAAACAACCAGTGGGGTCCTTGGACGATCGAGATACTAATGGAGCGCTCAAGGATGATAAAGTCATTGCACAGAAGCTAAATGAATTCTTTGCTTTAGTCTTCATGGCTGAGGATATTGGGGAGATTCCCAAACCTGAGCCATTCTTTTTAGGTGACAAATCTGAGGAATTGTCCCAGACTGAAGTGTCATTAGAGGAGGTTTTGGAACAAATTGATAAACTTAACAGTAACAAGTCACCGGGACCAGATGGCATTCACCCAAGAGTTCCGAAAGTATTCAAATGGAAAATTGTGGAATTATTAACTGTGGTTTGTAACCTAGATTTTAAATCAGTTCCGTACCTAATGACTGAAAGATAGCTAACATGACGCCAATATTTAAAAAGGGCTCTAGAGGTGATCCTGGCAATTACAGACCGGTAAGTCTAATGTCAGTACCGGGCAAATTAGCTGAAACTATAGTAAAGAATAAAATTGTCAGACACATAGATGAACATAATTTGTTGGGGAAAGTCAATGTGGTTTCCATAAAGGGATTAATTTAGCTACAACTACTCAAGAGAGAGATCTTGGAGTCATTGTGGATAGTTCTCCAAAAACATCCACTCAGTGTGCAGCGGCAGTAAAAAAAGCAAATAGAATGTTAGGAATTATTTAAAAAGGGGTAGAGAGTATTGCCTCTGTATAAAACCATGGTATGCTTACATCTTGAATATTGCATACAGATGTGGTTGCCTCATCTCAAAAAAGATATCTTGGCATTGAAAAAGGTTCAGAAAAGGGCCACAAAATGATTAGGGGTTTGGAACGGGTCCCATATGAAGAGAGATTAAAAAGACTTGGACATTTCAGTTTAGAAAAGAGGAGACTAAGAGGGGATATGATAGAGGTCTATGAAATCATGACTGCTGTGGAAAAAGTGAATAAAGAAAAGTTATTTACTTATTCCCACAATATAAGAACTAGGGTATGTCTACACTAGCTCGTTAATTCGAGCTAGGTAGGCAAATCAGGCAAACAGAGTTGCAAAGGAAGCCCGGGATTTAAATATCCCGGGCTTTATATGCATGTTCCCATCCGGCCGCCATTTTTAAATCCCCTTTAATTTGAATGAACTGCCCGTGGCAGTTTAAAGTTAAACTACACGCAGCAGTTTAAAGTTAATCTACACGCAGCAGATTAACTAAATCCTTAAGGACTTAGTTCGGATTAACTTTAAACTGCAGCATGTAGCTGCGGACAGTTCGGTCGAACTAAAGGGGATTTAAAAATGGCGGCCGGATGGGAACATGCAAATAAAGCCCGGGATATTTAAATCCCGGGCTTCATTTGCAACTCCGGTTGACTGATTTGCCTACCTAGCTAAATTAACAAGCTAGTGTAGACGTACCCCCAGGGATCCCCAAATGAAATTAATAGGCATCAGGTTTAAAACAAGCAAAAGGAAGATTTTCTTTACTCAGCGCACAGTCAACCTGTAGAACTCCTTGCCAGAGGATGCAGTGAAGGACAGAATTTTAACAGGATTCAAAAAAGAGCTAGATAGCCATTGATGGACCTAACCTCCATGAATCTATCAGCCAGGATGGTAGTAATGGTGTGACTAGCCTCTATTTCTCTGGAGGTGGGTGACAGGGGAGTGATCATGTGAGGATTACCTGTTGTGTTCCCTCTCTCTGAGGCATCTGGTATTGGCCATTGTTGGCAGACAGGATACTGAGCTGGATAGACGGTTGGTCAGACCCAGTATGGCCATTCTTATGTTCTTATAAAGTCCCATTATGATAACTTTATCACAGTACTGTGGCATTTGAAACATGACTGGTACACTCTACCATTTTAGAAAAAATCACTAGGAGCTCAAAAACAAACAAAAAAAATTTCAGCCACAAAACCATGAATAACAATAAATCTACATTTTACTCATCAGCAGTTTTCCTAATCTGTGTAACACCGTATAATATAAAAACTATATTATGATATTGATGGAAAAAATAGATAATTAAACAATCATGTGACTTTTAGGATAAAATCTAGGTCCTTTTGAAGGCAATAGCAAAACCCTCATTAACTTCAATAGAGCTAGGATTTTACCTCTTTATCCCTCATGTGAACCTGAACTTGCACTAACATGCACTTATATGATTAAAGGAAAATATAAAATATGTTTATTGTGGAGTCTTGCTGAACAAATCAAGTTATGCATGCTTTGGCTATTCTGTCACTAATAAAAGATTGCTATTAGTTCTGGGTTTTAATCCTTTAAATATGTTTCTTGGTCACAGGACTATGAATGTCACAGAATGCGCAGGGAAAGTTGTTTAGCCATTTGTCAAGTCCAGATGTCTCTTTTAGAATTAGTATTATTGGAAAGCAGCACTCTGCATTCCCAAATAAGTATTCCCAAAGCCCAACTCTGCCAAAAATCAAGTTAAGATCAGATGGTGGTGCTTGAGAGAATAAAGAGTAATCCTCAAAATTTTTATTTTATTTTATGTTTTGCATTTAGCCTCATGAAGATTTTCTCCTGTAAATAATTATAGCTTTGTGATTGACATCACCTTTCCAGTTTATGCATCCCTCATAAAGGTAAGCCAATTAAAGATGCAAATGTGTCATGCATGTTTTACTAATGTATAGATATATATGTGGCCCATTTCTCCATTCTCATTAGTGTTTACTCTAGGGGTAGATCCTTTGACTTCAGTTGAGTTACATCTGATTTACTACTTAGCCATAGGGGTATCAGACTTGTGTTCTGAATAATACATGATAAATTTTAAGTATATAAAACACCATAGTTGTAAGAAAAGCCTGCTTGAATGACCTACCAGTTAATTGTGCGACTTCACATTAAAAGGTAAGATCAAGGCTGAAGAGATGAACTCAATAAATGGAGCAAATGTATGTCTCCAGTGTAAATGAAAGTATAAATTCTCTGTGTTTGTTCTAGCAAAGGCTGCAGGCTCTTTACCACAGGAGATCTCACCTGGTAATGTTAGCTTTAACAGTAAAGTGATATCATTGTGACAAAATTTTAGATAGTTAGATACCAAAGTAGAACATTGTAGGCTATGACCACATGAGGAGTAGTATGTATGAGAAAATAGAATCTTATATGGTACAGTAGGACATATGGAAGATATGTCAAAGATTCTGTTTTAACTTGATCATTCCAAGCCCTTTGACAGTCTTCAAGTGCACTGATTAAACCCAACATTTCTGATCTGATACATATACACGAACTAATCTTGTTATGCTTAAAAGACGCACATGGGATCTTTTTCAGGGAGATAAGCCAACACACCACATTTATTGATAATATAACAAAGTAGCACACACACACACACACACACACACACACACACACACACACACACACACACACACACACACACACACACACATATATTTCCTGCTGATGGAATAGTTACCAAACTGTTGCTCGACCCAATATGTTGGGTGCCAGGGAGAGAGAGAGCCGGGTTCTTTTCAGTCCAGACTGATGCTCCATAGTCTTAGCAGGACGAGAACCCAAAGAACCATACAAGACACCCCATCCTTTATAGGATTTTCCTTCCATGCAAGTCTATACATTTTGCCTTGTCAGGCCTTAATCAGTCATTCAGCATTACAATCAGTTTTTCTGTGACATATGTTTATCTGGAGGTTGTTCTCGCAGTCCTCTGATATCAATATGCTGATGAACCCTCCTGGGTGTTGTCTTCTGGTCAAAGCTGTTATTGGTTCCCTATCACGGGATGCTTACCACTAACTTCAGGGTTCCATCAATCTGCCCCAGTAATCTGTGTCTTCAGTGTGCTGTCACTTAGTTGATAGTTATTTGGTGCTTCTGAGTTTCCTTCCTCTGACCATTTGAGCATGCAGTGGCCTTCACACTTATCTCTCCTAAAACATTCTCTTTCATTCACACAAACAATACATTCGGGCTACATCTACACTGGCATGATTTTCCGAAAATGCTTTTAACGGAAAAGTTTTCCGTTAAAAGCATTTTCGGAAAAGCACGTCTAGATTGGCAGGATGCTTTTCCGCAAAAGCACTTTTTGCAGAAAAGCGTCCGTGGCCAATCTAGACATGGTTTTCCGCAAAAAAGCCCCGATCGCCATTTTTGTGATCTAGGCTTTTTTGCGGAAAACAGTACTATGCTGTCTACACTGGCCCTTTTGCGAAAAGTCTTTCGGAAAAAGACTTTTGCCCGAATGGGAGCAGCATATTATTTCCGGAAAAGCACTGATGATTTTACATGAGATCGTCAGTGCTTTTCCGGAAATTCAAGCGGCCAGTGTAGACAGCTGGCAAGTTTTTCCGCAAAAACAGATGATTTTGCAGAAAAACGTGCCAGTCAAGACACAGCCTTACAGAGTTGCAGCATGGAACAAAGGGGTACTTCCAGTCACTTTAACAAAGTTACAAAGTCTTTGAACATTAAATTTCTTTCTCTCTACTACAAGGCTTTATCTAATGCTGAAATCACTAGGCATTACAATGTTCCATCCCTTCACTTCAACATGCTAACATCAAACAGAGCTGGAGCTAAGTTAACAAAGCTGCCTGGCCTATCTGAGGCCTACATCTTGTATTTAAGTTTAATCCAAACCTTTTGCTATAACATATATTCATTATAACTAATTGACTTATTAGTTACAAAATTCCAGGGCTACAATCTGATAATAAGAATATATAATGAAATAGATTGATACTGCTTACGTCCATTACCTTTTGTGCCTCATAATCTTTCCTGTCATAGCTCCTCCATGAAGTAGTGACTGTCTAGACCAAGATCTTTTGTTAAAAATTTCCTATATTTAAACTCATGATAATTTTTCATTACTATTGAATCTACCAGAAATTCAAAACCCTTAGGCTGTGTCTACATTGGCATCCCTTTCCGGAAAAGGGATGCTAATGAGACACTTCGGAATTGTAAATCCGCGGGGGATTTAAATATCCCCCGCGGCATTTGCATTTACATGGCTGCCGCTTTTTTCCGGCTCGGGGTTTTTGCCGGAGAAAAGCGCCAGTGTAGACGCGATTCTCCAGAAAATAAGCCCTTTTCCGGAGGATCCCTTATTCCTACTATTCCTATCCCTTTCAAGTAGGAATAAGGGATCTTCTGGAAAAGGGCTTATTTTCCGGAGAATCGCGTCTACACTGGCGCTTTTCTCCGGCAAAAACCTCGAGCCGGAAAAAAGCGGCAGCCATGTAAATGCAAATGCCGCGGGGGATATTTAAATCCCCCGCGGATTTGCAATTCCGAAGTGTCTCATTAGCATCCCTTTTCCGGAAAGGGATGCCAATGTAGACACAGCCCTAGTATCCTAGTGTCTATGCAGAAATGCTAATGCCTCAGGGTATGTCTACACTACCCTCCTAGTTCGAACTAGGAGGGTAATGTAGGCATACCGCACTTGCAAATGAAGCCTGGGATTTGAATTTCCCGGGCTTCATTTGCATAAGCGGGGAGCCGCCACTTTTAAAACCCCGCTGGTTCGAACCCCGTGCAGCGCGGCTACACGGGTTTCGAACTAGGTAGTTCGGACTAGGATTCCTATTCTGAACTACCGGTACACCTCGTGGAACCCCCGCTTATGCAAATGAAGCCCGGGAAATTCAAATCCCGGGCTTCATTTGCAAGTGCGGTATGCCTACATTACCCCGCTAGTTCGAACTAGCGGGGTAGTGTAGACATACCCTCAGTGTTCTTTAGTGTTAGCCACTGTTATGAATTGGCCTGAGTCAGTGCCGTGGTAAAAAATTTAATTTGTGGTTATTGTTGATATTTGTTACAGAATAGCACTTTGCCTTTGGGAACATGTACCATTTCTCAGGTTAATACTGTAAGTACAGACTATATTCTAGGTGAGGTCTAATTCCTCCAGCTGTGCTATCTAGTAAGTGTTCTCTTTTTGGTTTTTCTTCTTTTGAGCTGCCAGTGGTAGCTGCTATCCTTAGAACTGCAGAAAACTGTTACTAAATACAAAATCTTCTTGTTAAAGAACAGTCGCATTTGAATGAAGTAATGTGGCATTAGCATTACTGCCCTGGTACCTAATTTGTATAAGAAAGTATACAACATATTTTCAAAATTTTCCCCACCGCTGCTTTATAAATCAAGCTTCTCACTGAAGTGAGAGAGAAAGGAAAGTGGTATTCAAGTCTTCTACTGCAATTGTAGTTTTTTGTGGATCCCAGGCAGTGCTGCTATTGCTTTTGGCTAGTGTCCTTTTGCACTGTGGTTTTATAAGTCATTATCAGCATTCACAGGTAGTATCAAGGGCAGCTCTGAAATGCATGCCGTATAGTCCTCTTAGTGACTCTGAACATTCTGCTCCTACAAGCGACAGTGTAGTGATTTTGATGCAGTGAGTCATTCATTAGAAGCAAACTCTTTGCCATTCCAAATACTGAGTTCTACATGAAACATCAGTAAGTGATGCATTAAAGAGTTGCTGATGTATTTGAAGACTTGCTATTTTCCATGAGAATTTTTTTTAAAAAACTTTTTCTGCCTTTTCCTGCAAAATTTGCTATAGTGGATTCATTACTTGTCTTACAATAAAACAAAAAACAGGACTATGTAGCACTTTAAAGACTAACAAGATGGTTTAATAGGTGATGAGCTTTCGTGGGCCAGACCCACTTCCTCAGATCAAATAGTGAAAGAAAATTGTCACAATCATATATACCAAAGGATACAATTAGAAAAATGAACACATATGAAAAGGACAAATCAAATTTCAGAACAGAAGGGGGGTGAGGGGCGGGAGGTAAATGACTGTGAGCTAACGATATTGGAAGTGATAATTGGGGAAGCTATCTTTGTAATGGGTAAGATAATTAGCATCTTTATTCAAACTTGAGTGTAAAGTATCGAATTTAAGCATGAATAACAGTTCAGAGGATTCTCTTTCAAGTGAAGTCTTAAAAGGCCTTTGAAGCAGAATGCAGGTAATCAAGTCGTTGAGACAATGTCCTTTCTGGTTGAAATGGCAAGAAACTGTTTTTTCTTTGTGATCCTGTCTGATATCTGTTTTGTGGGCATTGATCCTTTGGCGAAGTATCTGAGGGTATGTCTACACTACCACCCTAGTTCGAACTAGGGTGGTAATGTAGGCAACCGGAGTTGCAAATGAAGCCCGGGATTTGAATTTCCCAGGCTTTATTTGCATCTTGACGGGCGCCGCCATTTTTAAATGTCCGCTAGTGCGGACTCCGTGCAGCGCGGCTACACACGGCACGGACTAGGTAGTTTGGACTAGGCTTCCTTAGCAATTTTGGTTGTCTACATTTGCATCCCTATCTTGAGATAGGGAGCAAGTGTAGACATACCCTGAAGGGATGTGTCTAGACTGGCATGATTTTCCGGAAATGCTTTTAACAGAAAAGTTTTCCATTAAAAGCATTTTCGGAAAAGAGCGTCTAGATTGGCATGGACGCTTTTCCGCAAAAGCACTTTTTGCGGAAAAGCGTCGGTGCCAATCTAGACGCGCTTTTCCGCAAAAAAGCCCTGATCGCCATTTTCACAATCGGGGCTTTTTTGTGGAAAACAAATCTGAGCTGTCTACACTGGCCCTTTTGCACAAAAATTTTGCGCAAAAAGACTTTTGCCTAAACGGGAGCAGCATAGTATTTCTGCAAGAAGCACTGATTTCTTACAGTAGGAAGTCAGTGCTTTTGCGGAAATTCAAGCGGTCAGTGTAGACAGCTGGCAAGTTTTTCCGGAAAAGTGGCTGATTTTCCAGAAAAATTGGCCAGTCTAGACACAGCCAAGGAGATTGTATACTGCCATACTTCTGTAAAGTTATGTATTTCTTTGCCAAGATATAAAATTAATCTGGATAACCTGAAATTTCTTTCCATCTATTGTTGTGTTTAACAAGTTCCCCACTCAGAATATCTTGCAGCTATTTCGAATTGAAGTTGCTTCTATATTACTTTATCAGATATCCCTGTCCATGTGCGTGTGTATATATATACAAGCATGCTTCCAGGTTTAAAGACACTATTTGGCCTACATACAGCAAAGTTTGTTTCTGGGAAGATTCCTGTTCATAATAAGCTGTATTTTCAGATTTTTGGATTGTAAAACTAATCCCCAGTGATGTCTGATGTCTGAGTAGTTCAGCTGCTTGGCTACAAGCCTGGAAGCTGTAGGTTTGAGTCTTTCTCAGTCTCACACAGAAAAGCTGCATCCAGTCCATCCAGCTGCAAATGGGTACCTGATCTATAGGAGTTAAAGATGGTTGGACTTAGCATTAGCCACCTCACTCCTTTGTGCACTGTTGGCTATGGAAATTGACATCACACCTCAGCTGAGCATAAGGTGGGTTTTTACCTTGAAAAATAATCCCCAGTTCCTCTAAAAGTTACTTCAGTGGAGATATTTCCATTTATGCCAGCTCAGGATCTGGCCTATAAGTTTTTTTTCTTTTCAGCTTCTCCAAAAATATGTACATTCTTACCAAGCAAATGAAAACAGTATTATACATGGGGGACTCCTATTTATGCATTTTTTCTTGTATTACACTTGAGAAATGTTTTGGGTTTCCTAGCTATAATTTAACAAAGCCTTTCTATTTTCATATTACTGCTAAATTAAATCCCTATTCCATTTTCTTGTTCTGAATGAGCCTTATTAGAGCAAAGCATAGAGATCAAAAATCACAAGTATGAACTTACACACATATGTGCCTAAGTGAACCACTCAGGTTCATCTGAGGAAGTGGGTTTTGCCCATGAAAGCTCACTCATAATACTATCTATCTATCTATCTATCTATCTATCTATCTATCTATCTATCTATCTATCTATCTATCTATCTATCTATCTATCTATCTATCTATCTATCTATCTAATATGTATGTGTGTGTGTGTGTGCGTGCGTGCGCGCGAGGTGCCACAGGACTACTTGTTATTTTGTTTTTAATATTTCTGAGAGTTGTGCATATACACATGCATTACACATTCACTGAAGAGTCTAGCAAGCAGTGCACAAAGAAAATATTATAAAATCAGGATATTTTTGACAGAACCTTATGAAGCAAGGGCTGCAGATGAAGTTTACTTAGGCCATTTAACATGTTCAGTCTAGATTAGTCACAAAAAATTCTTGTCCCCAAAATGAATGAATCAAATAGTTATTTGCTAAACAACAACAATTTTTTGAATTGCCTCAAATACTTTCTCAAGGACACACTGCACAAAAAACACAGATTTAATTATTTTTCCCACAATAACATTTATTTACCCTTCAAAAGTCAGTTTCCTTAATATGCTTAGTAATTTCACCTTAACCAAAAATAGAAACCACTATTGCTAGGAAGAAAGCAGATTATTTTTATGATGAATAGTAATACAGATGTAGCCATGTAAGTCTGATCTTGCTGAAACAAAAGACAGGACTATGCAGCACTTTAAAGACTATCAGGATGGTTTATTAGCTGATGAGCTTTTGTGGGCCAGACCCACTTCCTCAGATCAGATTGTGTAAGAAAATTGGCATGACCATATATACCAAAGGGATACAATCAAAAAAAGTACTTTACGAATGGGCCTTAACAAAGACGCATTACAAAAATAGCTTCCCCGATTATCACTCCTAATATCATTATCTCATAGACACTAACCTCACCCCCCTTCACTCCTCCTTTGTTCTAAAATCTGATTTGTCAATTTTATATGTGTTCACTTTTTTTGATTATATCCCTTTGGTATAGATGGTCATGCCAATTTTCTTCCACAATTTGATCTGAGGAAGTGGGTCTGGCCCACGAAAGCTCGTCGCCTAATAAACCATCTTGTTAGTCTTTAAAGTGCTGCATAGTCCTGTCTTTTATTTTTATGCTGGTTTGGCTTGTCAAGTCAGGCCATGTCAGTGGCAATCTGAAGGCTGCATGAAAGGTAAAGCAATTCTTTGGTTTTCTAGTAAAAAAATAATGTTATTGCTAAACAATGGGAGGCTGTGTTGCTCTGTATTCACACTATTATTTTGAGTTACTAAAGTGATTGCATGAAATATGCTTTCCTTAGCATTTTCCCACATCTGGGTTAATTGTGTATTTTGGAGTTGATTGTAGCATTCTTAATGTCAGTAGCAAGAGTGGTTATTTTTCCAGATAGTGGCTCTAGGGTTCTGCCTGTAGAAATATGACCTTCTGGCATAATTATGACATAACTAACATCTCAAAGACTGTCTACACTATGGGATAAAATCAAATTAAGATACACAACTTTAGCCACATTAATTGCATAGTTGAAGTCGAAGTAGCTTAATTTGGCTTTAAGTGCTATCTACTCAGCAGGAAGTCGAAGAAAGAACACTCTTCCTCCGGCTTCCCTTACTCCTCATGAAATAAGGGATACAGAAGTTGGAGGAAAAAGCCCATTATTTTGAAATTATTTCAAAATAATGAGCTTGCTGTGTAGACATGTACTCTGTCCTTTTGAAATAACATGAATTATTTTTAATAAGTGTGCAGTGAATAATAACATGAGTTATTTTAATAAGTTATTTTTAATAAGTGTGCAGCCTCAGAAATGAACCACCACCAAAACCTGGCCTCAGAGACTTGAAGACTATTCTTAGATTATAATGTAAACCTATTCTCAAAAGGTTGCCAGCCTGAGTTCCCCGTCAAAGAGGCTTGGGCAAGGTTTGGAATGGATAAGAATCTACATTTTAGGATGCTCATCTGAATGAAATCTCTAAACCCTCTGACTTTCAACCATTATCATTTTATACAGGAATTTTTTTTTCACCAGCCCAAGCATTAGCTGCATTGACAGCTTAAATAAAGGTGTCCACACCTTCATTCACTTCTCCACTATGTTATTCTTGTTTCAGGTCCGTTGCATCTAGCAATGATGGTATGCAGAATCCCTGTAACCACAGATGAGTGGGTTGGGACTTATCGATTACTGAATGACTTCACTGGTTCCAATGATGTTAAAGTGCTCCCTTGCCTGTGGAACCCTAGGCAGCTGTCCATTTAGCCTATGGTGACAAGGCTACCCCTCTTCACAGCTGTGATATGATTCATTTAATAGCATATTACATGCAGTGCTCCCTGAATGTTCTATTGTTTTAGCTTTTTTCAATAAAGGAGTCATTCAAAGTAAATAGTGACCTCATCATACAGTCTGTAACTTACAGTTAATGGAAAATCTCCAAAGCCATAATAGAAAAAAATAGTTCAACAGATGTAAGATCCGAGATAAAAAGTGAAAACTAATTTGGATGAGAATGTGGTCCCTAAAGACCCGTGCAATTATTTGATTCTGCTCTGTGCAGACTTTGCTTTTCATAAGTACATGGTTACTTATTTTGTGGGAATTTGGGAGAAATTAAACATCCTGATACTGTGCCTCAAATGTGTCTGGCACAGCTCAGGGGAACAGGGCAAAAGTAGCTTTACTCACAGAAGCTAAAACATGAAACAGAACAGAAAACAAACTCTATAGTTAAGGAAAGGAACTGCCAGACAGAAAAGCAAGTGTATTATCTTTAGCATAAACGGTGAGATTTCAAGGCCACCTAGGCATTTATACACATAATTCTTATTAATGTCAATGGGAATTATGCATCTGTGTTCCCAGGTAGCCTTTAAAATCAGCCAAAGTACTCAAGTACTTAGGCATATAGTGTCATTGTTCAAGCGTTTCAGATCAATCATATACAACACAAATAAGAAAAAACAATTCCATAGGGACAGGTTTGCAATGCAAACAGCATTTATGAGGGGTTTCATGTACCTTGTTCTTATCAACCTCATTTTCACACTGTGTGGTACAGGCCGAATCTCTCTAATCTGGCACCCTCAGAACTTGACCAGTTCCCAATGAGAGAATTTTCCAGACGAGGGGAAGTCAATATTGTCTAGCAGCATTACCAACACTTTCACTGCTTGTTAAAGGACATTTAGGGGTAAATTAGAGCTAAACAAGAGCAGGGAACATTGAGAGCTAGGATTAGTGGCTGTAAACAAACTTTATGGGACCGTGGGAAACTTGGCTGCTCCCAGGAAAAGTGGACATCCGGCTAACTAAAATCATTCCGGACAATGGACATTTCTGGACCAGAGAGTTCTGGTCTTAAAAGGCTCAACCTGTAGTATATGTGGACACAGTCTTATCTGCAAAAATCGGTATATTAATATTTTATTATGCATTATTATTACTACCACCAGGATCCTGTTGTGTTAGGTATTTTACAAACACAGAACCAAAAGATTGTCCCTGCTCCCCAATGATTTTATAGTTTAAGTATAAAGAGAACAAGACAGATGTACACCAAAGAGAGGTGTGGGAATATACAAGGAAACAATACTGAGTCAGCATGATTGACCATGGTTGCAGGAAACCAACAGCCTAGCCATTCTCAAGTTTGTTTTTAGGCATTGTGGCAAACAGGTCAAGAGAGTGTAAAATGATCTAAACTGTATTACAGGCAGTCCCCAGGTTACATGGATCCGACTTACATCGGATCCCTACTTACAAATGGGGTGAGGCAACCCCGCACTAGCTGCTTCCCCCCAGCAGACCAGGGAGACGCGAAGCTAGCACACACACCCCCAGCAGACCAGGGAGA
Organism: Pelodiscus sinensis; assembly: GCF_052426305.1. Lineage (NCBI taxonomy): Eukaryota > Metazoa > Chordata > Testudines > Trionychidae > Pelodiscus > Pelodiscus sinensis. The sequence continues at coordinate 60,162,189 of NC_143056.1, read as the reverse complement.
CGCGGAGCGGCTTTTCTCAGCAGACACCTCAGCTTGAGAATAAAGGACTGAGGGAAGTGAGGTGTGGGAGAATAAAACTGAGCTCTGGAGAAATGTTTGGCTAGAGTTTCCCCTACAATATGTACCAGTTCCGACTTACATACAAATTCAACTTAAGAACAAACCTACAGTCCCTATCTTGTACATAACCCGGGGACTGCCTGTATATATGTCTTTCTAAATATTCATTTAGAAATTCAAGATACATGCCTAATTCAATAAAAATAAAAATGCTGTTTGTTTCCAAGCTGCAGAAACCAAGATACATCCTCTCTTCACCCCCCCAAAAAACCCTGAAACTTTTTTTTTTACTAGGGGATGGGGAGGTTTCATGACTTTATATGGGCTTCAGAATATGAAGACAAGAAGATTTTTCTTGGACCTAGTCCAAAATGATTTAAGTATGTAGTACTTTATGTTCTCTGCTTGATGGATTTTCCCCCTTTTTTCATAGATTTATATCAGAGGACATATGCTCTTCTCTCACAGAGGAATTTAAAGAAAAAATACCAAAAAGGAATTCAACATAAATAGGGGTTTGTTGTATAAACAATTCTAATTTTTCCCTTTTAGAGTTTGCAGTGGTTTATACTCTGGGGTTATTGTATCATCCCACATTAAATTACTAAGAAATATAAGAAAGGACATTTCCCTTTATTTAATCCCATCTTTTTTTTTCCTCAGTGACTCACTAGTGTTCTGAATTCCCAAACCAGAAATGTTATAATCATTCTGTGAACAAACTTACTTTAATGTTATCCTGACATCATCTGTGCTACATTTATATTGTCAGTGACATTACACAGGACATGCCAAAAATAGAGCTTTAACTTCTTGTAGGTTTTTCCCCCTCTCTGACATCACATTCTGAGCCATGTTTTATTCCCACAGCCATTCTTCTGCTTTTAAAGCAACATAGAAAACCTTGCCTCGCAGCTATTGGTACATGCTTTCTCAGGTAGTTTTTGTTAAGATTTATATCTGAGGGTATGTCTACACAGCAAAGTTATTTCAAAATAACAGCTGTTATTTCGAAATAACTTTCCTAGTGATGCGTTATTTGGAAATAAGATATTTCAAAATAACTATTTCGAAATTAGATATTTTGAAATATCGCTGTAGTGTAGACATACCTTCAGTGTGTGTCAGACTTTGAGGATACAGGAACACCATTGCTCAAAAGAAATATTTCAGTTGACCCAAACCAAAAATATTTTCAGATTTTCTCATTTGGCACCTTTTTTTTTTTTTTTTTTTTTTTCAATTTGAACTTTTCCTGATTCCAGACAAGAAAAATGGTGAAATGTTGAAAATTCTCATGGGACTTGAAAACTATTCCCCACACAACACTATGTACAATGGTGTTGGAAGTATTACCTGTTCTGACAATTACTCCATCACGCTGATATTGTTGTGGGTTGGGTGGAATGGTATTGAAACTGGAGGTGTGATTGTCATCCTTCATTTAATATAGCTGTACAAAACTTGTTAGCTCCATTATAGCAACCCCTATCTAAAACAAAGGGATACGACACTGCAGGAATTAACAATATGTGGGCAGAAGGCTTTCCTGAGTATTGTGTTGGATAAGGGTTTGGGTGGATGGGCGATACATGTGTAAGCAGGGGCTGAACTGCTGCTTGCTATCAGCCAGCTAAAAGGAGAGAGCTGCCCTGGGGTGGGTGTGCCTACTACAATTGTTTAGCTCTGCAAGATAATTAACTGTTAACTGTTGATATGTAAATACAGCTCATACCAGGAGAGGGAGGGAATACGGGGTGTGGCTATGTAAATCAAATTCAGCCAGGGCTGATGGAGGATCAGTGTTGGAATGGAATGTGGTGTATTGTAAATAATTTGGGGCTGTTGTGGGGATCACAAATCATACTACCTCCAAATGTGGGAAGTGTAAAACATGCCACCAGTGCTTGCAGGAGAGACACCACCATCATGGTAAGAGGTCTCTGAGGAACAAGCCTCCCTCCTTCCAGAGTTGAGTGAACTAAGCTGAGGGGAAGGGTTAAAGGGCTTGAGTCAGCCTGCTTCCCACCTGCTAGGTGTGAGTTGTAAGACTGGCCCAACCTACCCCTTTTCCCCTGACCATGTCTAGATTGCATTCCTTTTTCATAAAAGGGAGGCAAATTAGATGTATTGCAATTGCTAATGAAGCAGGGATTTAAATCTTCCCTGCTTCATTAGCATAAAAATGGCTGCTGCTTTTTTTTTTTTGGCATGGAGCTTTGCTGGAAAAAAGCGCCAGTCTAGATGTGGATCTTTTGTAAAATAAAGCCTTTTCTGAAAGATCCCTTATTTTAAGAGGGATAAGGGATCTTTTGGAAAAGACCTAAAGCAGACTCCCTGAGGAGTCTTTTTGCTAGTCTAGTGGAAGCTGGAATCCTTTGCCAGTCCAGCTGATGGCTAAAGAGTTGAAACCACTAAGAGCTGAAATCACTGGTTTGTCTGGGAGCCAGACCCATTGCAGCCAGCGAAGCTGTGGCGGCCAGCAGACTGGCTGGTGGGAATCACTGGCTGGTGGCATGGTGTGGCTGGTGGCATGGTGTGGCCGGTAGGAGCGGCGGAAGGTGAGGAGCAGTGACCAGCCGCGTGGCGCGGCTGCTTGGAGTGGTGGCAGGCGCGGAATGGTGGCAGGTGACCAGCGGTGCTGCGTGACGCAGCCGGTAGGAGCAGCGACAGGCGACCAGCGGAGCGTCCGGTGGCGTGGAATGAGACAGCTGGTGGAGCATGGCAGAATGGCTCGTAAGGTGCACTCTATCTATCCCCCCACCCCATTTCTACCCAGGTTGGGAGGTGAAACCCTGTGGGTGAACTTTTGGACTCTGTGCAGCACTGACCAGGGACAGAGACTTTTGGGGTGTTGGACTTTGGGACTTCGGGTGATTCTTGGCTGGGGAGGGGGGTGCTTAGCTCATGTTTGGGTTATGAACTATGTTTGTAGTATTTTCCCAAGTTAATGCCGTATGACTTCTCTCGGACTGCATCTAGACTGGCATGATTTTGAGCAAATACTTTTAACGGAAGATTTGCTTTTGCGCAGAAGCATCCGTGCCAGTGTAGACGCTCTCTTGCGCAAGAAAGCTCTGATGGCTATTTTAGCCATCAGGCTTTTTTGCGCAAAAAATTAACGTTGCTGTCTACACTGGCCCTCTTGCACAAGAATACTTGCGCAAGAGGGCTTATCCCTGAGTGGGAGCGTCAGAGTATTTGTGCAAGAACCACTGATTTTGTACATTACAAAGTCAGTGTTCTTGCGCAAATACTCACGGCCAGTGTAGACAGGTGGCAAAGTTTTTCTGTTAAAAGTATTTCCGCAAAAGCGCGTCTAGATTGGTACGGATGCTTTTGCACAAAAAGTGCTTTTGTGCAAAAGCATCCATGACCAGTCTAGACGTGATTTTGCGCAAGAAAGCCCCGATCGCCTTTTTAGCCATCGGGGCTTTTTTGCGCAAAACAGTTCTTCCCTGTCTACACTGGCCCTCTTGAGCAAGTATTCTTGCACAAGAGGGCTTTTTCCTGAGCGGGAGCATGAAAGTATTTGCGCAAGAAGCACTGATTTTGTACATTACAAAGTCAGTGTTCTTGCACAAATTCAAGCGGCCAGTGTAGACAGCTGGCAAGTTTTTGCGCAAAAGCGGCCGCTTTTGAGCAAAATCTTGCCAATCTAGACTCACCCGGTATGTCTACATTTCCAGAGAGAAGTGAAATTTGCTGTTTAAGGAGATGTACTCATACTCTGATCAAGCTAGTGCAGTAAAAATAGAGTGTGGCCACAGTGGCATGAATGGCGGAAGGGGCTAGACCCCTTGATTATGTACCTCATCAAGGCAGTAGATACATACATGCAGGGCTGCCAACAGAAGAGAGCAAAGGAGGAAGTTGCCCTGGAGCTTGGGATTTAAAAGATCCCAGAGCTCCAGGCCACTGCCACTGCTACCACAGCAGCAGTCAGAATCCCAGTCCTTTTAAATTGCCCTCAGAACCCCAGAGTGGTCCAGGTAGCACTGAGGGCTGGCTGAGGGAGACATGGTCTGGGCAGCAGTGAGGGCTAGCTGCCCCTAGCCCTACCCCTTCTGCCTGAAGCCCCGAGCCCCCTCCACATTGCCTCGGAAAGTCTGTTGCCAAACCTGAATACATGGAGCAGCTAACCCCTCCCACCGCTCATACTGTTAGTGCTACATTTTATTTTGAGTGTGCTAGGTCTGATGGAGCAAACGTGGCTATGTCTCAAGAGAAATCTCACAAAGGACAGAAACAGTCAGTGAGACACAGGCTGAATAAGCACTGATTTATGGCCTGAGTGGTATATAAACCAGGAAGCCATCATAGGGAGCTGCTGTAGCAACAAAGCAGTCTACTTGCTTACAGCTGCTCCAGGCCTTGCCTTGCTGTGGACCCAGAACTCTGGCTTCTGACCCTACTTCATCCCTGACTTTGCTACTTGCCTCCAGACAGAAATTTGGTGGCTGACACTGGTTTCCTGATATTTTGATCCAGCTTAGCTCTGGTCCAGCTACTTGTGTCCCAGCTGTGAGATGTTAGCTGACTGGTGCAGGCTGCCTTTGACCCAGTTCTGAAAGATCTGGCTTTGGGTTAAAGAGTTTGGGGACTCAGAGCTAAGAAGCTGTTTCCTTTTGTTTGGTTCTTGTGTTCAGGAAAACAGGACTTGGCTCATTCTTTGTAAATAAGATTCAATTTCTCCTCTTTCCTGGAGCAACCTACAAGTCTGAATTTTTGCTGTTCACATCAAAAGGAATAACAATATATATATATGTGGCTCATGTATACGCCTCAAGTAGCTCAATGAGTGGCATATTCCGCCCCCCCCCACACACACACAGACACACACACATACACATTCCCATATAAGGGCACCTCAGATTATCTTGGGCTGCGCCAGAGTTGCTTCCCTTAGAAGCAACTCACCATTTAGGGCTTGTCTACATTAGGGCTGTGTCTACACTGGCCACTTATTCTGGAAAATCAGCCGCTTTTCCGGAATAACTTGCCAGCTGTCTACACTGGCCCCTTGAATTTCCGGAAAAGCACTGATGATCTACTGTAAAATCATCAGTGCTTTTCCGGAAAAACTATGCTGCTCCCGTTCGGGCAAAAGTCCTTTTCCGGAAAACTGTTCCAGAAAAGGGCCAGTGTAGACAGCACAGATTTCTTTTCCGCAAAAAAGCCCCAATCGTGAAAATGACAATCGGGGCTTTTTTGTGGAAAAGCGCGTCTACATTGGCACAGACACTTTTCCGGAAAAAGTACTTTTCCGGAAAAGCATCCTGCCAATGTAGACACGCTTTTTCTGGAAATACTTAACGGAAAACTGTTCTGTTTTAAGCATTTCCGGAAAAGGGTGCCAGTGTAGACGTAGCCTAGAAGTTTTACCTCTAACTATACCATTATAGCTTCAGAGGGGTAGCTGAGTTAGTCTGTAACTGGAAAAACTTAAAAAAAGACCATTTGTTGTTTTTTAAGTTATACCATTATAGTTAAAAGCAGGAACCTCCATCCCTAGTTTGAATGTAGTCTGTCCAGTAGAAAAGTACACGTCTGTCACCCCAAGGAAAGAGCGTATTCAAGGTCCCCTTCATTGGTTAAATTTTTGAATATCTTAATTTTTATTACATTTGTAGCCCATTTCACAACTTTGATGTATGATTTGCAGGCATTTTATCTTTGCCATATATGATGATAATTTACATGCTAACATCTGTAAATATGTATTTATTCATGCCATATAAGCAATATAAGCAAACTGGGGTGTCAGGGAGTGTCAGGGAGGGGTAGCATCTCTGGTGGCTGTACATGTCACGTCCTTTCAGGGCGGTTCATCCACCTTTGGCCCCCACCTGGCACCCAGCTCTCACCTGTGGCTCCTTGTAGCTGTTTGCATGCGACAGCGGCCACACCCCGGGCAACGGCTTCGACTGGCCAGCCAAACCAGATGAGGGTAGCCGATGGGCCCAAAACCCTTGGTGAGACAGGGAGTTGTCTATCCCAGCATGTGAAGACAGACTCCGGCGGATTGAGTGGATGAGACCAATGGAAGGTCCAACGGTCAGAAGTCTGTCTCCGCAAGTGTTGTGGAAAGCGTAGAGCAGGACAAGACACAAAAGACGCTCTGGCCATCCACTGCGTCCAGTCCTGTCTCCAGCCATCTTGACTTTTGTCTTGCCACTGGACCCAGATGGGAATTGGGAAGAGAGAGTGAGGTTGACGCTGCGCAACTTTTCCTCACTTAAATCCAAATCACGTGCGAGTCTCAACACCTCATATATTACCTCATCATTATTGCAACCTTCGAAGTCCTGTGGCGATGGGCGAGTGACGAAGCAGCAGGTGTGGACACACTGGGAGCTGTAGTGACAGACCTACACACAGGCAGCTCAGGTTTAGTGGTCGTTTCTCGCTGATCGAAGCAGCAGTGAAATCCGGCCTCTACCTGGGCGACTGAGCAGTCTTTTTCAGGAATGCACTGCTCACCTCCGTAGAATTGGGGAAGGGGCTAGAAAAGGTGCCCTAAACATTGCCTGCTTCACTACATCCTGGCCGGTTTACCGCGGCTGGCGGGAGTCCCATTATGGCGGTCGAACAAATACAAATAAACAGATTAAACATATGGTGACACCGCTCACCATTGGAACTTGGATGCACCCCCACTCTTAAGCACTGGCATCTTATTGACTATGTCATTGTTAGGAGAAAAGACAGGCAAGATGTCAGAGTGACCAAGGCCATGTGTGGTGCTGATTGTTGGACAGATTATAGGCTCATTGTCTCCACATTAAATCTCCGAATTAGAATGAAGAGGCAGCCTCAAGGTAGCAAGCCCATAAAAAGAGTTAATGTGGCCAAGCTAAAGAACCCAAGCATAGCCTCAGTATTGACTGATGATCTAGAAAGCAGGCTTTCTGACCTGCACCTTGCAGGCAGTGCTGCGGACAACTGGGAACTTTTCAGGAATGCTATCCACTCATCTGCACTGAAGATTTTGGGACCCTCTTTGTGCAAGCAGCCCGATTGGTTCAATGAGAATGATGGGGAGATATTGTCTTTACTTGCTGAAAAGCACCTCCTTCATCATGCACATCAGAACGATCCATCATCAGCTGCCAAGAAGAACGCCTTTGCAAATGCTCGCAGGACAGTCCAGAACAAACTGCACAAAATGCAGGATGCGTGGTTAAGTGATCAGGCAGCTGAAATTCAGGGGCATGCTGACAGGAATGACCTGAAACGGTTCTGTGCAGCCCTCAATATGGACCTCAGTCTCTCGGGAGCTCCCCCCTTATTAGTACAGATGGTACCACTCTGATTACAGAGAAGGCTCAGATCCTGCAGAGATGGGCTGAACATTTTGAAGATGTCCTCAACCGACCGTTGAGGCAAAGCTCCAGGGGCAAACGCTATACCTGCAGAGGTCTATAAAGCCAGCGGTCACGTACTCATAGAGAAGCTCACCGAGTTGTTCCAGTCTTTTTGGGAGCAAGGATCCATTCCTCAGGAACTCAAGGATGCATCCATTGTGCATCTCTATAAGAGGAAGGGCAATCGACAGGTATGTGACAATCATCGGGGAATTTCACTGCTTTCCATCGCAGGTAAAATTCTTGCAAGAGTGATGTTAAATCGTCTGGTCACTCATCTGGAGTGTGGCCTCCTGCCGGAGTCACAATGTGGCTTTCGTAAGGGCCGTGGGACTATTGACATGATCTTTGCTGCGTGCCAACTTCAGGAGAAGTGTCAGGAGCAGAATCGTGATCTCAACACAACCTTTGTTGACCTCACGAAAGCCTTCGACACTGTCAGCCGACAAGGTCTGTGGAGGATCATGTCAAAGTTTGGCTGCCCCCCCAAATTCATTCAGATGGTGCGTCAGTTTCATGATGGCATGATGGCCAGAGTGCTAGACGGTGGAGAATCTTCTAAGGCATTCCCAGTCACCAATGGCGTCAAACAGGGCTGTGTACTTGCACCTACACTGTTCAGCATCGTGTTTACTGCTATGCTGAATGATGCCTTCCAGGACAGTGTTGCCAGAATCAGCCTTAAGTACAGAGTGGACGGGAATCTTTTCAACCTGAGGAGACTTCAGGCTATTACCAAAGTGAAAGAGATTGTTCTGAGAGACTTCTTGTTTGCCGACGATTGTGCCTTGTATGCTGGCTCTGAAGCAGAGATGCAAATTAGTGTGGACAAGTTCTGCACAGCTTGTGACAACTTTGGACTCACCATTAACAGCAGAAAGACCGAAGTAATGTATCAGCCTGTCCCTTATGCACCGTACACAGAACCCACAATCACAGTCACAGGGCGGATGCTACAGGCAGTGGACCAGTTTACCTACCTTGGCAGCACTCTTTCCCATGCAGCTAACATTGACATAGAAGTCATATGCAGAATAGCGAAGGCAAGTTGTGCTTTTGGTAGACTGTGCCCCACTGTATGGGAACGTCGAGGAATCAGCCAAGCAACAAAACTGAAGGTCTACAGAGCCGTGGTACTCACCACTCTCCTGTATGCCTGTGAAACATGGACTGTGTATCGGAGGCACGCAAGACAGCTTAATCACTTCCACATGACTTGTCTTCGCAGAATATTACGCATCAGATGGCAAGACAAAATACCAGACACTGAGGTTCTCTCTCGAGCAAGTTTACCGTCACTCTACACTCTGCTGATGAGTGCACAAACTAGATGGGCAGGTCATGTCATTCGTATGCCGGACAAACGTATACCTAAGCAGCTCCTTTTTGGGGAACTCTCTACTGGTAAACGCTCACATGGTGGACAGAGGAAACGTTACAAAGACACACTCAAGGCCTCCCTGAAGTTGTTCGGAATTGATACAACCACCTGGGAATCACTGGCACACAACCGCCCTGCCTGGCGCAGTCTCATTCACAAGGGATCCAAGCTTTCAAAACAAGGCGCATCTCTGAAGCACAACACAAGCGCGTGCTGCGCAAGTCCAAAGCTACCAGCGCAACGATTGCAATGTCTACACATGTCTGCCCAACATGTTCCAGGACATTTGGTGCCCGAATTGTCCTGATAAGTCATCTTCGGACACACTGTATCCAATCTCAAAGCACTTAGTGGTGTTGAGGTCTTCATTGACTACGATGGACGAACAACATATAAGCAATTAAAAATTCATTTCCTCTAAGCTTATAGAAACTTTTTAATTTTAACTGAAATGTACTAACATCAAGAAATTGACTATGTACCAACGGTGGATGGAAAATTATTAAATAGTGGTATACTAAGTGACAGCCTTAGAATGTTCACTCTTAGTTCAAAGGGTCAGCGGCAGAAAGATCCAAAGACTGGCCAATGGCATTTTCAAGTGATGATATAGCACATGATGTCAGTTTCTTGTTAGCCATCATCAACTAAAATGTGTTTTAATGGGCCTGAGCTTCAAAATAAACCATACTCTCCACTTGCAACTGTGATCAACAGTATGAGCAAAATCCTCAATGCTATCCACACATTAGGTAAAGTGTCCTTCAGCTCTGTCTAATGGATGAATTGGAGAATTTGGAATGTAGAATGCTTCTCGTGGTGCACAATGTGATGAATGTTGTCCAATTCAACACAGAGGTCTTTATCATTGATGCATGAACACTCCCATGTGTCAGCATTCAGTGAAGGTCTGTACAATTGCTTGAGTATTTTCCTGTTCACTGGCAGCTTATTAAGGTCTTACAACTCCCTCCCCACCGCTGTGTCTTCTCATGGTGCTTCATTTGTCCAAACTTTTCTTCTTTGGGCACCAAGATTTCCACTAAGCTGCAGGGCAATATGGACCTGCCACTGCTTAATGAGCCCCTCCCTACCAACTCGTAGAGACATGCTGCTATAGCAGAGGGAGAAGTGCCCCTCCCCGAGCTAGGATGCTCTATGTGCAGAGTCCTGAGCCTCTGGGTGAAGCTCATTAAGCAGCTGAAGTTTCAAGCTCCCTCACAGCTTAGAGGGAACCTTGACCGACACTCAAGCAGTGAACAAGCAAGCAAAATCCCTCTCTCTTTTGTTGTCTCTGTAGACCATGATGAAATCAGTGCAGCTTTTCGTCAGCAGCACCCCCAGCCTGACACCCCCATATTCTCCACCCCAAGCAGTTGCCTGGCTTGCCTGCCCCTAAATCCAATCTTGAAAGTACTTGTACCAATGTAGTCTATTCTGTTCAGGAAGCTAAAGTGGAGTAAGACACCTTTATATTTGTATAACTGCATGCACACTAGGGCTTGTATTGGTTAAACTATATAGGTTAAAAAAATAATGCTACCAATGATACGGCCAAGAATGACCTTGAGCAGGTTATTTAGTGCTGGGAAGAAGGATCCAAGAATTCGGAGCGCAAGTGGTGTTCTTGTCCCTCCTCCCTGTTGAAGGGAAAGGACTGAGCAGGGATCGTCGAATTGAGGATGTAAATGCATGGTTGCGCAGGTGGTGTCGCAGAGAGGGCTTTGTTTTCTTCGACCATGAGACTCTGTTCCGGGCACAAGGATTGTTAGGAAGAGATGGGATCCACCTAATGAAGAGAGGAAGAAGCATCTTCGCGGGCAGGCTTGCAAACCCAGTGAGGAGAGTTTTAAACTAGGTTCGTTGGGGGACGGTGACCAAAACCCTGAGGGAAGTGGGAAAGTTGGATACCGGGAAGAAATGCAGAGAGGAACAAGCAAGAAAGGAGGACCCCTGATTCAAATGGAGAAGATAGGGCAATTAACTGGTTACCTGAGCTATTTGTACACTAATGCGAGAAGCCTGGGCAACAAACAGAAAGAACTGGAGGCCCTGGCCAGTCCAAGAAATATGATTTACTTGGGATAACAGAGACTTGGTGGGATGACTTGCATGACTGGAGCACTGTCATGGAAGGGTATAGACTGTTCAGGAAGAACCAAGCAGGGGAGTAAAGGAGGAGGAGTTGCACTATATATAAGAGAGCACTATGATTGCTCTGAACTCCAGTATAAAGAGGGAGAAAAACCTGTTGAGAGTCTATGGGTTAAGTTTAAAGGAGCAAACAACAGCAGTGATGTTGTGGTTGGTGTCTGCTACAGGCCACTGAATCAGGTGGAAGAGGTAGATGAAGCTTTCTTCGGAAAACTGAGAGAAGCTTCCAGATCGCAGGCCCTAGTTCTTGTGGGGAACTATAATCACCCTGACATCTGTTGGGAAACCAATACGGCAGTACACAGGCAATCCAGGAAGTTTTTGGAGAATGTTGGGGGTAACTTCTTGACACAAGTGCTGAAGGCTCCGACCAGGGACTGTGCAAAGCTTGACCTTCTGCTCACAAACAGGGAGGAACTAATAGGGGAAGTAGAGGTGGGTGACAACCTTGAAAGCAGTGATCATGAGATGGTAGATTTCAGGATCTTGACCAAAGGAAGAAAAGAGAGTAGTAAAATACACACCTTGGACTTCCAAAAAGCAGATTTTGACTCCCTCTGGGTATGTCTACACTACAGCGCTAATTTGAACTAACTTAGTTCGAATTAGTTAATTCGAACTAAGCTAATTCGAACTAACGCATCCAGACTAAAAAACTAGTTTGAATTAGCGTTTTGCTAATTCAAACTAGCATGTCCACACAAAGTGGACCCTGAACCGGGGTTAAGGATGGCCAGAAGCAGTGCCGGCAGGGCATCAGATGAGGACTTAGAGCATGGAGCTGCTGTCTCAGGCTAGCCGAGTGCTGTGCTTAAAGGGACCCGAACCCCATCCCGGACAGACAGTTCTCAGGGGTGCCCCGCTTGCAAAGCAGTCCTGGCTTGGATTGCCCAGAGTACCCACACTGGGCACATCACACCACTCGGCCATCAGACCGGCTGCACTTGCCGCAGGCTGCCATCTGAGGAGAGGGGGCAATTGGGGGGCTGCAGGAGAGCTTCCACCCCCAGAAGCCCGCAGAGCCAGCCCAGTCCTCCCCATCGGGGGCTCGTACCCCATTCCTCCCTCACCTCCTTCCACTTACCCCTCCCTAGCCCCTTTTCTTGATGTACAAAATAAAGGACAATTGTGTTCAAAAATAGAATCTCTCTTTATTGAACAAAGCTAGGGGAGACTGGGAAAAGGAGGTGGGAGAGGGGAAGAGAGAGGCTGGGAGAGGGGAGGGCAACTATAATGATGAGGGGTTTGGAACAGGTCCCATATGAAGAGAGGCTAAAGAGACTGGGACTTTTCAGCTTAGAAAAGAGGAGATGGAGGGGGGATATGATAGAGGTCTATAAAAGCACGAGTGGGGTGGAGAGGGTGCATACAGAAAAGTTCTTCATTAGTTCCCATAATAGAAGGACTAGAGGACACCAAAGGAAAGGAATGGGTAGCAGGCTTCAAACTAATAACAGAAAGTTCTTCTTCACAAAGCAAAGAGTCAACCTGTGGAACTCCTTGCTGCAGGAGGCTGTGAAGGCTAGAACTAGAACAGAGTTTAAAGAGAAGTGAGATAAAGTCATGGAGATTGGGTCCATGGAGTGGTATTAGCCAGGGGGTAGGAGTGGTGTCCCTGCCCGAAGTTTGTGGAAGGCTGGAGAGGGATGGCACGAGACAAATGGCTTGGTCACTGTCTTTGGTCCATCCCCTCCAGGGTCCCTAGGGTTGGCTGCTGTCAGCAGACAGGCTACTGAGCTAGATGGACCCTTGGTCTGACCCAGTATGGCCATTCTAAGCTCAGGGCTCAGGGTCGGGGGTCTCAGTGGACCCCCTTGATTTTCATGCAAACCTGCTCCTGGGTGGCTAGGCTGGCAGCTCTCCTGCCCTAGACGGCCACTTTCCCGTGCCTAGTGCGGAGGTCGTGGACGAGGTCCACGATGTCCGCACTAGACCAGGCGGGTGCCCACCTCTTGCGGTCCCGGGCAAGCTCCCGGGAGCCGCCAGCCTGGTCCCGGGAAGAGGGGGAGGGCTGGGGGGCATCGGGTGGTTGGCTCGAGCCGTGCCAGGTGCAGGGTCTGCTAACTGGGTGCTGGCAGGTTTGCAACTGGCATGGGCACCGTAGCCAGCCCGTGCCCCTTTAAGGGGTCCGGGGCCGGGAGGGGGGCAATAGAGTTTCCCTGGTGTTGGCCAGAGTGGCCACTAGGGAAAGCTGGGGAGGGCTAGCCTCCCACTAGTTCGAATTAAGGGGCTACATACCCCTTAATTCGAACTAGTAAGTTCGAACTAGGCTTAGTCCTCGTAGAATGAGGTTTACCTAATTCGAACTAAGCGCTCCAGTAGTTCGAATTAAGTTCGAATTAGCGGAGCACTAGTGTAGCGCCTATCAAAGTTAATTCGAACTAACATCTGTTAGTTCGAATTAACTTTGTAGTGTAGACATACCCTGAGAGACCTTATGGGCAGAATCCCCTGGGATGTTAACATGAAAGGAAAAGGAGTCCAGGACAGCTGGCAGTATTTTAAAGAAGCCTTATTGAAGGCACAGAAAGAAACCATCCCAACACGTAGCAAGAGAGGCAAACATGATAGGAGACCGGATTGGCTTACAGGGGAAATCCTTGGTGAACTTAAGCACAAAAAGGAAGCTTACAAAAAGTGGAAACTTGGACAAATGACCAGGGAGGGGTTTAAATGTATAGCTCGAAAATGTCGGGGGGTTATCAGGAAGGCGAAAGCGCAAATGGAATTGCGACTGGCTAAGGATGTGAAGGATAACAAGAAAGGTTTCTACAGGCATGTTAACAAGAAGAAGGTGATCAGAGAGGGTATGTGGCCCCTACTGGATGAAGGAAGTAACCTAGGGTATGTCTACACTACCACCCTAGTTCAAACTAGGGTGGTTAATGTAGGCAACCGAAGTTGCAAATGAAGCCCGGGATTTAAATATCCCGGGCTTCATTTGCATCTTGCCGGGCGCCGCCATTTTTAAAGCCCCGGTAGTTCAGACTTCGTGCCCGCGGCTACAAGCGGCACGGAGTAGGTAGTTCGAATTAGGCTTTCTAATTCGAAGTACCGTTACTCCTCGTGGAACGAGGTGTACCGGTAGTTCGAATTAGAAAGCCTAATTCAAACTACCTACTCCGTGCCACGTGTAGCCGCGGGCACGGAGTCCGAACTACCGGGGCTTTAAAAATGGTGGCGCCCGGCAAGATGCAAATGAAGCCCGGGATATTTAAATCCCGGGCTTCATTTGCAACTTGGTTTGTCTACATTAACCACCCTAGTTCAAACTAGGGTGGTAGTGTAGACATACCCCTAGTGACAGATGATGTGGGAAAAGCTGAAGTACTCAATGCTTTCTTTGCCTCTGTATTCACGGACAAGGTGGGCTCCTGGACTAATGCACTAAGGGACGCAAGATGGGATGAAGATGGACAGCCCTTGGTGGGTAAAGAATAAGTTAGGAACTATTTAGAAAAGCTAAACGTACACAAATGCATGGGTCTGGACTTAATGCATCCGAGGGTACTGAGGGAGTTGGCAAATGTCATTGAGGAGCCTTTGGCGATTATCTTTGAAAAGTTATGGCAATCGGGAGACATCCCGGATGATTGGAAAAAGGCAAATGTAGTGCCCATCTTCAAAAAAGGGAAGGAGGACGATCCAGGGAACTATAGGCTGGTCAGTCTTACCTCGGTTCCTGGAAAAATCATGGAAGGGATCCTTAAGGAATTTATTTTGAGGCACCTGGAAGAGAGGAAATTGATTAGGAATAGTCAGCATGGATTCACAAAGGGCAAGTTGTGCCTGACCAATCTGATTAGCTTCTGTGATGTGGTAACTGGCTCTGTGGACGTGGGAAAGTCAGTGGAAGTGATATACCTTGATTTTAGCAAGGCTTTTGATACGGTCTCCCATAATATTCTTGCCAGCAAGTTAAGGGAATGTGGATTGGATAAATGGACAGTAAGATGGATAGAAAGATGGCTAGAAGGCTGGGCCCAGCGGGTAGTGATCAACGGCTCAATGTCAGGATGGCGGTCGGTTTCTAGCGGGGTGCCCCAAGGTTCGGTTCTAGGACTGGTTTTGTTCAATATCTTTATTAATGACCTGGATGAGGGGATGGATTGTACCCTCAGCAAGTTTGCGGATGACACTAAGCTAGGAGGAGAGGTAGATACTCTTGAGGGCAGAGATAGGGTACAGAGTGACTTAGACAAATTGGAGGATTGGGCCACAAGAAATCTGATGAGTTTCAACAAGGACAAGTGCAGAGTCCTGCACTTAGGGCGGAAGAATCCCAAGCATAGTTACAAGCTGGGGACCAACCAGTTAAGTTATAGTTCTACAGAAAAGGACCTGGGGGTTACAGTGGATGAGAAGTTGGATATGAGTCAACAGTGTGTCCTTGTAGCCAAGAAGGCTAATGGCATATTAGGTTGCATTAAGAGGAGCATTGCCAGCAGATCCAGAGATGTGATTATTCCCCTTTATCAGCTTTGGTGAGGCCACATCTGGAGTATTGTGTCCAGTTCTGGGCCCCCCACTACAAAAAGGATGTGGACGCATTGAAGAGGGTCCAGCGGAGGGCAACCAAAATGATTAGGGGGCTGGAGCATATGACTTATCAGGAAAGGCTGAGGGAGTTGGGTTTGTTTAGTCTGCAGAAGCGAAGAGTGAGGGGGGATTTGATAGCAGCCTTCAACTTCCTGAAGGGAGGTTCAAAAGAGGATGGAGAGAGGCCGATCTCAGTAGTGACAGATGGCAGAACAAGGAGCAATGGTCTCAAATTGTGGTGGGAGAGGTCCAGGTTGGATATTAGGAAAAACTATTTCACTAGGAGGGTAGTGAAGCACTGGAATGGGTTACCTAGGGAAGTAGTGGAGTCTCCATCCCTAGAGGTGTTTAAGTCTCGGCTTGACAAAGCCCTGGCTGGGTTGATTTAGTTGGGATTGGTCCTGCCTAGAGCAGGGGGCTGGACTTGATGACCTTCTGAGGTCTCTTCCAACTCTATGGGTATGTCTACACTACAGAGTTAGTTCGAACTAACACACGTTAGTTCGAACTAACTTTCATAGGCGCTACACTAGCGCTCCGTTAGTTTGAACTTAATTCGAACTAGCGGAGCGCTTAGTTCGAACTAGGAAAACCTCATTTTACGAGGATTATGCCTAGTTCGAATTAGCTAGTTCGAATTAAGGGGTGTATAGCCCCGTAATTCGAACTAGTGGGAGGCTAGCCCTCCCCAGGTTTCCCTGGTGGCCACTCTGGCCAACACCAGGGAAACTCTATTGCCCCCCTCCCGGCCCCGGAACCCTTAAAGGGGCACGGGCTGGCTACGGTGCCCATGCCAGTTGCAAACCTGCCAGCACCCAGCTAGCAGACCCTGCACCTGGCACGGCTCGAGCCAACCACCCGTTGCCCCCCAGCCCTCCCCCTCTTCCCAGGACCAGGCTGGCAGCTCCCGGGAGCTTGCCCGGGACCGCAAGAGGTGGGCACCCGCCTGGTCTAGTGCGGACATCGTGGACCTCGTCCACGATCTCCGCACTAGGCACAGGAAAGCGGCCGTCTAGGCAAGGAGAGCTGCCAGCCTGGCCACCCAGGAGCAGGTTTGCGTGAAAATCAAGGGGGTCCACTGAGACCCCCGACCCTGAGCCCTGAGCTTACAATGGCCATACTGGGTCAGACCAAGGGTCCATCTAGCCCAGTAGCCTGTCTTCTGACAGCGGCCAACCCTAGGGACCCTGGAGGGGATGGACCGAAGACAGTGACCAAGCCATTTGTCTCGTGCCATCCCTCTCCAGCCTTCCACAAACCTTGGGCAGGGACACTACTCCTACCCCCTGGCTAATACCACTCCATGGACCCAACCTCTATGACTTGATCTCACTTCTCTTTAAACTCTGTTCTAGTTCTAGCCTTCACAGCCTCCTGCAGCAAGGAGTTCCACAGGTTGACTCTTTGCTTTGTGAAGAAGAACTTTCTGTTATTAGTTTGAAGCCTGCTACCCATTCCTTTCCTTTGGTGTCCTCTAGTCCTTCTTTATGGGAACTAATGAAGAACTTTTCTGTATGCACCCTCTCCACCCCACTCCTGTCTCCTCTTTTAGAGACCTCTATCCTGTCCCCCCTCCGTCTCCTCTTTTCTAAGCTGAAAAGTCCCAGTCTCTTTAGCCTCTCTTTATATGGGACCTGTTCCCAACCTCTGATCATTGTAGTTGCCCTCCCCTCTCCCAGCCTCTCTCTTCCCCTCTCCCACCTCCTTTTCCCAGTCTCCCCCAGTTTTGTTCAATAAAGAGAGATTCTATTTTTGAACACAATTGTCCTTTATTTTGTACATCAAGAAAAGGGGCTAGGGAGGGGTAAGTGGAAGGAGGTGAGGGAGGAATGGGGTACGAGCCCCCGATGGGGAGGACTGGGCTGGCTCTGCGGGCTTCTGGGGGTGGAAGCTCTCCTGCAGCCCCCCAATTGCCCCCTCTCCTCAGATGGCAGCCTGCGGCAAGTGCAGCCGGTCTGATGGCCGAGTGCTGTGATGTGCCCAGTGTGGGCACTCCGGGCACTCCAAGCCAGGACTGGTTTGCAAGCGGTGCACCCCTGAGAACTGTCTGTCCGGGGTGGGGGTCGGGACCCTTTAAGCACAGCCCTCGGCTAGCCTGAGACAGCATCTCCACGCTCTAAATCCTCCTCTGATGCCCTGCCGGCACTGCTTCCGGCCATCCTTAAGCCCGGTTCAGGGTCCACTTAATGTGGACATGCTAGTTCGAATTAGCAAAACGCTAATTCGAACTAGTTTTTAGTTCTAGACGCGTTAGTTCAAATTAGCTTAGTTCGAATTAACTAATTCAAACTAAGTTAGTTCGAATTAGCGCTGTAGTGTAGACTACCCCCAGGTTCTATGATTCTATAAGTCTACTACAGTTTGAACCTCTCTAATCCAGAACTCTCTCATCTAGAAACATCTGTGGTCTGGAATGATCTTAGCCGCATGTCTACTTTTCATGGTTGTGGCCAAGTTTCCCATGGTCGCATAAAATTTGTTTACAACCACCAGTCCTAGCTCTCAGTGCTGTTATTTAGCTTTAATTTAGCCCTAAATGTCCTCTAATAGCCCAGTAAGCAATGTAAGTGTTGTTAATGCTGCTAGACAGTATTGACCTCTCGTAGTCCAGAAAATTCTCTCATTCAGAGCCAGTTAGGTTCTAAGGGTGCCGGATTAGAGAGGTTTAACCTGTAGTATATCTTTTCTAGTATAGATCAGGTCTAATTGGAAGGGATAAGTGTATATGTGGGTATACGGCTCCATCTCCACATCATGCATACTGACCACATCAAAAACAGGGAAACAATATGCTTAAAGGCACAAAATAATTATATTTTCAGTACTGTGCCTTCCTGATTGTAAATATCACCAAATGATCCTCCTGGATCAATGCAGCTCTGCATGACCCTCAGTGCAAGACTGTAAATGTCACAGTTTCATCCTGTATGAGTACTAAGTACTTATACTAGAACTAATTGGGAAATGGGGGGAGGGATTTCTCTGGAAAACATCAACATCTTGTTGAGGCACTGAATGAGCCAAAATTGAAAATTTTCCAGGAAAAAATGAAAAGTATTGAGGAAAACAGATGTTTTCCATGACGATGTTCATTTTATCAAAACCTCACTTTTCTATCAGAAAAAGAACTTTGACAGAAAAAAAATCTGACAAGTACTAATTATTAATATTTTCTATACTTGTTTTCTTCCTCACTGATTTTTTTTAAATTTTGAAATAGAGAATAGAGAAAAGGGGTGGAACTATTCAGCTGTTTTAGGAATTTTATTTATATCCCAAGAAAGGGCTATGCACTTCATTCGCCATATTCTCCCTTTTTTATAGTACATCAGTGGCAGCCAAAACTAAAGTTAAAAGAGAATATAGGAGACATGACATGTTTCTGAAGACCAAATTTTCCCCCTGTTCTAATGTAGTTCATAGTTCTCATTCTGCATCACTTGAGGCCTTGCCAATTTTGTAGTTTGTGCAGAAGAAAAACACACTCAAATGTTCATACAATGACATTGTATAATAATAGTTAATATAAATGGTCATATCACCGGGGATTACAAAATTACCAATAAATATGTATATCAATGTTGTATCTTAATCATTTTTGATGCAATAGAACATTTTTCATCTGTCGTCAATGGGAAAATATTTATAGCTTGCATGTGAGTAAAATTAAACAGTGTTACCAGCACTCAACATCTTAGGAGCTAGCTAATTTGATCAATTCCTACGATTGTTTTTGTGAGTTTATATGTCATTACAAATGAGTTCAAAATAGGATAATCTATAAATAAATAATATATTTTTATTATTGCTTGACTATAAATAAAACTAAATTTCAAGTCTATTTGATGACCCTCAGACTATTGTTACTATAATCCAGAAAGAGCTTTGATGGCATGGGTTGATGAGCATGATCTGGGCATGGAGTCTGGGTGACTATGCTGAAGATCTCTCAGCAGTTTTTTTTTTTTTTTTTTTTAGTTTAAAATAATTTCTATATTGTTAAAGTAGGATATGACCCTTGCCATTACATTCACTGTGGAATATCTTTTCTGTTATACATCTGATGATTGCTTATGAATTTATAGGCAGTTAACATACAGCTCAGTCAGCTAGAGTGGTGGGTTTGGCAATTGACCATGAAGTGGTGTTGATGAAAGTGCAGACCCTGAATGCAGCCAGTCTTAATGGGAAAGTCCTGTGAATTTTTTTTGAAAAAAGATGACCTTTCTATAGTCATTTTTAAAACTCATCCTGTAATATTTAAAAGAAAATTAAATCCTTATATTAAATAATCCTTCAGAATGGAGATAAAATGCTGTACCTCAAATTTTCAAATGTAGACACCTAATTATACACTCCTAATTCAGTATTAGTTTTCATTAATAAATCTGGCCTGATTTTCAAAAGTGCTGCTTCTGTTGAATTCATGCCAAAGTCCTGCATACATATATTTTTAAAGTGAAATAGCTTGTGTATGATACATATGGTGACTTCTTATGAATGTATGGTCAATGAAACTACAGTTCAACCAAAGGGAGTGGTGGATTCTCAGCACCTTTCAGATTCTCAGATTTCTCTTTTAATTCTTAACAGCTTTAGTCTACTGTGTTTTCTTAGGGTACGTCTACACTAGCCCCCTAGATCGATCTAGGGAGGCTAATGAGGGCAACTGAAATTGCAAATCAAGCCCGGGATTTAAATATCCCGCACTTGATTTGCATGTTCCCGGCCAGTCACCATTTTAGAAATTGACTAGCCCAAAGTAACTGCCCACATCTACATGTGGCAGTGAAACGGGATTCCGATATAAAGCCCATAAGTTGAATTAGCTGGTAAACCTCATTGCAGGAGGAATACCAGCTAATTCGAGTTAGGGCTTTAAATCGGAATCCTGTTTCACTGCCGCATATAGATGCGGGCAGTTACTTCGGGCTAGTCAATTTCTAAAATTGCGACTGGCCGGGAACATGCAAATCAAGTGCGGGATATTTAAATCCCGGGCTTGATTTGCAATATTGGTCACCCTCATTAGCCTCCCTAGATCGATCTAGGGGGCTAGTGTAGATGTACCCTTAGAGAGTTCACTACTATCATTTTCATTTTTAAACATTTGTTTAGTATCTTCATTCTGCTAAACAGAAGAGTTATTGGAATATTCCAGCTAAAATTATCCTCTTTAATTCTGTTCTTTTGAAAGGATGTCATGGAAGTTCAATACCATTTTTAAAAAATACTTTAGGTTAAATCTGTGTCTTTTTGCAATGCAAAACACCAAAACAGAGCAACAGTATGAAGTTTTTTGTGCTTTTTGAACATCTGAAACATCTGATATGCCCATGTTACACTAATTAACATTATTACTTGAACAGTGACCCATTGTTATTGGTCCTAGGATATCATTCAAGTGTGTACCCTTTGTGAGGTATATTGAAATCAACAATTTTAAGAAAAACTGAAGTCCTTGTTCCTTTAAAGGATGTTTATAGTCCAGTATACTCTGTACCATTCCCTTCTGACTGGTAGTCTGAGTTCTCCCATATGAAGAGAGGCTAAAGAGACTGGGACTTTTCAGTTTAGAAAAGAGGAGACTGAGGGGGTATATGATAGAGGTCTATAAAATCATGAGTGGTGTGGAGAGGGCTGATAAAGAAAAGTTATTTATTAGTTCCCATAATAGAAGAACTAGAGGACACCAAATGAAATTAATGGGTAGCAGGTTTAAAACTAATAAAAGGAAGTTCTTCTTCACACAGCATGTAGTCAACCTGTGGAACTCCTTGCCAGAGGAGGCGGTGAAGGCTAGGACTATAATTGAGTTTAAAGAGAAGTGTAGCCAGACAGGAACCCCCCTGTAACATCCATTTTTGCTTGCCTGGAGCATACAGGGCACACAGAGCAGAAGGCCCAGGCTGCTGTGACCATGAATGGCTGTAAACAAAGATACGCCAATTGCTGACCAAGAGGCTGCCAAGGAGTGCCCTTGACTTAAACCCATATTGATACGAACACACAGCCATTCGCGGGGGGAGGAATCTCTCGCCCAGTAAAAAAATGTCTAGTACTTACAATTTAGTTATTTCTCTTGCAAGTGTAAATTAACTTGAAACTTGCTTGTAAGAACTGGCGCCACAAAACGGACCAGTACAATTCGGCATTTTAAATAAAAAAGAGGATACGGGCCCCCAGGGGTATATAGATGGGTCCAGCAGCGCATTTTTTCTAAGTGTCAATCTACCATCTATCTGCTGGTCGGGTTAGGTGTTTGATCTCCCGAGGTTCCAGAGGGGACGCCCACCTCATATTCGTCTTTCCTAGGAATTGAGAGACCGGCCCTGGCCTGACACGCTGAAGTCGAGAGGCACAGAAAGGGGTAAAAATTTTACCTGGATGTGGTCCTTTGTTTAAGTATATATATACATAGTGTTAGAGCTCTTTAAAGATTAAGCTGTCACTTGGTACCATTATTTCTATTTTCTATCTTTACCTTTTTCCTGTAATCATTTTAAGATCTATATATATATTTGCTAGCATTTAAAAAATAGAGCAATAGCCATTGTAACCATATGATTTATAAGCTTCTTTAATAAACCTGTAACTGTTTAAGCTTTAACCTAACTCCTCCAGTTGCTGTAACAGAACCAAGCACAATTTAAAAGAACTTCAGCTGGTCATAAAGGGACAGACATAGGGAGAGCTTGGGCGTTTGGATCTGTGTCACTCCCAGGTGACAAGATCCGTTGGGGCACCTTTTCAGCCTTTCCTAGGCTGCCCGCTGCGAAGGAACCCCTGTGTTCTAGCAGCTAAAATCTAAGGTGTAATAAGCTCTTCCTATATAACGGGGCGTCTGTTGGCCTGCTGGCCACCCTCTGCGACGGGACCCCGGTCCTAGCAGTAAAAACACGGACGTTAAACCTTTTCTCAGAAACATACATACACACACACACACTGCCCTAACCGTCGGCTAACAAGAAGCTGGATAAATTCATGGAGGTTAGGTCCATAAAAGGCTATTAGTCAGGGGATAAAATGGTGTCCTTGGCTTCTGTTTGTCAGAGGCTGGAGAGGGATGGCAGGAGACAAATTGCTTGATCATTGTCTTTGGTCAACCCTCTCTGGGGTACCTGATGCTGGCCACTGTCGGTAGACAGGATACTGGGCTAGATGGACCTTTGGTCTGACCCAGTACGGCCGTTCTTACGTTCTTTTTATGTTCTCCCCATAAAACAACCCATTTGAAAAAGTGAGATTTTTGTGAAACACACTGAATTTGTTTTGGGATTTGTTTGCTTTCTTTAACATAATAAATAGCAACCGTGTTTTGGGTTATTTTCATGTTTCCTTGCTGTATGTCTAAGTATTAATGAAATTTCTTTTTCATTACCAAATGATACTTTTATATTTCAAGAACCTCCCACTATTTTAGTCCCCAGAGCTCTGCAACCAGTCTTACTCAGAGGACATTCCAACCCTTTCACTACACAGCTGCAGTTGACAGATAGCCACCCACATGGGGCCTGAGCCAAAACATCATTTCCCTGGGCCTCTGGACAGTGTATTGGAGCATTGGTTATTATTGTGACATCCGCAAAGCTGCTAAAATATTTTTGGCTAGATAATGGATTCACTTATTTTGTGTTTACAGAGTAACACCACTGGATTCCATGGAGCTATTCTTGCTTTACCTCAGAATCCATCACAGATGTTTATTCATCATGTACCTTTGACCACCTCATCTGCACTCCACACCTGCACTCCGCTCACTAATCCATTTCAGCTGGAACTCATAATATTTGAAATCTTTGAGCATCCACCATTTAAAGGAAGAAAAGAGTGTGCGGGAGAAATCTACCAAAAATAATTTACTTCCTCTTCATACTCTTATATATGTAATTTCTCCCTGCCAAATACATTTCTCCAAGGCTCAAAAGAGGCAAATATTAGCCATGGACAATGAAAGATTTAAGGGCCTATATCTTGCAAACTATTATGGCTAGAAATTAGAAATTTATACCATTAAAACTAGGAATTCCCTCTTCCCCCACCTTTCCCAAGGATGTCCAGAGGGACTTGATTTTAGCCCTAATAAGTCAGACTTGGAAACTGTGATATTGTTATCCATGGAATAGCTATTTTAGGTCACATTTTTGAGGTTTCAAACATTGATTCATTATAATTTTTCTCATCTTCTTCCAAAGTTCTCTCTCTATATATAAATGCTGCAAACTTGTCTTTGAACTGGTAGAACTTTTAGCTACTGAGAGGGTAATCTTTCTATTGGAAGAGCAGGAGCAGCATTCTAGAGATCAATAGATAAAGACTCTGGAGGACCTATTTATATGGAAGAGCGGGAGATACCAGGAACATTTTGAATTTCTTTGGGCACTGGAGGAGCAGGCATTGAATAGACATTGATGAACCCATTCATGGAGTAAGTGGTACACCATAAGAATAGGAGCATTCTTTAATAGAGATGCTCACTGAACTGATGTTCATACAAGTCCGGGGTCAGCCTTCTAAGCCACTGAACCTGTCTGTGAACCACAATATATCCTCTTCTAGCAGCCTCCCATGGTGCTGCCTTGCTGCATGTTTTGCTTTCAATGACATCCTCTACGCCATACCCCATGAGTGACTGGGAGAAGACAATGGAGCCTACAGGACTTCTCTGAAAAGAAAAGTAAAGAAATTTAAGAAAGAGAAGAAAAGAATGGGTGCTGATTTTGATCAATCTGAGTGGTGGGAAAATGTGTCATTTTTTATTAAAAAGATCTGCCGCAAACACCCTGACTTACTCAGCATATAAAAAGTGAACTCTTTCTTTACTCCCCTCTCGATTGTAGGATTTCTTTCCCAATGGGACTGGCTCTTGTTTGTCTATGATTAAATATGCAAACTTTACCTATTAATTAAGTGACTCAGCTGTAAAAGCATCTATCTTGAAGGGTCTGCCAGTTAAGTGACATTTTACAGCTGTGCTGATGTTTTTGAATTCTGACTTCAAGTCCAATGTACAACAGACATTTGCTAAGATTCCTGCTGTGATGAATTTTTATGGCATCATTTACAGCCACAGACTGCAAATGAAAGAGCCCCCAAATCTCCCTGTAGGGTACTATGAACAGTCGCAAGTTATTTCTTATTTTTAAGGAAGATTATACAGAACTGCTAAGATTGTTTTCTCCTTATTCCAAACTAATAAAAGCTGAAGAGATTCCTTTAAACCAGGGTTTCTGAAAATGTTCCGTGGAATCACTTACAGAAACACATTAACTGGCTGCCCCAGTTTGTTTATTTGCTGGCACCGCAGCCTCGGAGCCTCGTGACTACCATTGACTCTGTTTCGCTCTTTGCAGCCAAGCGGAGCAGTGGGAGGTGGTAGCCCAGCCCATGCCACTTCCTGCAGCTCCCCTTGGCTGCAAAGGACGAAACTAGCAATTAACTTCCACTAATTCAAGTTATAAGGACAGGGGCATAGAATTGTAGAAGGAAAACTATTTGAATAAACCACATAGTTTGGATATTTTCAGCAAAATATTTTTTAAGTTACAGTGCAATTTTCAGCAGACCTGCTTTATGGCAGGAAGCTACTGTACATCCAAACAGAAGGCAGAGAAGGGAGATAAGTGACTGTGACAGGGTACGCCAACCCCACACTGGCAGTGAAGTAGTTAACCAGGCTTGCTGGGCTGAGAAGGCCCCTCCCCTGCGGCCCTGCTGGGCATGCTCCAGATGCAGGGTCAGTATAAAGGCCAGTGGAGCAGCTCAGTCAAGGCTGACCACTGAAGGGGAACGAGCTCCTGCCAGACCTGAGGAGCAACCACCTCTGCGGGATCAGTCGGAGCAGCCACACCAACTGGAGCTGCAGTCACTACTGGAGCTGCAGTCGCTGCCTGAGCTGCCACAGCTGCCTCCAGAGCCACTACACCGGCCGGAGCCACAGCCGCTGCAGCCACCCCTGCGGCCACCGCACCTGTCACAAGCTACCGCCACAGCTGCAACGCCAACTGCTACGACGCCAGCCACCACTGTCGCCAACACTGGGCCAAGTACAGCCACTGGCACATTCACCAGTCCAGGTATGAACGGGGCCAGCCAGTAGGCGAGGGTAGGAAGCAGCCCAGGGTACAGGGCAGGAGATCACCTGGAGAACTCGGCGTGCTTCGGGGACAACTCCCTGCCAAGCCAGTGGTGGAAGCCACCCACCGCTGATAGGGCCCTGGGCTGGGGCCCAGTGAAGAGGGGGGTCCCGGGCTCCCCTACCCTCCTACTCTGACACCCCCAAGAGGGGCGCCATTTGGAAATAATACAGTAATTCTAGGCCACATTAACCCCCAGACAGGGGGCTGTACAGACTCGGCTACTAAGCCATATTGACCTCCAGACAGGGGGCAGTACAGAGTCCGCCACTAGGCCGCATTTAACCCAGGGAGGGGGCAATACAGACTCGGGCACCAGGCCATAATTTCCCCTCCCAAACGGGCGTGTGACCCTGTGACACTGATCTTATATTGTCAGTGCTTTTTTTTTTTTTAATAGCAGCAACAAGCAATTTACCAATAAATATAAATATGTGGCAGACTAAAGAACTGTGGCCTGCATTCAAGTAACTAAACAAATGGGCTGGAATAAAGTTCAAGCAAGTAAAATCTGAAAAATAAAGTAAGCAGGAAAGTTAAGTTTAGAATCTAGAAACAGGAAGGGTGGGACATTCCTGCTAGCAGCTGGTCTATGAAAAGCTAAAGAATGAGAAAATTGATACAATTAATTCTTACTGTCAGCAAATGTTTACCATCTTACATTGATATAGCAAGTACCCCCCAAGGGTTCCTGAAGAATATTTTAAGCTCTCGCCAAAGTAATGTGCAAACTCTAGTAGAGAAGAGCCAAATCTCCAGATCCAAATACCCACACATTTGGGAAAGGTCATGTCTAGCAAATGGTTCCTCTCTCTGCAATAGGCTGAACTAATACACTGGATCTGAACTTAGGGAAGATCAAATCTAGATCCAGACCCAAACTTTGTGGCTCAGTCTGGTCTCTAATATACATCAATCACTTTATCCTCTGCTTATATTCAGCTTCCTTTAAGTTACATATTTTCTGCAGTAGCAGTTCACAAATGTGAGGTTTTGCAGACCTCATAAAATATTTTGGGTTTATGGACACTGATTCAGATATTTCCTCTTCTAATTTAAATTCTTGTTTCTTCTGAAAGTGATTGAGTGGTTTTAATGAAAGCCTATATTAAGCATTAGGCTTTGAGAATAGAAGAGTAGAAGTACATCCCCCAGAAGCTGCACAGGGACAACAGGATGTCATGCATATGAGCCAAATTTTGATTTCAATTAATCGGATGCTTCTTAATTGAAGAAAACTTCAATGCATAATGGGTCAGACCTGTGGTCCACCAAGTTCAGAACCCTGTTTCTGATAGTGGCCAAAATCAGATACTTCAGGAGAAAGTGCAAGGCAAATATAGGGGTAATCTGCCCACGAGAAATATCTCATCCTGAGTACTAACAGTGAGAGTTCACATGAAATTTGAGGTTTTATTTCCCTTCCAATATTTTCTGTTTGTTAGTATTTAACTCAGGATATTCTTGTTATCTACATAAAATATTTTTGAAGTTAAGTTCTTTTCCCAATGATTATCTTTTGGCAATGAGTTGCACAACCTAACTATATGTTATTTGAAATTTATCAATTTGAAATTTGTAATTTTCCAGTTTCAATTTCACTGACTCGCCACTAATTTTGCAATATCCTGTCTGTGATGGGGTACCAGTACTGCACATAGCCTTCCAGATAAAGCTATAGCATTAGTTTATGTGAACTTAAAAATGATTGGCCCTGTAGCACCTTAGGGTATGTCTACAAACTAGCGGGGGTAATGTAGTCATCCGCAGTTGCAAATGAAGCCCGGGATTTGAATTTCCCGGGCTTCATTTGCATGAAGCCAGCCAGCGCCATTTTTAAATGCCGGCTAGTTCGAACCCCGTGCCGCGAGGAGTTCCATGAGGAGTACAGCTAGTTTGGATTAGAAGCCTAATCGGAACGAGCTACTCCGTGCCGCGTGTAGTCGTGCGGCACAGGGGTCGAACTAGCTGGCATTTAAAAATGGCGCCGGCCGGCTTTATGCAAATGAAGCCCGGGAAATTCAAATCCCGGGCTTCATTTGCAACTGCGGATGACTACATTACCCCCGCTAGTTCGAACTAGTGGGGTAGTATAGACATACCCTTAGAAACTAACAAAAAATATATAGTATCATAAGCTTTCACGGGTACAACCCACTTCTTTAGATGAGTGGAGCCAGAGGGGCCCAGAAATCCCAAAATTTAAAGCAGAAAAAGAGCATTAGTTTATATGATGATAATACAATTGTTCCATATTAATCTACATTCCATTTTTTATTCATTCAAACATCACGTTTCCTTTTTTGACCACTGCTCCATGTTGAATATAGGTAATAATTGAGCTCTCTATAATAATACCTAGATCTCTTTCCTGAGAAGGTGCAGTTAAAATCTTGCAGAAGTTTGTGGGCCTACTATATCTATGTTTCCTTAGAATTTTAATCCCTTAACCCCTTCTCTGCTGCTTCTACACAATCTTTCATAAATGCTGCTAGTACCCAACTGTTATTTGTATTTTAGCTGAACTGTAGAGCCTATGACGTTTGACAGGATTCCAAAGTAGACAAAACAAGCTTACTCTTCTCTGTCAATGTGTATTTTTTTTTAATTCTTCTGTACATTATGTGTCAGGATACAGTCACCTGGGAATATAGAAATATTCAGAGTAATAGAGAGACAGAAGGCCAGATTGTAATCTCACATATACTTGCATTATACTGGTGTGACTTTATTTATTTCAGTGGAGTTATTCCCATGTTACAGTGGGATGAGTTCTGAAGCAGACAGATATTTAATTTGAAGAATTTAATTTGAACAATTTATTAAATAATTAGTTGTTGATATTAAGGCCATAGAAAATAAGTGTAGGCATAGATTCCCTGTTTCCTTGTTTCAGACCTTGATGTCCTTTATTAAATTCTTGCAAACTCCCGTGAAAGCAAGTGGAAGTTTTGCCTGAAAAAAGAGTGACCTTATCCTGTAGTGCATTCTGTTTTTCTGAGCAAGTATTGCCACAGTATAAGGTTAAATTCTTAGTTTCCAAAGTGGAAGGATATGCCATATAAGATGCGTTGAATAATAGAAATAGAAGTAAGATTTGCTCTTTCATTATATCCCTAAAGAAAAACTAGTCAGGCAAATGGTACTGGATTACACAGTGTTTGGGAATTGAACTGTAAGCACAAAAGGTTGCATGCCTCAATGTAAAAGCATGGTAAAGGAATCCTGACTGTGTGGATAAGATGCTTCCCTGATGAATAGTTAGCAGCTCTGGTTTGTGTTTAAATTCCTCCTTCACAACTCATGCATCTAAAAACTAAGTTGGGAAAGATTCAGTTTTATAACTAAGGGTATGTCTACACTGCCACCCTAGTTCGAACTAGGGTGGCTAATGTAGGCATTCGAAGTTGTAAATTAAGCCCGGGATTTAAATATCCTGGACTTCATTTGTATCTTGCCGGGCGCCGCCACTTTTAAATCCCCCTTAGTGCAGACTCCTGAAGTTACTATATAATAATAACTACTTTATATGCCTTGTCCCTCTTAGGAAATTGCATTCAAAATCTTGAAATACTAATGTCTATGGATATTTAGCAAAATATGATGACAGATGTTGTACTATACAGGCAGTCCCCGGGTTACGTACAAGATAGGGACTGTAGGTTTGTTCTTAAGTTGAATTTGTATGTAAGTCAGAACTGGTACATATTGTAGGGGAAACTCTAGCCAAACATTTCTCCAGAGCTCAGTTTTATTCTCCCACACCTCACTTCCCTCAGTCCTTTATTCTCAAGCTGAGGTGTCTGCTGAGAAAAGCCGCTCCGCGTCTCCTTGGTTTGCTGCGGGGGGGAGCTAGCTTCGCGTCTCCCTGGTCTGCTGGGGGGAAGCAGCTAGTGCGGGGTTGCTTCACCCCGTTTGTAAGTAGGGATCCGATGTAAGTCGGATCCATGTAACCCGGGGACTGCCTGTACTTCACAGGCACATCTGCATTTTAATAATATTCCAATGTTAACTTTAAGGGAGTTTAAAAATCAGTAAATGAAAATGAAGAAGCCTTTTATACTGTGGAAGAATTATTTATTAACTCTTCCCCATTCTATTAATACAGAGAAAATATCCTGGCATCCTCATAGATGGATAGATAGATCATTTTATTGTTTTAATGGTATAGTCAATGACATTTCAGTCATTAAGCACCTACTAACTAATCACCAATTCCTATCATTCTTTTCACAGTGAATTCAGAAATCTTTTCTACAGTAGAGTCCCTATCAGCCGACCTAAACATGGTCGGATTACCGAATATTTTGGATGATACGGACTCTACTGTAGAGAGCAACGGAACAGCTGATGCCGCTCCTGTGGGGACGAAGTGTCCCTGGCAGAGCAGCATCAGCAGTTCCGTTGCTCTCTAGGAGCAGCTGCTGCCGCTCCTGCCGTGACACTTCCAGGCAGGAGCAGCAGCAGCTGTTCCCTTGATCTCTAGTAGAAGCTGCTGCCGGGACGCTTCCAGGCAGGAGCAGCAGCAGCTTCTCCTAGAGAGCTAGGGAACAGCTGATGCCACTCTCTGCAGGGACGAAGCGTCCCCAGCAGAGCAGCAGCAGCTGTTCCATTGCTCTCTAGGGGTATGTCTACACTACAAAGTTAATTCAAACTAACGGATGTTAGTTCAAATTAACTTTGATAGGCGCTACAGAAGCGCTCCGCTAGTTCGAACTTAATTCGAACTAGCGGAGCGCTTAGTTCGAACTAGGTAAACCTCATTCTACGAGGACTAAGCCTAGTTCGAACTTACTAGTTCGAATTAAGGGGTGTGTAGCCCCTTAATTCGAACTAGTGGGAGGCTAGCCCTCCCCAGCTTTCCCTGGTGGCCACTCTGGCCAACACCAGGGAAACTCGTATGCCCCCCTCCCGGCCCCCTTAAAGGGCCACGGGCTGGCTACGGTGCCCGTGCCAGGTGCAAGCCTGCCAGCACCCAGCCAGCAGACCCTGCACCTGGCACGGATCGAGCCACCCACCCGATGCCCCCCAGCCCTCCCCCTCTTCCCGGGACCAGGCTGGCGGCTCCCGGGAGCTTGCCCGGGACCGCAAGAGGCGGGCACCTGCCTTGTCTAGTGCGGACATCGTGGACCTCATCCACAACCTCCGCACTAGGCACGGGAAAGTGGCCGTTTAGGGCAGGAGAGCTGCCAGCCTGGCCACCCAGGGGCAGGTGTGAATGAAAATCAAGGTGGTCCACTGAGACCCCCGACCCTGAGCCCTGAGCTTAGAATGGCCATACTGGGTCAGACCAAAGGTCCATCTAGCCCAGTAGCCTGTCTTCCGACAGTGGCCAACCCTAGGGACCCTGAAGGGGATGGACCGAAGACAGTGACCAAGCCATTTGTCTCGTGCCATCCCTCTCCAGCCTTCCACAAACCTTGGGCAGGGACACCACTCCTACCCCCTGGCTAATACCACTCCATGGACCCAATCTCCATGACTTTATCTCACTTCTCTTTAAACTCTGTTCTAGTTCTAGCCTTCACAGCCTCCTGCAGCAAGGAGTTCCACGGGTTGACTCTTTGCTTTGTGAAGAACAACTTTCTGTTACTACTTTGAAGCCTGCTACCCATTCCTTTCCTTTGGTGTCCTCTAGTCCTTCTATTATGGGAACCAATGAAGAACTTTTCTGTATGCACCCTCTCCACCCCACTCATGCTTTTATAGACCTCTATCATATCCCCCCTCAGTCTCCTCTTTTCTAAACTGAAAAGTCCCAGTCTCTTTAGCCTCTCTTCATATGGGACCTGTTCCCAACCCCTGATCATTTTAGTTGCCCTCCCCTCTCCTACCGTCTCTCTTCCCCTCTCCCACCTCCTTTTCCCAGTCTCCCCCAGTTTTGTTCAATAAAGAGAGATTCTATTTTTGAACACAATTGTCCTTTATTTTGTACATCAAGAAAAGGGGCTAGGGAGGGGTAAGTGGAAGGAGGTGAGGGAGGAATGGGGTACGAGCCCCCGATGGGGAGGACTGGGTTGGCTCTGCGGGCTTCTGGGGGTGAAACCTCTCCTGCAGCCCCCAATTACCTCCGCTCCCCAGATGGCAGCCTACGGCAAGTCCAGCCGGTCTGATGGCCGAGTGCTGTGATGTGCCCAGTGTGGGTACTCCGGGCAATCCAAGCCAGGACTGCTTTGCAAGCGGGGCACCTCTGAGAACTGTCTGTCCGGGGTGGGGGTTGGATCCCTTTAAGCACAGTCCTCGGCTAGCCTGAGACAGCAACTCCACGCTCTAAGTCCTCATCTGATGCCCTGCCGGCACTGCTTCTGGCCATCCTTAACCCCGATTCAGGGTCCACTCTGTGTGGACAAGCTAATTTGAATTAGCAAAACGCTAATTCGAACTAGTTTTTTAGGATGGATGCGTTAGTTTGAATCAGCTTAGTTCGAATTAACTAAGTTAGTTCGAATTAGTGCTGTAGTGTAGACATACCCTAGGAGATGCTGCTGCTGCTGAATAAAACTTTCAGTTCCAACAACAGCATATTCAGCAGACACAGGTGGGTGGGGAAGGTGCATCTTCTCCAGCTGGGGTAGGTTCAGGTTTGTATGCCCCCTGTGCTCTCCAGGCAGACTGAGGAATGGTGCAAACTGTGCACTTTTCTCTCACTCCCTGACAAAGCAGGCCAGCAGTGTTTCCATATGAATCAGGAGTGGAGAGCTGCATCCCCCTTTCTCTGCACTCACTAAAGGTCACCTGGATAAATCCTACATGTGAACAGACAGATACTGTCGACAAAGCGCGTCTAGACTGCATCCAGTTCTGTCGACAAAGCATCTTGCTTTGTCGACATGAGAGTGTAGACGCAAAGGACAGTGTAGATGCAATAACGCCTTCTGTTGACAGAACTCTGTTGACAAAAGGCGTTATTCCTCGTAGAATGAGGTTTACCGCCGTCAACAAAACTGCCGAGTTCTGTCGACATTATGTAGCCCACTCAGGGCTGGAGTAGTAGTTCCAGTTAGGGGGAGCACCCTCAGCCATCCCCTTTCATCTCACTGGTGATTCTGTCTCTTTTCTGTATGGTTTTATGCATCCCAGTATGAACTGGGAAGGGAGGAAGGTTCAGCCCTTCTCCGCTGCTGAACCCTTGCCTTGCTTTAAATTATGAGCAGAAGCTGAATACTTAATTTGGTGGTCCTATTTCTTACCATTTAGGACGATTTCTGTTTATGTGTCCCTTAATGAAAGGGGGTGGGGAAGCTTCTGACTCGCAGACTTTCTTTCGAATATATAGTAGATATACCCTAGATTTTGG
This sequence comes from Pelodiscus sinensis, assembly GCF_052426305.1. Taxonomy (NCBI): domain Eukaryota; kingdom Metazoa; phylum Chordata; order Testudines; family Trionychidae; genus Pelodiscus; species Pelodiscus sinensis. The sequence goes on along the minus strand of NC_143056.1, from coordinate 60,129,255 downwards.
GTAACTGGGAATAGCTTGCTTAAGTGAAGGAGTTGGTACATAATGATACCAGACAATTGCTAGAACCTGAACTGATATTAGACTTGATTTTTAGGACAGTCTCAAATTGGCTTTAGCAATAGGCAAAGTATATGATAATGAGCTAAAGGCATGAATTGTTAACCTATAGGGTAAGTGCACCCCAATATTATGAGGACAAGGGAGTTAGTTTTAGGCATGGATGGCTGGGCAGCTGAATGAATTTTCAAGCCCTATAACAGGCCTTGCCATCATTGACCCTTCAGCTCTCCGTTGTTCTGATCTACCACTACCTTTAGGTGTTGTGTCTGATGGTTCAGCCCCACATTTGGCATGCCAGGGACAGGGCAGTTCCTTTGTTTCTTACCACAAGACTCCCATGGAAGGGTGTTAGTCTAAATGAGCATGTGCAGGGGATGACACCAAAGAACTCTCTAATTCTGTGTTTTTTGCTATTTGTTTTTTCCTTTTGTTTACTGATTGTTTTAATAAAAGTGGCTGTTAGTTTTAATTCTGTGTTCCTTGGTTCTGGGACTAGAACCCTATTACCCTCAGCTTATTAACTTAGTAGCAAATGGCAATCAAGATAATGATTATTAACCATGAAAAAGAGTCAGGTTACTATGCAACATTGTTTATCAGCAAGACATAGTAGACACTCAATTATAAGAATACATTCAAATCTCCAGATGGCCCCACATCTCACAATTGCTCATGGCATTATAAATACAATCCTTAAAGATAACTTCATCTCAGTGGAGGGACAAATATTAAGTATTGTGGGTCAAGTTCTAAAATTCCCCTGCATGTGCCTAATTTTTTCCCCGCTGATAACAGATCCAATTGACTGACCATTATATTACCTTCATCTGTTAATCGGTTAATTAGCCACAGAAGAACTTAATTCACAAAAGCGTGTATTGGCATTTAAAATATACTTAATGACATCTCAACAAAGAAAAAGCACAAGATGTAAATTATAGAGACAAGATATGTGAGGTAACATCTACAGGATCAACCTCTGTTGGTGAAAGAAGACAAGCTTTCAAGCCACATCGAGCTCTTCTCAAGGCAGGGTATAAGTTAGCCCATCATGTATTTGTTCTGACAATGGATATTTTAAATTTTAATCTCACTTGCAGCTGAGTTTTACCACCATATCTACAAAAGAACTAAGCACTGGGAGCATCTAAATTTCTTCTTTATTACTCTGGTTAAAGTAGGGGCAAAGTTTTAAAAAAGTATTTAAAACTCTTATTAAATATCTATATACATAATTCATAAACATTGCCACTTTTCCTTTTCTGTTAACTCAGTACATGGTTTATAAATAAAATTTACTAGTTTTCATGAGGAATCAATCAGAAATATAGTAACAAAATGCATTTAATTGAAGCCATGTGAAACATGTCAGTTTCAAAGTGAAAACTGTATACATTAATTAAAACATTTTAAATCTTTAACTTAATATTTATTATTTTGAAAATATTCTAAATATTTTGTCATAATAAAATCTGGATTGTATAAACAAATATAATATCTTAGGTGAGGATAAGCTTTTTATCTTAGATACCTTGTGCTCCTCCATCTGTTTTTTGTATCCATTGTTCGTCCTTGTCTTACAGTTAGATTGTAGGATCAGGGGAAGGAACTGTCTCTTTTTTTGTATGTTTACACAGCATTTAGTGCAAAGGAATCCTGGTCTCTGACAGAGGCCTGTAGACAGAATAGCAATGCAAATATTAATGTTGTAATTAAGCAGGGAAAGGAATATTAAGGCAAATAATTTTTAATATTTCTTCTTGTGAAAGCTTTAACTTTTAACATGATTATAACTTATTTATTTATATAGTGCTAAAAGTCCCATTCTGCTCAGCACATATAACATGTATCAAGATATAACAAAGAGATGGTCCCTAAAATGAAAGACAACAGATGAATATAACAAGCAAGGAAAAAACAAGCTAACAATGAAACTATATCAATATGATAAGAAGTAGTTGAAGAACATTCATAGTATATTTTTAGTTTATATGGTTCATGTAGTGCATATTCTTAGTTAATGCAAAAAATGTAGACAAATTATGAGACGTTCAGGATTGAATTTAGGCCCATAAGAACACTGGACAGCTGCTTTTGTACTCTGAAAACACAAAGGTTCCTTGTCTGAAAGCTGTGTGGAAAAGTTAGGAATGAGTCCAAAACAGAGCATACCATCCAATATCCTAATTACAGTATTTTTCATTAAAATATATTGGAACCCATTCTTTTCAAAGTTTGCATGCTTTATCAAATGTTATCTAGATGCCAGAAACCCTAATCTAAACTAGAGCTGGTTGGAACATTTTAAATTAAATGGAATTTTGTGTAAAGATGCTGTTTTCTCAAAGCTCAAATACTTCATGGAGATGTGTCTGCTTCTATTAAGTTTGTCAGGAATGATTTCTGAGACTAGGGAGATGTAAAAACACTTTTATTCATTACAAAAGCACGTATTAAACATATAAAAATAGTTGTAAATAATATTAAATATGATACAATATAATTTACCCACAGGAAAGACTAAATAAACATAAATCTTCCCCAAGTAAATACTACACATGGATCACTGAGGCATCACCATGTTTAACCAATACATTATCAATGGATCAGGTTGACTAAAAGGAACCTATACTGCAAGTCAGTTTTATAAAAGGTGTAGTTAATTGCAGGTATACCACAATCATCATGCAGAATAACTCCACTACATCACACCGCTCTGTTTTCAGCACTCTGACCTTTTAGTATTTCAGAAGGTTTGGCCTGTCCCAATAAAAAATGGCCAGTCAGGAACCAGGCCATGGGAAAGCACTGTATCCATCCTACTCCCAAAATAAACAAGGAGCAGGAGAAAACAAGCTGCTATAAAGCTGCAAAAAAAAAAAAAAAAAGTCAGAGAGAGGGATCAAATGTGGACAGTTGAGGAAAAATGAAACACTGGATTTGAAGCCAAAGAAATACCTTGGGAGTAACACGGCACACAAAGCAACCTGGTGAATGATGGTGTGCCAGATCCACCACTTCAGGTTGCCCATGTCAAGGGAGAGGATGCTTGTAGCGCATCCTCCAAGCCAGGAACACAGAGTTACCCTCAGATAAAAGCATTCTCCAGGTGGTGTCAAGTAGATCAGTGATAGTAAAATAATGCCACAGAATTCATTGTTCTGTTTAAGGAATATCTACCAGGCAGACAGGGCCATCATTGGCACAGCTCTTCTATCACCAGCACATTGCAGTTCGCAATACAAACTTCAGTAGAAAAACACAGATATTTTTTGGATCTCCGCAGTGTCAACTCTCAAGACACGCACCAGGCAGCTAGAGACAGTGAATCTCCAAATGGGCCACAATTTTCCTTTCCAACCCACTGTCTTGCAGTTGGATGACACAAGCCTGAATCAGAGTTTTCTACACTCCACCTCCACCAAGTGCCCCAGAAGCTGGTACATCTCAGTAAAAATGAGATGATCAAACAGGGATGCAGGGATGCTTGTGCAGATTCTTCTTTTCTGAAGTTGCTTCTACATAAAACCTTTTCACAGCCCCAAAACTAAAACATTAGCCCGTCTTCCTAAGAGTCAAAATTGCTTGAACACTAAGAAAATAATTTGGAAGACCCTGGGTAACAGCAACACCAGCTGATGCCTGCTATAAACATATTATTCATAACCAATGGTTCCTCCAGCTTTATATCCACTACAGATGTTTCACTGCAGAAAGTCCTGTTCTGTTCTTATGGGAATGTGGCTGCAGGAGAATACAGCTGCAATCATTGAATAGTTTTCCTAGTATTCCTATTTTTTATTTTTTTTTGTTTAAGGTGAATATATAACAAGGAGAATCAATGAATGGAAGACAAGTGGGTAATATTTTGTAGACAAACATGCTAATACTGTGCCATCATCTGTCTCTGAAGTCAATAAAGGGTCAATATGGCGCATGACCATTTCCTGTTACTCAGATTGTTTATCATCTCTCCTAAGTTTTCGTTCTTGCAGCATCTTTACCAAATCATTAACAAAGGCAAGTGGTGAGACTGTGACATGAATGTTGTTTTGCTTATTGGCCTTTATGTCATCTGAGACATCAAAACAGTATTTAGGAGAAATTTGAAACATCCTGTCCTCACCCAGGGCACGACTACACTAGCCCCCTAGTTCGAACTAGGGAGGCTAATGTAGGCATTCAAAGTTGCAAATGAAGCCCGGGATTTAAATATCTTGGGATTTATTTGCATATTCCAATCCGGGTGCCATTTTTAAATCCCCTTAGTCCGAACTACCTGCCCACGGCTACACGCAGCAGTCAAACGTTAACTCGAACTAAGTCCTTAGTTCGAGTTAACTGTTAACTGTTACATCACATTCCACAAGGTGTAACAGTTAACTCGAACTAAGGACTTAGTTCGAGTTAACGTTTGACTGCTTCGTGTAGCAACGGGCAGTTAGTTCGGACTAAGGGGATTTAAAAATGGTGCCAGACCTGGAATATGCAAAGGAAGCCCGGGATATTTAAATCCCGAGCTTCATTTGTAACTTCAAATGCTTACATTAGCCTCCCAAGTTTGAACTAGAGGGCTGGTGTAGACATACCCCCAGGGATCTAGATAGTTTTTGCCACACCTCACAATTGTTACAAGATTTGCCCACTACTCTGGGGTATGCTCATTTATTAGGGTTACTCTTATGGGACCGGGGGGAGGTTAACAATTCTATCAGTGTGCTGCTTGTGCTTACTTGTGCTCTCATATGGAGCTGAATTCTCCCTGCTGCCAATTCTTCCTCCCACTGGAGCTCTCCTGCAGGAACTAGGTTCCTCAGGATGGGGTTCTTCCCACCTTAGCAACACACACAGACACTCACACCCACTAAGGGTATGTCTACACTAGCCTCCTGGTTCAAACTAAGGTGGCTAATGTAGGCATTCGAACTTGTAAATGAAGCCCGTGATTTAACTATCCCGGGCTTCATTTGCATGTTCCTGGTCGGGCACCATTTTTAAATATCCTTAGTTCAAACTGACTGCCCGTGGCTACAGGCGGCAGTCAGAAGTTAATCCGAACTAACTCCTTAGTTCAGATTATCTGTTACTCCTCTTGCAATGAGGTATAACAGTTAATCCGAACTAAGAACTTAGTTCGGATTAATTTCTGACTGCCGCGTGTAGCCGTGGGCAATCAGTTCGAACTAAGGGGATTTAAAAATGGCACCCGACCGGGAACATGCAAATGAAGCCCGGGATATTTAAATCCTGGGCTTTATTTGCAAGTTCGAATGCCTACATTAGCCACCCTAGTTCGAACTAGGGGGCTAGTGTAGACATACCCTAACAGAGCACGCCTGAAGGGGCTGGGTAATCAGCACTCACAAGCTGACCCTTCATATGTCTCTGGATTCAGCAGGCTGGGTTTAACAGCAATGCCGCACTGCACCCTCATGAGCCTTTGGACTCAGTGGGCTGGATTAAACAGCACTTCATTTCTTCATTTGAATGTTCCTATGAACATTTTATCTTTAATCTCTATGTCCCACCAGCTGTGGGCATCCAGTGCTACCATGCTATTTTTCAGATTCAAATTACTTTGCAATAGTATGCCAATTTATCAGAGATTGTAGCCACAGTTGTATAGGCAGCTAAATCTTGTGCTGTCTTACCTACTTCAGAAATAGACTAGTTTATCATCTTTATTAATCTTTTTTATAAGTTAAAATATCATTTCCATAAATCAAGACCCAAATACTCCTCTTTAATCTGATCTGTCTTTCTGAAGTCAATAGTGTTCCAATGCTCAAACACACATTTTGCATTTATAGATTTGCAGAATGGATAATAGAACTGCAGTGCTGATCATAGAAGGGAACTGTAATTATAAATCCTACATGTGAACATTTTACATAATACTTTGATCGGCATAATTATATCTTGCAAGTGAATTTATTCCTAGAGATGGCCACAATTTTCATAAAATCTTTTATTTGGATTAAACTCTGCATTCAGTTCTACTACAAAACTGGGAGGTCAAGCCAGGATCATGGAAGTGTTTTCTGTAAATCTTTAACGTTTGCTTCAGCTCAATGTCAAATCAGTCCTGCTGTATTTTGACTGATCCTAGGCTGATTTCTGGTTTCAGATGTGTATTCAAAGCTTGCTGGTTATGAAAAGGTTCCCTATGAAGATTTCAGTAATTCTGAACCTAAAATGCAAAGGATCAAACCTGTACAAAGTAAAATAGAAGTTATAAGATTCTCATGATGCCCTGAAAACTCAAACCACCATATAAAACTTTAATAATTCCATCTTTTTTTCTTTTTCCAAATGTTTTTTTTAAACAATGTGGACTGTATATTAAGTTCCTAGAAAAGGAACATACATACATAAAAAAATGTGTCTTTGGAAGGCAGGGAAGGCATGTGAAGGGGTGTTCACCGCACATCTGCCCAGAAAGGGTTAATGTAGGGTATGAAGAAGGCTAATTCACTTGACTGTCCACAGCTGAGGGGAATCAGGTAGCTAAGCAATCCGCTGACAGGATGAGGGAGCCAGCTCAGTTGAATAGTTGGAGCTGGTCTGGATTTCTAAAGACAGGAAATTAGCTGCAAAGGGGACTGCTGGGAAGCCTGCAGTCACTCCTTGGAAGAAAGGAGGAGTGTTTAGAACAGAGGTGGCAGTAATTTTTTATGGTGGGTGCCCCCCAAGATTTTGGTGAATGGTCATGAGCTGCACTTTTCTATGGAGAGGGTTCAGTGTCTGGATGAAGGTTGGGTGCAGAACGAAGCTTAGGTTAGGGATTTGGGGTGCAGGAGAGGGTGTGGGGTCTGAGAGGGAGGGAGGAAGGAGGGGGTTGTGACCTGGGGCAGAGGACTGGGGTGCAGGAGAGCATTCTGGCCTGAGGGAAGGGTATAGGAGGGAGTGCAGGGTCTGAGAGGGAATTGGACCTTGGACTGGGACAGGGTACTGGATGTTTGGGTGGTGGTGAGCTAGGGCAGGGAGTTGGGGTGCAGGACGGGGTGACGTGCTAGAGGCAAGCTCTGTCTAGGAGGTGCTTAGCTAGGCAGTTCTCAGCCAGTAGCTCAGCAGGAGCCTCAGGCAGGTTCACTGCCTACCAGAAACCCTAGAGTGCTCAAAGTGGCTGGCTTTTCCATGTGGCTATCTAAGCTGCCCTGCCCAGGCTCACCTTCTCTCTCATATACACACACATCACACAGCACAATTCACCTGCCATTTCAAATTTCAGAAAGTCTTACTGGGCTCTTTGTTCCCAAAGACAAAGATCAGGCCTCTTGGGTACAGTGAATGGAAACAATATGAGATCAGAGTCATATATCCATAAATACTATGTAATGGCATTTTATTTAAAACTTAGCTTGTTAACAATTTTATATCACATTCCAGGCTCAGATTTACACTGTATTCCAGGCTTACTTTCTTGAGGACCCGGATACAGTGAAGTTCAGCCCAAATTTTATATATATAGTCTCAGTCCTAGTGGACGTTTGTTACTTTGAAATACAGTATTTCTTCCTGTATTACACTCATTAGGGCCTGATTCCATAAATCCTTAGTAATGTGACAGGAGTGGATGGCATGGGATGGCACACATGTTTAATGTCTAGAAGTAGGACTTGCTGATCAATCCTGTAGTTTCTATATCTCATAGGCCTATTGCAGTTTGGCCTCTAATCCTGCAGTTTTATTCAATTACATTCTATGAACAACAAATATGTAATAACCAGGAGGTGATAGACATGTTTTTTCCAACTCTTTGGGAAGATTACATTACTCACAAGTGGTTCTGCCAAAGAATAGCATGCCGTTCTTTTCTAACAATAATAATTATTTATTTTATCTTGAATGTGTTCCATACAACCCTTGGCCAAAGCACTCAGCATACTGTCTAACTGCATAATGACAAAACATAATACAAACTAAATATAATAAATAATAAATACAGACTTTTAAAATTCAAAAGTGAGACGCAAAGAAAGAGCTTGATGCAAGAAGCAGCCTTGGAAGGGATAGTGGTAAAGAAAATAAATAGAGGGCCAACACTGATGGCAACAGAAAAATATCTTGAGATGAAAAACTCTTAATGTGTTTTTTTTTCAAAATGGAGAGAGATTAATAGAGATGGATACTAGGTTGGAAAGCAAGTGCCACACTCTAGCATCTGCAGGAAAAAGGGTGATTGCCTCTCAGCCTAAAGCACAACTCTGGGAATCTTACAAATCAGCCGTGTTAGAATGTAGGAACCCCTCTGAAATAGATCCAAGGAGGAGAAATTAAAATATTAGCCTGGATTCTCACATATTCTCATGCTTTGTGCACATCAACCATTCTCAAAGAGTATGTCAGGACTCCAGAGTGGGTCCCATCCCAATTTTAATGGGGCTGCCAAGACTGGCTTAGACTTGCTGGGGCCCAGAGTTGAAGTCTGAGTTCCATTGCTCAGGGCCAAAGCTGAAACCAAAAGGGGCTCATTTTACAGGCCCCCTCGCCTGAGGTTAGCCCCCCCAGACCTGGAGTGGAGGAATAGTGGAGGGCTTAGGCTTTATGCATTATGGTGGCTCAAATAGTGGGAAGACTGTGTACCTCATGGAAGATGCAATCCAGCTATGGAGCCTAAACCACTGATGGAAATGGGGGCATTAGACACCCCATGTATAACGTCCATTGGGCTCAGGCAGGTTGGATCATGTTGACATGACTCATCATATTTTGTTTTGATTCTCCTGATTGAAATTTGAAAATTTTTAAATTTTGTACAAACTCTATTTTCTGCTGAGATTTTTTTTTACCAATGAACTCAATTATTTTGTTTTTAATTTTTCTCCATTAATAATCAGAGGTTGTGGGTGTTTTTTGTTTGTTTTTGTTTTTGGTTTGGTTTCGTTTGGGGTGGGTTTTTTCGCACTAGAAGCTTTTCATTTAAAAGTATTCTTTTAATGAAATACAAGTTTTCAGGAAAAATTGTTGGCACTACTGAAATTTTTCACTTTCCACAATACTTTTTACCAAAATTATCTTTGGTATGATCAATATTTTAATGTAAAATTGAGGTTTCCCTAAAGAAAATATTTAAAAATTATTTTCTTGAATATTTTGGTTTTAAATGTGATCCATTTTGAACCATATAAAATGGAAGGAACTTTATATTTTTGTGTAATTACCGTATATTCTGGCGTACAAGACGACTTTTGATGTTAAAAAACATCCCCCAAAAATCGGGGGTCGTCTTGTACGCCGGGAATACATCCCAGGCGCGCCTGGGATGCCCCGCCGCCGGCTTCCCCCGAGGCTTTGCAAAGCCGCAGAGGGGCTCCGGTGGCGGGGCATCCCAGGCGCGCCCCGAGGCTTTGCAAAGCCGCGGAGGGGCTCGGGCGGGGGGGCATCCCCCGAGGCTTTGCAAAGCTGCTGCGGCTTTGCTCCCGGTGCCTCTGGTCTGCTGGGGACCGTCTCCAGTAGACCAGGGACACCGGGAGCAAAGGAGGCGGAGGGGCGCTGGGGTATAAGATGAAACTCTATCTTTTAATTAAAAAATTAGGGGGTCGTCTTATACGCCCAGTCGCCCTATACGCCGGAAAATACAGTATATGGGATTAGTTTCATGGTTCATAGTAGGCACCAGTAATGATGTAATCTATGGAAGTCTTGATAAAAGAAGAAATAAAAGCAGATGGACTGTGTCAAGCTGATACGCATAAAGGAGTTGTCTAGGTTGAGCATATTTATGGATCTTCTTCCTTTCTTTCTTCCAAAGCTTCGGATTGTGTAGTGAGGTATTTTTGTTCCATGAGGTTGCTGTCTTGGCACTCACACCACAACTATGGAGTCACAGACTTTCATCATCCATTTCAGGGAAGCTTGGGTTCTGGAGCACAAGATAAATCACCAGGGAAAAATCACCGGTTCATCAACACGCTGCAAACCAACTAATCCAACGTTATCCAGTGAGCTACAGAGCTGGATAGTTATGATGAGTGTATCTCTTAGGATTTGCGGGAATGAAGGAGGAGGAATGATACTATTTCCTGTCAAATAAGCCAACCCGACCTCTGAGAACAATTAGAAGTTATTTTCACCTCCGAGTTGTTGTCTGAACGCTGCTGTGAGTCATATTATTTCTTCGTTATCTTAACAGAAATATAAAGAATGCTCCCCTTTTACTGACTTCCCCTCTTCATAAAAAATATGCAATAGAAGCATAGTGTACTCACAAATAGCCTTTTAATGAGAGAGAAGTGTGGTTGTGTAAGCTTATAGATTTTATTAAAATGCGCTTAAAGGTGCATTCTCTTTGTTGAATCAAATCAGGCAGTGATTCCTGTCTGAGGATTGTTTATATGTCCCAAAGCATCCATAACTCACTGGGTTCAGCCATCTACAAGTGTTTAATTACAGACTGTCTGTTTCATGTAACTAGTGCTTGCCAGCAGTCTTTTGGCAGAATATAGAATGAACTTTCTGAAGAAAAACTCAGCAGCAGCAGCAGCAATGGGGAAAACACTATCTCCGGGGTTCTTTATATGTTTCCAGTTACCAGATCCAGCAGAATTAATATTTACAGGACAAAAGCATGTTAGGAACTGTGGAAATTTTTAACTGAAATATAGAACATATTTTCCACTTCCATATCTAGTAATGCAACACAAGGGCATGGAGTAACACAGAAAGAGGAGAAAGAATAATTGGTGCAAGAAAAGAATCTTTCTTTATGCTTTTTGAAAGATTAACACAAAGCATCGACTTACTGAGAAAGCAAAGGGCTCATACTTTACAGTCACAAGACTCAAAGTAGAAAGTCCTGTGTATCCCACATTAGAAGCTCAAGCTTGTCTGGAAAATGGAGATTTTTCACGCAATTGTTTAAATTGAACTCATCTATAGAAAATTTTGCCATGTAGGTGAAAAAAAATGAGAAGCAAAGTTTTTGTTTTTGTTTTTTTAACTGAAAAATGAAAACACGTGGTTGAAAACTTTCAACACATATTTGGAAAAAGCCACTGTTGTGCATTATAGGATTTGTAGTTTGGACACCACATCCTCCCCCATTTTCAATTATAGGGTTCCCAGATCAGACTACGTCATAAGACCATAAAAATGGTCAGACCAAAGGTCCATCTAGCTCAGTATTCTGTCTTCTGAGAATGGCCAATGCCAGATGCCCCAGAGGGAATGAATAAAACAGGTGATTCATCTTCTGTCACCCATTCCCAGCTTCTGAAAAACAGAGGCTAGAGACACCATCCCTGCCCATCCTGGTTAATAACCATTGATGGATCTATTCTCCATTAATTTATATAGTTCTTTTTGGAATGCTGATATAGTCTTGGCCTTCACAACGTCCTCTGAAAAGGAGTTCCACAGGTTGATTTGTGAAGAAGTACTTCCTTTTGTTTGTTTTAAACCTGTTACCTATTAAATTAATTTGATGACCCCTAGTTATTTTATTATGAGTAAATACCACTTCTTTATGTACTTTCTCCACACCAGTCATGATTTTATAGACCTCTATCATATCTCCCTTAGCCATCTGTTTTCCAAGCTGAAAATGTCTAGGCTTATTAAACTCTCCTCAGATGAGATATTCCTAATCATTTGTGTTGCCCTTTTCTAAACCTTTTTCAATTCCTATATATTTTTTTAAATGAGGTGACCACATCTGCACACAGTGTTCAAGATGTTGGTGTACCATGGATTCATATAGAGGCAATAAGATCTTCTCTGTCTAATTCGCTATCCACTATTTTATAATTGTAAGCATTCTGTTGATTTTTTTTAACTGTTGCTGCACATGGAGTGGATATTTTCAGAGACCTATCCGCTATGACTCCTAGATCCCTCTCTTGAGTGGCAACAGATCATCTAGTCCCCGTCATTTAATACATATAGTTGGGATTATGTTTTCCAACATACATTAATTTGCATTTATCAGCACTGAATTTTGTGAGTATCAATTGCATGCTCAATATTCAAAAAACATTGTTAAGGGAACATTTTCTACAAGCCCTATCCTAGACCCTTAAGTTCAACATTTCTTTACCATTACCATGGACTTCTGGATGTTGCATTCCAACTCCCCAGCATGACCGCTGTCTGAAATGATGTTCTTGCTTTTAGATTTGACCTTACTGATGTCACTAAATGAAAGCTCCTACAAATATGTTGACAGGAATTAAATCTACCAAAATAAATGGGAGTTTATTTTAAGTGTAAGTGATGCTGCCTTATCTCTATCAGGAAGAGGGAGCACAAAACTGGCATTTACAAAGACAGAGACTGAAAGAGGAAGTGTGTTATTTCAATGTCTGGTATCTTTAATTGAAGGCTGGACTAGAAAATTTGACATGCTTTAAGTGGAAGGTTTGTTTGAAGGCTAAGGAGAGGAAGTTTGACAAAGCTATAACCACAAAGTTAATTGTCATAAATAAGGACATCAGGATATCTACTATTTCAATCATTTCCCCCTTCAACATATGGAATTTGGTCTCCCCGCTAGCCTCCCTATATACATTTCAAACGTCAGGATCCAGGCTTCTCAATGGCCACAAATAGAATCCAAATGTGCAATTAAGATAAAGGCCCATTGTGCTGAGGAGTAAAGCCCCTTACTGCCCCCAGAGGAATCTAAAGAAAACACAGACTGCTGGAGCTCTGAGGTGCCTAATAACATAGGGTATGTCTACACTACAAAGTTAGTTCGAACTAACAGACGTTAGTTCAAACTAACTTTCATAGGCGCTACACTAGGCGCTCCATTAGTTCGAATGTAATTCGAACTAACGGAGCGCTTAGTTCGAACTAGGAAAACCTCATTCCACGAGGATTAAGCCTAGTTCGAACTAGCTAGTTCGAATTAAGGGGTGTGTAGCCCCTTAATTCGAACTAGTGGGAGGCTAGCCCTCCCCAGGTTTCCCTAGTGGCCACTCTGGCCAACACCAGGGAAACCCGTATGCCCCCCTCCCGGTCCTGGACCCCTTAAAGGGCCACGGGCTGGCTACGGTGCCCGTGCCAGGTGCAAGCCTGCCAGCACCCAGCCAGCAGACCCTGCTCCTGGCACGGATCGAGCCAGCCACCCGATGCCCCCCAGCCCTCCCCCTCTTCCCGGGACCAGGCTGGCGGCTCCTGGGAGCTTGCCCGGGACCGCAAGAGGTGGGCACCCGCCTGGTCTAGTGCGGAGATCGTGGACCTCGTCCACGATCTCCGCACTAGGCACAGGAAAGTGGCCGGCTAGGGCAGGAGAGCTGCCAGCCTGGCCACCCAGGAGCACGTGTGCAAGAGAATTAAGGGGGTCCACTGAGACCCCAGACCTTGAGCTCAGAATGGCCGTACTGGGTCAGACCAAAGGTCCATCTAGCCCAGTAGCCTATCTTCCGACAGCGGCCAACCCTAGCGACCCTGGAGGGGATGGACTGAAGACAGTGACCAAGCCATTTGTCTCGAGCCATCCCTCTCCAGCCTTCCATAAACCTTGGGCAGGGACACCACTCCTACCCCCTGGCTAATAGCACTCCATGGACCCAACCTCCATCACTTGATCTCACTTCCCTTTAAACTCTGTTCTAGTTCTAGCCTTCACAGCCTCCTGCAGCAAGGAGTTCCACAAGTTGACTCTTTGCTTTGTGAAGAACAACTTTCTGTTACTACTTTGAAGCCTGCTACCCATTCCTTTCCTTTGGTGTCCTCTAGTCCTTCTTTATGGGAACTAATGAAGAACTTTTCTGTATGCACCCTCTCCACCCCACTCCTGCTTTTAGAGACCTCTATTCTGTCCCCCCTCCGTCTCCTCTTTTCTAAGCTGAAAAGTCCCAGTCTCTTTAGCCTCTCTTCATATGGGACCTGTTCCAAACCCCTCATCATTGTAGTTGCCCTCCCCTCTCCCACCCCCTCTCCCGCCTCCTTTTCCCAGTCTCCTCCAGTTTTGTTCAATAAGGAGAGATTCTATTTTTGAACACAATTGTCCTTTATTTTGTACATCAGGAAGGGGGGCTAGGGAAGGGTAAGTGGAAGGAGGTGAGGGAGGAATGGGGTACGAGCCCCCGATGGGGAGGACTGGGCTGGCTCTGCAGGTTTCTGGGGGTGGAACCTCTCTTGCAGCCCCCAATTGCCCACTCTCCCCAGATGGCAGCCTGCGGCAAGTCCAGCCGGTCTGATGGCCGAGTGCTGTGATATGCCCAGTGTGGGTACTCCGGGCAATCCAAGCCAGGAGTGCTTTGCAAGCGGGGCACCCCTGAGAACTGTCTGTCCGGGGTGGGGGTCGGGTCCCTTTAAGCACAGCCCTCGGCTAGCCTGAGACAGCAGCTCCACGCTGTAAGTCCTCATCTGATGCCCTGCTGGCACTGCTTCCAGCCATCCTTAACCCCGGTTCAGGGTCCACTCTGTGTGGACATGCTAGTTCGAATTAGCAAAACGCTAATTCGAACTAGTTTTTTAGTCTGGATGCGTTAGTTCGAATTAGCTTAGTTAGTTCGAATTAGCGCTGTAGTGTAGACATACCCATAGAGAGGGTACAATTTATAATCCCAGCTGGGATGTGGGGAGGAGGAGTGTGTCCATAATTCCACCTCTTTACTGATCCCCTCTGCCTCTTTTGGGGTGGTTAACACCTTCATGTGATAGCGTGAAGCATACCTAGCAGCCGGACAGTGGAGAGATTGCAACTGTGACTCATATGTAGGCAGGAAAGGTTTGCAGCAAGGGTGAGGCAATCTCCCTGCACACACTAAGGCTACGTCTAGACTATATGCCTCTGGCGACAGAGGCATGTAGATGAGGCTACCAGGGATAGGAAAATGAAGCGGCGATTTAAATAATCGCTGCTTCATTTAAATTTACATGGTTGCCGCGCTGAGCCGATCAGCTGTTTGTCGGCTCAGCGCAGTAGTCTGGACGCGCGGGTGTCGACATCAAAGGCATTTGTCGACCACCCAGGTAAACCTCATCCCAGGAGGCATACCTGGGTGGTCGACAAATCCTATCCCTGGTAGCCTCATCTACATGCCTCTGTCACCAGAGGCATGTAGTCTAGACGTAGCCTAAGTCTTATGCCCAGTATCAGGGCAAAGCATGCATTTGTTTCATAGATATTAACAAGCAGATATAATATAACGGGGGTGGGTGGGAATTGAGCTCTGAATTGTTGCTGCCAAGTCTTAAAGAAATAAATACCAATCTAAAGTGTAGAGAAGAACCAAAAGACTTGTACTAAGGAAAGATGTTGATCTTGTAACTATGAAGGGATGCTGATTAGATGCATGGGCACTTTTAACTAACAGGAGTTTCACGAGCATCCCATCTTCTGCCTGTGAATGAAAAGCAAAGATGTATTCAATAAGTAGAGAGCAATTTTCAAGCCAGATACAACTGCTTTTCAAGCCAGAGACAACTACAAATACTTAGCTAGTAAGCTAAAGGAACAAAGATGATATTGTCATAGTTTCATTAAAAAGACATTAGAAAGGGTTGAGGTGAGTAATTACATTAAAGTTTACCACATCACTGATATTCTCTGATTTCAGTTGGTGGTTTCACCAAATTCCCACTAGTAATATCTTAAGCACAACACAGCTCCTTACAGCTGAATTTATCTGTTGGCACTTCAGTTCCAGAAAAAAATTAGTCAACAGTATAGAAAGTGGTCAACACACACCCACAAAATGTGTCTGCTTATAAACCTACTATATAATGGTTAATGCTTGGAAGATATGTAAAATCATCTTAGTAAATGAAATGTTACCTTAACATATAACTTCCAAAGTCTGTTTCTGAAGAGATAGATAGATATCCCAAACATATTTAGCTTCAAAGCATCATCATGAGGTAGGAAAAAACTATTTTCTCAATTTTATAGATGGAGAATTAACTTGCCCAAGGTCACAGAGGAAGTCTGTGGTGAAACAGATACTCAAACCCAGGTTCCCCACGCCCTAGGCTTGTGCACTGACACTGGATCATCCTTCCATTTTCATAGATAGCAGTGCCACCAGAGGACACGTATATGTGCCGAAGTTTAGATTCACCTAGAACCACGATACAAGTTTTATGCTCCTGTAGAGAAGAGGCCCATGAGTCAAAGGGGCATTAGCTAGTAAACTGGATGTGTGCTTTCTTTTGACAGGGTTCAAAGAGCCCAGAGAGAGCCTTGAAGGTATTGGTACTGGAGGAGAAACACTCACATTGGCATATATTTGAAAATACCAACATATGAAAAAGGTATCTGTTTTCTTGGCAGTCTGTCTCTGGTTAGAAGTAAGATCAACAGTAAGAGCAACAGATCAGGCTGATATAGAGAATCTGAGGCAAGCAATTTATTAATTAGCTGTTAGGTCTATATGAAAAAAGCACATATGAGTACTTTCCCATGAACACATTTTTAAATGTGTAACATTAGACCTTTTATTTTCTTGTAATAGTGCCATCCTGTTTTGCAACAAATTAACATTGTATATGGACGGATGCAAAATGGAAGATTCTCCTCAGGAGAAATTGGTCTCAAGTCTTAAACCTATGAGAAGCGAACTTGACATTATAGGTAATAGTACTTTCTTTGAGTCACATTGGGGCCTGCAGTATATGCTCAGGCAGAAGAGGAAAGGTCCCTTTGGCTCCCTGTTTGTCCCTTATGCAAGCTGTTTTCATCATTGGTCACAACACAGGGAGCAGAGTGGGAGCAAACAGAACCTTCTAGGTGCCCACTACTCCCCATCCTGTGCATGTGTCCAGGGGATACTTGACTCTCTTCTACCTCTGCCACCCACAATGTGTCAGCCAGTGAAGAGGGGGTGTGAGCCTGTACAGAAGAGGGGGTAAGCAATGCCAAACACAAGGCTGGCAGCTCAATTCCCTCCCTGGAGCATGGGAGGTCAGCTATGATGCACAAGGTGGTAATGAATTTGTAGTTCTCCAACTCAGTCTGGTCTCTGATTTGCTCCTGGGACAGTGCAACTACATGCAGCTCTGGACACAGTGCTTGTGACAACTTCAAAATCTAGCCTTATTTAATATCATTCTTAATAATTAATACAGTTTTGTTTGGTATAAATGGCACTTTATACTCTCCTGAACTTACATTTTATACTCTGCACAGAGCCAAAAGAGAGCTAAGATTTTTTTCATTACAAAGTTGCTAAAATTCTTGCCATTTGTATTCTAAAATATTTTTAAACCATATTTTAAGTGTCTCTGACTGCTTATTTACAAATATAGACAGTTGCGTGCTTTGTGTGTGTTGGTTTTGTGGTGATCATTTTAGACTTTGACATGTCTGACATTGTATCGTAATCAACACATACATTATGGTCAGTTTATCTTTATAGTGCCAGAAAGGGAGGAAATGGATTATGACAACACATTTTCATAGTTTCCTCTTGTGATGTTGTTTTTCTTAATTTTGTTTTTTAATAGTATCTTTGATACTCTACACAATTCTCTAAATTGGTCCTTAGCTTCCTGAAGCTATAAGAGTGCAGAAAACATAGATATGCACTTTAAACTGAAAAAATATGGATGCTTTAGCTCTGTATACACATCATGGAGGTTAGGTCCATAAAAGGCTATTAGCCAGGGGATAAAATGGTATCCTTGGCCTTTGTTTGTCAGAGGCTGGAGAGGGATGACAGGAGACAAATCGCTTGATCATTGTCTTCGGTCCACCCTCTCTGGGGTACCTGGTGCTGGCCACTGTCGGCAGACAGGATACTGAGCTAGTTGGCCTTTGGACTGACCCAGTACGGCCGTTCTTATGTTCTTAACATAATTCATAATCTGCATGTATTTACAGACAAAAAGCTTTGGAAATTATTCATTTCTGTCTGCAATTTAGGGCACATATATTGATCATTAAGGGGACTTATCCAGAGCCTGCTGAAGTCAATGGGACTCTTTCCATTTACTTTTGTGGGTTTTTGGATAAGGCCCTAAATGTCATATCTTAGGTTATAGAAACCTGAAAGGTAAACTCTCCTGCCATGTCCCATCGTGAAAGTGTAGATCAGGTGATTAGCTTTTCCACTTAAGTTCTAGACCTGAACATGGAGGATATGACTCTTTTAACAGAGATCCCTCATGTCTGGAATTCATGTTCCCTTATGGTCTGTTACAGCTGACTCTGTTGATTTGTAGGACACAATGTAAATCCCATTTGTTTATTTAGGTTTTGCGTGTGGTGAGAGAGAGTTGTGAGGAATCATCCCTGAACTAGAACTTGATTAACCATATGCAATGATGAGTCATTCCTGTGTTCGGCTTCAACAGGAGCTGGTCTGGTGACACTTAGAGGAGATATAAAGTCTCACATGGGAAACAGAAGATGAGTCTGCTCAATGCTGTTTCATGGCATGGAACTTTTTCCTGACTGATACCGGTGACAGACTCTGGGGGCCTCGGTCTAGCTCCAAGCCTACTATTGACTTGTTCCAACCCTGCTCTGAACTTCTGATTATGGCACTGAGCTTTGATTCTGACCACTAGGCCTAACCACCCTGGTCTCAACTTCTTTAATATGCTATGTATTTTTCTTTCTCCCCCGCAAGAGTGGGGTTGAGAGTTTTGGTTCAAATGACATTGATCGACAGATTTTCTAATGGTTTTCTCATATTTCCTGCCATTGCACTCAGGGAAAGTTATTTATTACTAAGATAGTTTTTAATAAATAAAGCTGTAATGTATCGAGGGACTTATCTGAATGGAACTAACTTTTGAATTTTTTAATTCTTTGTCATCACTAATAATTATTGGTCTTACAAATGATGCGAAAGAAAAAACATGCATAAATCCCTACTTCATGTGTATCTTCCTGGTCTGATATGATCAGTGAAGCAGTGTGGTGCAATAGCAGAGTATAGGATTGGGCTGCAGGAAACCTGCATACTATTCCCATCTTAGCCACTGACTGGATTTGCGATTTTTGGCCAAGTGTCTTCCCCCTCTCTATTCTCCTCCCACTTTATGTGTGAGTGTGTGTATGTTGTTATAGTCTCTCTACTATGGGCGTCTCTGACTTTTACTGGGAGGAACCTTTGTGCTGCAAACTAGCCCAAGAGACTACAACTCCCATGAGCCTTTGGAGAAAAAGGAGGAAAACAGTGGCTCTTCGAGGCAGGGAGAGAGAGAGTTAGGGGAGGCACTATTTTGGGGAAAGGACCTCGATTACTGGTGCGGAGGTATATAAAATCATGAGTGGTGTGGAGAAAGTGAATAAGGAAAAGTTATTTACTTATTCCCATAATATAAGAACTAGAGGCCACCAAATGAAACTAATAGGCAGCAGGTTTAAAACAAATAAAAGGAAGTTCTTCTTCATACAGCGCATTGTCAATCTGTGGAACTCCTTGCCTGAGGAGGTTGTAAAGGCTAGGACTGTAACATGGTTTAAAGGAGAACTAGATAAATTCATGGAGGTTAAGTCCATAGATGGCTATTAGCCAGTATGGGTAAGGAATGGTGTCCCTAGCCTCTGTTTGTGAAAGGCAGGAGATGGATGGCAGGAGAGAGATCGTTTGATTCACTGTTCAATTCACTCCCTCTGGGACACCTGGCATTGACTACTGTCGGCAGACAGGGTATTGGGCTGGATGGACCTTTGGTCTGACCCAGTATGGGCCATTCTTATGTTCTTTTTTCAGGTCAGAAGCTGCTGAGAGCCTGCTAGGGCTTGGATTTAGCAGGCTGCTTCAGTGGCTGTTGGTGATTGTCCCTGGAGGGGAGAGACCCTGGCTGTGCCTGTGGCTGAGAAGGGCCTGCATAACCCTGCTTAGAAGGTATTGTGAATACTTGTGGCTGTTTGGGGACGTGCTGCCCAGGACAGAGCACAGAAAACCAGCCGACTCTGGGTCTAAAAGAGGCAGAGTGATTAGCCCACTGAACCAGAGCTGCTGGCATTTGTGGGAGCCTGCTCCAGTGGCAGAGGAATTTTGCAGCTGGCTGCTTAGCTTGTACTGACACACACAGAACCTGCACAGTGCTGTCTCCACTCCAGCTGCTGACGTTTAAATGTGCCCACACAAGCATCTGGGACTCTGAGATCCAGAGGAGTGTGCACTCTGGGGTGTGACAAATGGTGGCAGAGTAAATGCCAGTTAGAAAAGCTTCCTTTATTTTTGTGTAGTTTAATTGATTTTATTCACTTTTAATCTGTTAAGCCCTGTTTCTTTAAATTGTTAAGTAAAGGTGTGTTAATTCTAATTCGATCAATTAGATGTATATTATTTATAATTGTTGGTTTTGAGTTAGATCCCAATTATTACTGGAATAATTTTATTCCTGGAGGCTTGCAAGGCACACCATTAAGTGTGTACAGGGCCAGACAGGTGGAGGTGTAACCCACACACCTACTGCGGTTCACTGTCCTATGCAGTGGCACCTAGACCACAGCAACAGATAAGAACAAGAGACCTCTACAGGGTGGGCCAAGAGCCAGCTGGCTTTTAGCTCAAAGGGTAGAGGCTCCTATACTAAGCTCCAGAGGTCCCAGGTTCAAATCTGCCCAGTGTGGTTATAGAGGCACTACCATTGTATATTCCTTTAGGAACAAAGGACCTCAACAAGGGGATGGATACAGAATCCCCAACTATACAGCATCACCACTGAGGTACTCAGGATCTCCTTTTATGTTAAAAACAACAGGCGCTCAGGCACAGAGGTGTGTGTGATCTGCTCCCAAGTAACCCACGGAGGAAAGAGGGGGTTACATTGTCTATATAGTCTGTCTGTTATTCCGGACAACTTCTGTCTCTTACTGTTAGGGTGTATTGACAATTGTGTTAAAAATTTTAGACTGTCACTTTAAATTTCAGAGTGGATTCCTTGTTCTGACTTCAGACTAGGAGGTTCTATACAGAACTGTGAAATTTGGGCGTAGCACAGCCATCATTTAGATCACCAGCTTACAGTAAGGTGTTTCAGGGCTATCTGTTTCCTCTCTGTTTCTGGGAGCAGCCTGCCTTCTCTTGGTCTGTTTTTATTTTTGTGTTGTTAAATTGAAAACTTTTAAGAAAGAAACTTGCGTTTTTTTTGCAACCTCCTGTATAGAATATTCTTTTATATTAACTTCTGTGTAAATCATGAACATCAACTCTATTTTGCACAATGAGCAGTACAATGTAATCCTGATCTTGGATGAGATTTCAAGATCCACACACAATAAAAACGATCTTTCGTTTTAACACAGAAATGTAACAAAAACCAAAAAAGACATTCTAGACACTGTCCTGGAGAAGAGAGACTGCTAAGGGTTGCCTTTCTGGTAGGCTGTGGCTGAAGCCCATGATGGAGGTGCTAATACTCAATGTCTGAGTCATATATTTGTTCATCATCAAATGTAAATTGTTACTAAATCTTATCTTTTCCAAGTCTTCCTGCTGATGAGGTCAGATTGTGGTGTCTGAGCAAATTTTTTGTTTGGGCTGGATGTGATTTTCATTTGGACCAGTTCCACCTGCAGCATTTTACTTATTTGTCAGACTAAGCAATCACTGGCAGAGACCATTAACCAGAAATAAAGATAAATTCCATTTGTAATGGAATGAGAGCATAGACTTAACTGTCAAAATGCATAGTATAAAGATAATTGACAAGATACTGCACAGCACAAGAGTATTGAATGCCTTCTGGGAAGTTTAGCTATACGGGTATGTAAAAGGGAATGAGAGTGGCTTCCAGTTTATAAACACCACAAAACAAGCAGTCTGTCTTCTAACTGTTTGAAAAACTTTTATTGTACCTCAAGAACTAAAAGTGCTGAAAAGGAGCATGACTGAAATGGCAAGACAAGCAATGAAAAATTCAATTTGACTCCAGGGATAGGTTTAGAAACATTGTGGTCAGAAATTTCTCTTACCTGAGTTGTGGGAGAATGTACTTTATTCTGTTACCATTTTAAATTGGATTTCAAACTGTGTATAAGTTTTGAATTTCATTTAGGTTAGAAGCAATTTAAATTTACCTTTCTTAAGGCCACGAGGATGGCTGAGCTATACAGCTTTATGCGGTGTAGTTGTAGCCTTGACAGTCCCAGGATATGTTACAGAGACAAGGTAGGTGAGTAATCTGTCTTATTAGACTGCCTTCTGTTGTCCAAACTGCCTCTCATCAACAGAAGTTGGTTCAGTAAAAGAGATGACCTCACTCACTATGTCTCTGTAATAGCTTTGTCAACTTCCTGTAGCCTACCAGATGTTTTTACCTCTGTTCAGTAAAAATCGAAAGAATGATGCTAGCTTTTGGGTTTCACATATTAGGCACTGAGGGGAGATCCCTGATTAATGGGGGTTGATTAAAAGAGTTGTGACTCTTTTTCTGCAGTCAGTGGAGTACTTAGCTTCTCTTATTGTTCTGTGTGGAAGAGCCAGGCCCTCTTTTCTTATTCTGTTTTCCATCAGAAGACCAACTATGGAATAAGTGATGTTAACAATAAGAACTGTGTTGAAGTGGAGTAGCCAGTTAGGAGTGCATGAAAATCTGCATATGAACTTAATACCTGTGGAACTCCTTGCCAGGGGATGTGGTGAAGGCTAGAACTTTAACAGGGTTCAAAAAAGAGCTATATAGATTCATGGAGATTAGATCCATCAATGGCTATTAGCCAGGATGGGTAGGAATGGCATCCCTAGCATCTGTTTCTCTGGAAGTGGGTGACAGGGGACGGATCACGTGAGGATTACCTGTTGTGATCCCTCCCTCTGGGGCATCTGGTATTGTCTACTGTTGGCAGACAGGATACTGGGCTAGATGGACTTTTGGTCTGACCCAATATGGCTGTTCTTATGTTCTTAATCTTTCAGAGCTGGAACAGATCTAGCTTGGTGCTGTCCAAATGTGTTGACCAACACCATGGTATTTCTACTAACACTTAGGTCAGGGCTGAGCAAAATACATCCTGGGGGCTGGATCCGGCCCACCAAGCCACTAGATCCGGCCCATGGGCCACCCTACCAGGACCCTCAGGCACTCAGCTGCTGTGATTCAAAGCACGGTCTGTGAGGCTCACTTTGCTTTGCAGGCAGGGGGAGGCTTTGTGTGATCTTCCCCCCTCCCCTACCCCCAGCCCAATCCTCAGCTCCTAATGGCTGAAAACAGACTGCCTATAGTAGCTGAGAGATTGGCCTGGGGGATGGGGACAATGCAAGCCTCTTCGCCCTCCCAGAGCTGAGAGCCAAATGGAGGGAACAGCCTGAAGTTTCAAACAGTCTGGAGCTGCAGCAGGCAGGGAGTCCAGCCTGCCTTTGGGGTGCTGCAGGGCTGCTGGCCAGGAGACACTTAGGTAAACACCTCCCAGCCAGAGCCTGCCTCTGGCACCCTTGCCCCTCCTGCACCCCAACTCCCTCCCCAGGTAATCATCCAAAGCCTTTGCACCCACTTGCTCCAGGTTACAACTCCCTCCCAGACCCTGTATCCCCTCCTACACACCTCCCCCAGACCAATATTCTCTCCTGCACCCAAACACCCTCCCAGATCTTGCACCCCATTCCTCCTTCACCCAAACTCCCTCTCAGACCTCAAACTGTCTCCTGCACCCCAGTCTCTTTCCCCATGCACTCTTCTGCACCCAACCTCCATCCTAGACCCCAGATCTCCTCTACAGAAAAGTGTGGCTCTTGACCACTTTCCAAAATCTTGGAGTGCCCCCCCACCAAAAATTATTGCCCACCCCTGACTTAGGCAGAGCTTACTGCCAGATGTAATATGATCCTTCCTGAACCACTTAGAGAAAGATGTCACTTATTGTCTTCCCCACTAACCAGTGAAAGAAGAGGACAGCAAAGATCCACTGAACCCTCCCAAAACAATATGTGGGAAGGTGAAGAGAATGTCTACCATCTTTCAGCTATGCAGTGGGGTAGAAGAGAGAGTGAAAGGACAAAAAGCAAGGAGTTAAGGAAAGGGGAAGAGACAAAAGGGTATTGTAGGAAGAAAGAAAAGGCTGAGAGTTTCCTCTTTTCCACCCCATCACAATAAATAAATTTGCTGGAGGACCCAGAACCATGGGATTTTATTCTCTTCTGACTTGTATCAGTTACATTTGTGTAACTCCATTCACTTCAGCAGAGCTAATCTTAATTTACACTGGTGTAATTAAAAGGGGGCTTGGGTAGGGATGTTAGCTATCAATTAATTGAATAGTCAACTAACCGCGTGAATGCTTAGCAGTTAGTTGACTATTCTGTAGCTCCCGGGGGCAGGGCTGGCAGCCAGTGCAATCCAGCCCCACTCACATGGAGTATTCTGCCATCTTACACTGCTCAGAGGCAGCAGTGCAGGGTACCAGGCAGGAGCTGGTCCACGAGGGGAGTCAGTTTAAAAACCAGCTCCCCTCACGGAACAGATGTCTGCCACCCCATGCTGCTGCCTTTTACACAGAGGCAGCAGTTTAGGGGGCAGCAGTCCCTGTTTGCAGGGGGGGGACGGTCAGAGGCTGCTGGGGAAGGGAGGAGGTGGGAGTGTCTGCCCGAAGCAGCCTCTGTCCACAGTGGTCCGGGTTGGTCATGGATTGGAGCTGCCACCACGAAGCAACCTCTGTCCATGGCGGTGTTGTTGCTGCCGCAGCATTGAAACAACCTCTGTCCACAGCCAGCACTGGCACCACCACGGACAGAGGCTGCTTTGCAGCAGCAGCCCCAATCCACGTCAGCTTCCCCAAGCACCAGCTCCTGCTTCTTGATACAGAGGCAGCAATGCAGGGGGAAATTGAGTCATTGACTAGATTAACCGATAAGCCTAGGGTTATTGGCTAATCGACTAGTCAACTACTCATTCACATCCCTAGACTTGGGCTGGTAATGCTCATGCTGCATAAGAATTTCCATTTAGTCCAGAATCCTGTTTTTAGCAGAGGTCAACCCTTGCTGTTTCTGAGGAAGGCCAACAATCCTGTACAACAGCTACGTACTTGAACAGAGATGTACATTTGGAATGGTAGAGAGGGGAAATACCATGTTTGCTCTCCTCCCTGGCACTCACAAGCAATCATTTTATATCCTCAAGTTGAGATAAGGTTCAGTTACCAGTCCCGTTACTTTCATTTACATACCAACAATTTTGTTAGTGGTTGAAAAAAATTTCCATCTGTTTTTAAAATGGGGCCATAGCATTACTCTCAATGATGTCCTATAACACTGACTGCCACAAGTTAATTATATGCTATGCTGCATTAAGTCTCATTTTATTAGATCTAAACATTTGCTCTTTGAATACAGAAGAACTTTGGAAATACAAGGTTGACATATCAGGATGTTGAGAATGGAAAACAGCTTTCTTTAGGCTCTCAGTCTGAGTCTGGTGCAGGTCAGTTAGAAAGAGCATCTATTACCATCACATGGCTCTTCGTGGCCTTCATTGAATCTTTTTCCTAATTGACTAAAATGGCAGCTGGATCAATTCTTAATAAAACATCCTTCGTCACTGCACCTGTACCAAAACAAAATGAAATGCAAGTGTAACGCACAGGCCAGTGAATCAACAGGACATCAAGTATAAATATTTGAATTAGTTAGCTACCTGCAATATATGTAAAGGGAAATTGGATCACAAAGAGAATATGCATTCATTGGCACTATGACAGGGTCAGGCCAAATGGCTACAGGAGAGTGATCAAAAACAGGTATATTAGCCTCAGATTAAACCGGTCCTTTTTCCCCAGGGTAAGCTAACAGGCTACTCCAGAGCAATCAGGAATTTGCTAGAACCAATTAAGGCAGGCAGGTCAATTAAGACATATAGAGTTAATTAGGAAGTTGGTAGAATCAATTAACACAGCCTGATCAGGACACCTGAGCAGCCAAATAAGAACTGGCTAGTACTGGTTAAAAAGATTTCCCTTGAGTTAGTTTAGAGTATGTAAGGGCTGGAGTAAGAAGGTGTCTGCTGCTAGGGGACTGAGCAGTATAAACACTGTCAGATACTAGAGGAAGGTCCTGAGGTAAGGATAAAGAATGTGCTGGTGAGGGACTATGGGGAAGTGGCAAGGGGAATCATAGCTGTCATTTAGCTGGCTCAGGAGGCATTGTATACATCTGCTCTCTGGTACCTGGGCTAGAACCTGGAGTAGAGGCTGGGGTTGAGTTAGAGATGTAATAGTGTAGTTGATTAATGGATAAGCCAAAAACTTATTGTTTAATGCTATAGACTATATACATTTCCCTCTCTCCATCTCCCTGCTAGTACATTTTTTTAGCAGGCTGGGCAGCAACCTGGCTCAGTCCTGGCTTGTGACGGGTCTGAGACCGACCCCTACTGCAGCTCTTCATTTAAAGTGTATTAGGAGCTGGGCAGGCAGGCAGTCCAGCTCAGGCTGGGTCCGGGAGCTCAGACACCGACTGCTGCCACCCCATGCTACTGCTTCTTATTCAGCAGCAGCAGCAGCAGCACAGGGTGACAGACAGCCAGTCGTGAGGGGAGCTGGTTTTTAAACTGGCTCCCTTCATGGATCAGCTACTGCCTGGCACCTCGCACTGCGGCCTCTGATACAGTGGCTGCCAGCCCACCTCCAGGGACTATAAAATAGTCGACTAACTGCTAAAATGTCATGCGGTTACTCAACTATTCAATTAACCAATATTTAACATCCCTAGGCTGAGTTCCCCCCAATTCTCTATTTGTCTTGAGAGGCTTGACCTAGATAGTGAGACACGCCTGAGAGGAACAGCTACTTTGGAAAGGGATCTGGCCTGTCCCTGACCCACTGGAAGGGGCAGCAGAGACTATGGGGACAGTTCTCCTCTGTTTCACTCAGGCTGACCAATGATGAGGATGGCTCAGTAAATAGCAAGTTTTGTCCCTGGGAAAAGTGACTAAACTGAGGGTCGCCATGAGTCTCTGAGGAGAGCAGTTTGCCCAAAACCACAGGTCCCACCAACGCAGAAAAGGAACTTTGTCACAGCACTAATAGCATTCCTTTTCAATGAATTCAGTGCTTAAATCAAGCTCACTGCTTCCATTCCTCCTCCCCTCCCCCACCTGTTGCTGCCGCTATATGATCCTCTATACTTTTCCTGCATTGGGGTTTCACTGCTTTGGAAAGGAGTTACATAAGCACAGGTGTTGCAAATTGTTTTGTTTTCATAATCTCTGCAGCAGCTTTTTGCCTTGCTTTGTTACACAATGTTCTGAACAGGAGAGTGCACGGAGGGTGAGAGCCCAGCCCGTAAGTATATGGGGATTTCTGTGATTCATCTGCATATTGTCCTAGTGAGACTTAGAACTCTGTCTCCTTAAAATGGATGATTTGTATTGGAATGGCATAGAATTCTAGAAGTTAAAGAGGGGAAGTGGCTTTTAGACTAGATTTTTCACATTAATTAGACATGGCTTTATAGTTCCACTTTGTCCATGAAATTCTGATTATACATATTTTTATGTGCAATTAATAGCTAGTTGTTAATCCTTGGCACATGTTCTTGCAGTAATTGCATGCACAAAAGTGGTGCTCATTTGAATATATAATATTTGAAAATCTAGGTCATTACGTCTTCTACTCTAGTCCGATCCCAAACCAGGGAATTTGCTGGATTGGGGAGGTCAATGCTGGTCCCTCTGCTCCCTGCTGCCAGCTTCCAGGGCTCTGCTTCCAGCTATCAGCCCCTCAAGGCTCTGCTCCCACCCACCATCAGCTGACAAGCGCCACTCTTCTCTAGTCCAGCAATAGACCTGGCCCTAGCCCACTATTTTTGCCCATGAGTGCTCCAACCCCAGAGCACCCACAAAGTCACCAATGATGCCGGACCAAGGATGTTGCCAGACTAAAAAACTTACTAAAACTCCAGAGCTTCAACCTGTAGTATATTTTCCATCTTTAGAGTTTCAAGGAATGTAGCTTCTAACATTTGGGAGACTAGTTGTTTTGCACTGACTGTAGAAATGGATTCAAAATACCAAGTTCACCTCTGCACTGGAACTTTTGCAAAGAGTGCTCACATTCAGCATTCCAGTCAGTGTATCACAGGGAGACACAGCTTGGTTCACCTCCAGTTTTGAATCCCACTGTACTCCAAGTTAAGATGGAGGGAGGGTGTTGATTTGGGTATACTGTAATATCTGATTCGACATATCTCTAATTTACTGGGCCATTTAGCAAATCTAATACCCACAGTTCTTTCTTCAGTCTTCTCTAATGCGACAAATGTTAAATGACCAAGGGGTGCCACCTGTCTATGTGTTAGTCATGGAGAAGGAAAGAATGTTAGTGTGACTCAGACAGGGAGGGGAAAGTAAGTGTCAGACCTCTGGATTGAGCACTCAGCCTGCTGGGGAGGAGGAGGATTATTAGGGCCGGTGAATAGGGATTACTTTGTCCTTTGCCTGATGCAGTAACTGTGGGAGGGTGACTTCCTTCCCTCTGGTACCTGCCTTCCCCCACAAAAACAAAAAATTCTGGCTCTGAAGTACTGGTTGACAGACAACACTTAAAACAGCTATTTTGAGGTATGGCTTTGCTAATCTAGCTACCGAATATGCCACTTGAAAAGGAGCATTGGGAAGAGCACAAAGAAATAAATCAGCCATATGCACAGTCAGGAATTCTCGTGTGTGTGCTTTTCTTTGCCTTTATCTTATCACTTTCATCTTGTGTTGATGAATGGCATGCTCTGGTTGTTCTTGTCCCTGTATAGTTTGGGTGCTCGCCAGGGAAATCTAAACTTTGTCAAGGACGAGACAGATCAGGCTTTGAATTGATGTGGCTTTGAATTGATGTGACTGCTCCTAATACATAGACCAATACATTAGTGTAAAATGCATTTGAGCAATACACACCAGGGGGCTACTAGGTTTGATGGCCTTTATCTTCTACTTTGATCCTTCTAAAAAAGTGAACATGGCAACATCAATTTTATTTGTATTCATTCACGCTTCATCTTAGGACACAGTGTAAGATCCTCTGATGGTGTAATTCAGTTTAGTTCCATTTGGCTTCAAAGTTCTTATTCCAGTTTTGTACTTGTGGCCACATTGTCATTTGCTGTAAAAGTGCCAATTTAATATTTTCAAGTGCCGTGTGTATTACAGGTGGAACCTCTATGTTCTGGAACTCTCTGGCCCAGCAACATCCATGGTCTGTCAAGATCACGAATGTTGCCAGACCAGAGAGCCCCAGCCATGGAGGAAGCCAGTGGCTGGGAGCTTCAGCTGGCAGGTAGCATGGAGGAACTGTGGCCTGGGAGCAGGGAGCCCGGCAAACAGCTGAAGCAGGGCCAGGCAGGGAGCCCTGCCAGCCAAGAGCAGAGCTCTGTTGGCTGGGGCAGGGAGCCCCTGTCTACTGTGTGAATGGAGCCACCGCTGGCCAGGGCCATGACACTCCTGCCGGACAGGAGTGTGGAGCCACCACCAGCCAGGGGCCGGGAAGCCCCTATGGCCAGAGGTGTGGAGATGCCACTGGCTCAAGGCAGGGACCCCTGTGCCTGGGACCACAAAGATGCTTCTAATGGGGGCAGGGAGCCCTGCCGGATGGCTGGAGTGGGGCAGCAGCCAGGACTGGAGCCATGCTAGCAGCCAGGGCCAGGAGAGGAGCCCCAGGAGGGCCTGAGGCCTGACTTCCCTTTGTCCCACAAACTCTGTCCTCTGGAACTACTCGGGTCCCAAGGGTGCCGGGCCAGGGAGATCCAATTTGTATAAAATTCCACACTGGAACCCAGAAATGGTATAACAGTAGTTAGAGTTAAAATTCATGGATTTTTAAACCAGAAGGGACTATTAGGATCTAGTCTGGTCTACCCCCTGAAAATGAGCACACATTTAATTTTAAAGGGTACACTTTTGAGTAAAGGTTCTGCTTCAGCACTGCAACCTTATGGAATGATGGTCAAAAGGAAAAAATATGAATGTCAGTAGTAGCTAGTGTATTTTATACATTCTCTGCTGGAAAAGCACATTTCTTTTGCACAATTTGAATCAACACAGTGATATAACTTGTTGTAGAAGATAAAATCTAGCAGAATGGTGGTCAACCACTTCCAAAATCTGGTTTTAGGTAAATTCCTTCGAAGTCCACATGAAAATGTAAACAGATTTTATTTTTCTTTCCATAGTATTTTACATCAGTGGTTCTTAACCAGGGTCCAGGGCCCACCCAGAAGGTTTTAGAGAGTTCACCAAGCATAGCTGGCATTAGACTTGCTAGGGCCCAGGGAAAAAAGACAAAGCCCCACCATACTGGACTGCAGCCAAAAGCCTGAGCAACTTAGCTTTATGCTACCTACTCTGGCATAGGGCCCGGGGCAATCGCCATATTTACTATCCCTTAACTATGGCTCTGGCTTTCACAGCAGAAAAGCAGTTGCGGCATAGTTGGGCTGTGGTGTTTTTATAAAAAGCTGGAGTGGCAGAATGTAGAAAGGATCTCATCCTTTTTCTATCATGTTCTAGCTTCACTAAAGATGTTATCTAAATTAAAAGAAATCTTAAAAATAATTAAACAAATCCATAAAGCATAGTATTGAATCATCAAGAAATAATGCAAACATTCTTTAGAATTTTCCAGAAACGTTTTTTTTCACTTGGTTGTGAAAAAGTGGGAGGAAAATCTACCTAGAAGCTACAAAGTAAGCAAATAACTCTTAATAGATTACTGGGCTCTAGTCATAGCAGAGCAGATTTCTTGTAATTGTTTCTGCATTTTTAATACAGGCAGTCCCTGGGTTACGTACAAGATAGGGACTATAGGTTTGTTCTTAAGTTGAATCTGTATGTAAGTCGGAACTGGCGTCCAGATTCAGCTGCTGCTGAAACTGATCAGCAGCGGCTGAATCAGGACTCCTGGGGCAGAGCAGCTGGGGTGCTGCCAGGTCGGTCCAGTAGCGCCAAGGAGCGGTGCTGCGGGACCAACCGGCAGCGCCCCACCTGCTCTACCACAGGCCCGGGGCTTTGCTCCACGTCTCCCTGGTCTGCTGGGGGGGGGGGGGCACTAGCTGCGCCCCCTCCCCTCAGCAGACCAGGGACACGGGGAGCAAAGCCGCAGTGGCGGCGGGGTGCCGCACCTCTGAGGCTTTGCCAGAGCAAAGCCTCAGAGGCGCGGGACCCCTCGCCTCCCCGGCTTTGCTCCAGGTGTCCCTGGTCTGCTGGAGATGGTCCCCAGCAGACCAGGGGCACCCGGAGCAGCTTTTCTCGCCCTGGAGGTCGAGGTGGCGGGACTGCTGCGCTCTGGGTGGTCCTGCTGCCTGCAAGCTCCGGGGCGAGAGAGTCCCGTTCGTAAGTGCAAATCCGACATAAGATGACATAAGACTGCCTGTATGTGTAGTAGATTTTAGGGGTAATTCCATCCTTTGTCAGTGGAAGCAATAATGAGAACATAATAACTAACCCCTCAAAGTTCATCTGGATACAATACAATTTGACTTGCCCCGGGTACCATCTGTTTGCAGATGGTCTTCATTAGACCAACGGATGGTGAGATTATTTCACAGCACTAACAATGTGTGGCCACTATCATATAGATCTTAATATTTACAGTAAATACTAAAGATGAGTGTTCTCTTTATGATATGTGCCTGCATACAGCAAAAAAATCAAGATAATAGTACTGAAGAAGTAATAATCTAAGTAACTTCTGGGCAGAATAATAACTTTGTCACACTTTCCCCCTCCCTTAGATTGTATTATTGGAAAATTGCCTGGTTCTATTTCTGCAGGCTAACAACTGGGTTTTTTAGCTAAGGTTTGTGGAGCTGATTTTTCTGTTGTGGACAAAATTTCTCTATCTGAAA
Organism: Pelodiscus sinensis; assembly: GCF_052426305.1. Taxonomy (NCBI): domain Eukaryota; kingdom Metazoa; phylum Chordata; order Testudines; family Trionychidae; genus Pelodiscus; species Pelodiscus sinensis. The sequence goes on along the minus strand of NC_143056.1, from coordinate 60,097,513 downwards.
GAATATATTTGCCGAAAATATCACCACAGCACTATGGACATACAAGTAATTAGACATGCAGTTATTGAACTTAATGTATAATTTGGCAGCATGCTCAGTTGCTCTCTTACTTCAGTAAATTAGTAGATTTGCAGGTTCAGTGGGCACAAGTATATTTTGGTGACTGCACTTGTGGCCAGAACTGAAAATCTGGCTGATCTTCCTAATGGGAAGGTTAAAAATAAAGTTGGGCAGAAAATGTCAAGAATGTTTCATAAAAAATTCAAAAGGTTTTTTCTCTATTTTTAATTTTACAATGAGAAATCAAAACTTGCAAGGTTTTTAAAACCAAATATTTTCCAGTTTCTGACTATTGTTCTTTCCCTTTCTTCTTCTTCCTTTATCTTTCCTTGTCTCTTCTCTTTATCCCACTTGCCCCATTTTTCCTCTTTCCAGTTTGCCGTTGAAATAGGATTAAAAATTGAAAAGGGAGGGGGAAAGAAGGGATGAACAAATGGACTCAAACAGAAATAATTTTCATCGATATGATAGTGGTCTATTAAAGTGATGTCTGTATGTAAGTTTGCCAATAGATGGAGCACAAGAGTATTCAGCATAATTCATAACGTACTAGGCCTTAACTTATTTAATTGACAGCAAATATTTTGACTGCCTCAGGAATCTGTTAGTTCTAATTGTAGGACCCAGTCCTGATTGTCCTTCATTAAAGACAATAGTGCTTCATTACTCTATATGTAAAAGTTAACATTTTCTTTTGGATTACAGTTCTGGCTCTCTGTATTTGCAGAATCAGGTCACAAACTGCATATTTTCCAAATATCTGTATCGCATTGCCAAGAAAAGAAACTCTCTATTTGGGGTTGCAAAGGCAAAGAACCAACGGATATAATGACTCCAAGTCTGGGTTTATGTTATTTCACGGTTTGAGCTTCAGTTGTTCTGTTTCTGCTTCAACAGCTGCCGGAACTTCCCTTCGGTGGACTGGGAACAGAGTAGATTTTCTTGCCACCTGTCCCGATTTGGACTGGGTATTTACACTGTGAGCTGTCCTGGGTTTTAAGAACGGAAACAGAAAAGCTCTGAGTACTTTCTAAACCTATTGACTTATAGCTGCAATCTAATCACCGTAGTCCCCGAAATATTTTTCTCTTTTGTTTGTAGTCCAGAGTCCAGGGTTCTCCTTCAAACCTTGGTTAGTACCAACATGTTTCAGCTGAAATTTTCCTTTGCAGCTCACCTCATAGCCACCTATCTATTCCATTACAAGTTAAGTATATTGAAGTATGGATGACTCCTCACAGAAATGCACTTGGAACAGGGTTCTGCAGGGATATGTAGTTGTGGGGGAAAAGCGGGGAAAAGACTGTCCCTGTAGACTGCGCAATGATTTTTACCTTAAATTCTGCAGATCTCTTATGCTATACTGATAAACATTTAACACAACAGAAATATGGGGTTTTGAAGCCCAACCTCTAGCTCTAAATCCCAAGATAAAGGTTTGACTTTAGTATATTGGAACCAGACTTTAGTTTTGGATTTAGTTTTGTCTTAGCACATCAAAAAGAGCATAATTCTATGCCTTTGAAGCAGAATTTGTTTTGCTATACAGTCATGCAAACCTTTGCCCAAATTCTGAGTATATGAGCTGTTAGCAGATGACTGTAGAGTTATAAACAGAAGGTTGCTCAATGAGATTCAGGGCCAACTTGACCCTCCCCCATCTGGTGCTACTAAAGCAACATCCATTCAAAACCAGCTGACTAAAACTCTGTTCCTGAATGCCTCAAAGGATAATGAATTATTAGTGATTATCGCTGAAAATGCATGAAGGCAAACAGTCCATATCTTGAAAATGGGTAGGAGGAAGTCTTACCGGCCTGTAATTCCTCAGGTCTGATAACTGAGGCTTGAAATGATATTGAAACAAAATATTAAACAATCCATTTATAAGTACCCAGAGGATAATAGGGGTCTGAGGAATAGCCAATATGGATTTGTCAAGAATAAATCATGCCAAACCAACCTCATTTCCTTCTTTGACAGGGTTATTGGTTGAGGGAGAGGGGTATAGCTATGATACACCTTGATTTTAGTAAGGTTTTTGACACAGTTCCACGTGCCATTCTTATAATGCACGCTATTTCTCTAGTTGTAACTTACCTTACTCTAAGGTAATGCAAATAGTATGACCTTCCCAGCTGTGCAGCAAGTTGTTCTCTCCATTCCATTCTCAAAGTAATTAATGAAAATATTGACTAGTACTGGACCCAAAACAGAACCCTATGAAACACCACGAGAAACATCTCCTCAGTTTGACTGCTAATTATTGATAATTAAACAAAGTTGGGAGGGGTTGCAAGCACTTCAGAGGACAGAATTAGGATTCAAAGTGACCTTGAGAAATTGGAGATTTGGTCTGAAATCAAGAAGATTATAAAAACAAGTGCAAAGTACTATGCACAGGAAGAAAAAAATAAAATGCACAAGTACAAAAAGGAGAATAACTGACCAGGCAGTAGTACTGTTGAAAAGGATCTGGTGACTATTGTGGTTCACAAATTGAATGAATGAATAACATGAGTTGTTGCTCAAAAGGCTAATATCATTCTGAGGTGTATTAACAGGAGTGTCAGATGTGAGACCTAGGACGGAAAGAGTTGTCCCTCTCTACTAAGCACTGGTGAGGCTTCAGCTGGCGTATTGTCACATTTTATGGACACATTAAGGAAAGATGTGGACAAATGAAAGTCCAAAGGAGAGCACCAAATATGTTAGAAGTTGTAGAAAATCTGACCTTTAAGGAAAGGTTAAATTGAGCATATCTAATCTTGAGAAGAGGCTGAGGGAAAACCTGGTAAGTCTTCAAATATGTTAAGGACTGTGATAAAGATGATGGTGATATATACTCTGCAACCATATATTTAGGACTGACAACAGAAAAAGCTTTCTAATATGAAGCACAGGAGCAAGTTTCCAAGGATGGTTGTGAAATTTCCATCACTGGAGGTTTTTAAGAACAAAATGGCCTAGATTTTCTTGGTCTTGTCTCAGCCCAGATGAATGAACTAGACATTTTCTCAAGGTCCCTTCCAGACCTACATTTCTATTAGTGGTGAATCTCTCTGTTCTGTATTGATGGAAGCTTACTGATCTGGAATCTTGGTTTTCACCTGTCATGTACCCATTTTTAGTTAATAAGTACATTTACTGGGATATCATTTGAGATAGGGTGAGACATATATGATAACCAAGGGACTGTCCATTTTTAATCAGATTGACACTCTCTATGAAACCAATAACTCTGATCTTTTCTGTAAGCCATTTAATCTTTTAATGTGTACCAGTGTAAATGTACCCCAAAGAACACTGAGACTTATTTTATATAATGAAATTTCATTTAAAGGCAAGGACTGATAGGGATTTAGTTAAACTAATAAATGGTTTGAATCCAGCTCAAGTTGGTATGGGAGTTAGCCAAAAATTGTTACCAAAATGATTGCTATTTGATGGCCTATGTGATTTCAGTGTGACTCCTAGTAAATGGGTGTCCATATGCCCTCCAAAAATGGACAGTTGGCACCTTTCTTGGCAATCTTGTTTGAGAGACCAAGGGGTAGATCCTGAGCTGTTCAGAGCTCTCCTCAGTAAGTGGGAGACATAACACAAACACTTTCTTTCCAGGATTATGGGGGCTTTATCTAGCCCTCTTCCCCTGATATAGGGAGAGTGGATATTTGGTACAGAGCCAACTACATGGTCCTTCAATCAAGTGAATCCCCAGATGCCCGTATTTACAATTCCTGTGAAAAAGGGAATGGCTTCAATAATTGAAATTGTCTTGGAGAATGATTTCGACTCTGATCCCTTCTCTCTTACCCTTAGGTCAGGTTTGAGACAAATTGGCAGGACGATGGGAAGATGACACTGCTGCTGTCCATGCTGTACCTTTTCTATGACTTCAATTTCCAGGAATGTGTGTATGGAATATTTTGCAAGTACCACATCACTAGTAACAAAAAAATGTAAACTTGCTATGAAAACCAGCCACAAGCATTATTTTCATCTGCTTTTACTCCTGGACTGAATTTAATCAACTTCAGCATAATCTAATTAATGAGCTGAGAGAGAATCAACATGAATTAGGATACAAATTAGTGTCCTAAATCTCAGTACCGTCTTTCCCTCCAGAGGTTAAGCAGTCAACATGCTTTGCAGAGTAGCGTTTAGGGATGGGACAACCTATTTTGCTTTATTATGAAGCTACTTGAGTAGCATTAGACAAAGTTTGATTAAAACTCAAATCCCATTGAGTTATGCTTTACTAGGAATGAAAAGGAGAGGGGAGGTGAATGAAAATAATTTCTAATGAAAAATAGGGTTAATATAAAGACTGAGAAAATGCAGAGAGAATACTTTCTAATGCTAAATCTTGTTTTATATTTTTCATATCCTTGATAGATATGGTGTATGTAGAGACTAATTCAGTGGTTCTGAAGCTTTTTGGGTTCAGGACTGGTTTGTAATAGTTTGGCTTGTCACAACCCAGTACGTAGTCTGTGGGCAGAGGCCATGGAGCAGAGCTGTAAATAGGCATTTTAGCACCCAAGGCAAGGATATTTGCTCCCCCTACTAGAAACAAAATGGTGGGCTCATGGGAGTCACATGCCTTGCAGATTTTTGTTGCGCACTCCAACCCAAACAGGCCAGGTGGCCAGCTGATGAGAATCAATGGATGGAGGTAGTGGCCCTTTCCCAAACCCTATGGCGCCTATAGTTCCTGTGATATGGGACTGGCTGTGTTTGGCTTCACTCCAGGCATTTCAGTCTCCGGGGTCGCAGCAAGTTTTGTTTCAGTTTTTGCCCCCACCCTCATAATTGGACCCAATTTGTGTTGGTGACATTATGACCTAGCTCTGGGGTTGCCTTTGGCCCACTGTGTTAATTTTAAGTGAGAATGTGGTGTCTAATCTCGTGAACATGCTTTATTCAACTACATGCACAACTGAAGTGAAATAAAAAAACCACAAACTGAATGCTGCTTTCTTGTAAGAAGTTTCCTTTTGCACTTTTGCTCCTTAAATCATATTGAAAATCTTGGAACATTCCTAGATTCTCATCTCACTTTAGACCAATTTTATAGAGGTGTACTGCCAGTGTCTTCAAGGGGCTCACTTCTGATTCATGCTGAGTACATGAGAGGAGAATCAGGCCTTTTAAATGCTACAGGATATCTTTTCATTAATATGAACCGTTGGAAAATGGCTCCCCTCAGAGGTAACCTAGAAAGCATGCATCCATTCTAAACCTGTCATGTGCTAGATGTCAAACTGAGAGGGAATTTTGTGTCATATCTGGTACAGGAAAAATACACCATTACAGGATGGAATTTAAGAGACACTTTAATACAGTCATTCTTACATAAAGAATTTAACTAATAAAATCTGTCACAATTAGCCATGGAAAAGCATGAAGGATGTTAGAAAGGAAAACCCATATTAAGGTTTAAATTTTGTTTAGCTAAATATAATTGCTGGATTTAAAAGTGTAATGTCTGCTGCTTATCTGATGTCTGATATTTCAACTGGCTTCATAAACTAACCTAGAAACAAATCAAAGAAGCCAATAAAAACAAATTGAATTAAAAGACCATTACTTGCAAGCTAGAATTTTAACATTTGACTAACCTGATATTTATATTGGCTGAAGTCCAGTTTTGACTATGCTTTGAGGTTATGCTGTGTCTCTATAGTGCTCTGTCCAGTCTCTTTAAGCTTATTAACAGATCTTCTTGCTTCCGATCTAGTGTTCCGGACAATAAATCACATATTTTACTTTATGTCCATTTGATGGTTTCAAGGGAAGATGCTTTCATTGTTCTCTTTGCACTTTTATGTGCTGAACAAAATTGTTTCCAAAAAAATTTCTGAAAATTACATCTCAGGTGTTTAATTGCTCATGGCTTCAGCATAATGAACACTGCAGAATATGCTCTTTAAATTTTAATAATCCTATCCTATCATGTCCCTAATCTGTCCTCACTAAATTAGGGTACACAACTACACAGAAAATTTGAATCTGCTAAACATGTTGTTGAGTGTCTATGGATTTTGTGAGCACACACTCATTGTGTGTAAACATAGCAAAATGAACATATGCCAATTCTACGTGCTCATTTTAAGGAGGTCTGTTTTGAAAATAATGTTTAAGTGTTGTTTTATTCTAAAATGTTTACAGTCTTGTACATGAAACAAAAGTACAAGCCCATACTGAACACTTAAGTGAATTGTCTTATGATCTAAGCTTTGTGCTGGTTGTACAAGTTCTGGACAAACCTGCCATATATAATTTGGCATAATTGCTGGCCCCTATATTAAAAAGTCTTATAAGAGAATGAAATGAATGTACCTGTGATGACAATCCAGGATTAAGATGAATATTTCCTTTCACTGAACTTTCATCAGAGGATCAAAAACACTTCCACATTAGTTAAACACTCTTAAGTTTAAGACAATAGTATTTTAATCCATTTCATGGACAGCTTAGGTGAGGTACAGAAGTTGGGATGGTAGAGGTGCTGCGTACTCGCAGCTCCTGGTTGCAGGGGTACACTTTATTCCCTTTACAGCATATACAGCAGGGTTGTAAAATTATTGCAGTTCCCATGTGCTGCCATAGGGGACAGGGAACCTACGTGCAGGGTGGTCAGTAGAGGATAACAGGATTTTTGCCTGAGTGGAGTAGTGGGATGAAGGGACTTTGTAGTCTTTCAATATATAAAACTTTTAAAAATCAGTGGGGCATAAAATATTCTGTGACCTTGACAAACAATTTTTTATAATATTCAGATGAACAACTTCAGACTGGCTCTATATGTCATCAAAGTTCCACCACATGGGGTAAATATTAGTCCTTAAGCACCACCTGACTTGGCTTTTGTCAAACTGGCCAGTAAAATCACACGATAAAAGGAAAAGCCTGCTCTTTGCTCTGTCTTTCTATCAATCTTGCATTATTTTCTGCCTACATGCAGGCAAAGACAGGTGATACTCATGAACTATAGCTAAACAGCAAATTCTGGTTTTGAGGGTTTTTTGTTTAGTTTTTTAAAAAGCTTCATAGTAGTACCACAATGAGAAAATCTTCCTCTGTATTGCAACAGACATAACATGCACACATAAATAGACTGTATGCACCAGAACTCCCTGGAGTGCCCTTGAGTCTTAAGAAAACACTAACATGAATTTGCTTCACCCATGTGAAATGTAAATTGGATGAACTCATGAAATAAATTAAACAAATGATTTAAAGTGTGTATAAACATATCCTTAAAACATATGTAAATACTTCTGTTTGATAAAGACTTATTTACAAACTTTCCTGGTATCTTTACAGGCAATGCAAGTAAAACAAAGTAGATCAGAGATTAAGTTCTACTGGATCTGCTCTCCTCACATACTAAAGTTACTTCAGCTGTACTAGTTTTGCACTTTCAGTAGCTGTTTCAGTTCTTTCCAGGTCACTCTTAAAGAGCCAGATTCTGGCAAGCTCTGCATATGTCCATACCAGAAAAACTACAGTCAGGATTGTGAGGGCAGAGAGGCTATGTCTAGACTACATCCCTCTTTTGAAAGAGGGATGTAAACTAGACATATCAAAATTGCAAATGAAACCGGGATTTGAATTTCCCACGTTTCATTTGCATAATAATGTCATGGCGTTTTTTCAAAAAAATACTATTTTGAAAGTGAAAAGCCATTTTTGAAAGATCCTGTAAACCTCATTTTTTGAGGAGTAAAGGATCTTTCAAAAAAGTCTTTTATTTTTGAAAGAACTGCATCTAGACCAGTTTCACTTTTGAAATAGTTTTTAGGGGGGAAAAAACCCCCCCACTGTGACGCGATTATGCAAATGAAGTGCTGGAAATTCAAATCCCGGCTTCCTTTGCAATTTCGATATGTCTAATTTACATCCCTCTTTCGAAAGAGGGATTTAGTTTAGACATACCCTGCAAGGAGTTTGTAGCTTCTGTCAAAGTCTAATGTCGTGTGGGAATGTGCTTAGGGACTGTAGTCTGTATACTTAGATATATATATGCTGTGGCCACAATGACTTCAGCAGCCTTATGGAAAGGAGAATACAAGTAAACATACTCTTTACTATTTTATTCATATCTCCTTACTTTTCATGCCACTGGTAAACTCAAATAATTCTAATTTAAGCAGGGTAGGTCAGAAACACTTTGAAACACAGAGTGGTCCAAATAATCAACTAGGATTCAACCAGTCCTTCAGTGCCTTTGGTTTTATTTGAGGGTGGTTGGTTTGGTTTTTTTTACTACATATAATGCATTGCCAAATTAAAACTAGTTTTGGGATTGTTGCTATCATTTAAAATTAAATCCTCAAGAAATATTGAATAATCTTTACATTTTATAAATTAAACCTGTGGATTGTTAACTCTAATTTCTCCCTTGCAGTCACATAAAAATAACCCTTTTTGGTTAAAATATAGGGCAAGATTTTCATTCTTCGTGCTTTCTTTCTGGGCCCCATTATTTTTAATATGGAAAAGTACAATTGTATAGAACGTAAATCCATTACAACTCTGAATTCTACAGCAACATTACAAAGCTAGGTGATGGAAAAGCACATGCTGCAATGGCCACTCAGGCCCGTTCTCAAGAAGGTGTATTGTGACAAATTCCAGGCATAAGACTATTGAAGTCAATGAATTTGTCAAAGTGAGAGGAGGGCCTTTTTGCCCATTTAGCCCCGCCCTGCTTTTTCTGCAGCCAATGCTAGGAAGATGCCTGGCTCAGTTAGGGGCTGACTAGTGAAGAGACAGGAGTTGGTTCTGCTGTCTGCAGGAGCTGAGCCAGAACCTGTCTACAGGGACAGCTGCCAGGGCATGTAAGCCTCCAACCCTGGGGCAAAGGAGGGGGAACCTATGAGGAGCCCTCATGAAGGAGGGAGAAATAGGACTCTTGGGGCTATGCCCCAACCTTAAAAACTATACTCAGAAAATAGGTTGGAGTTCCCAGGCCTGTGGCATCAGTGGCAGGGGCTGCACCCTTCCCCTGCCCCTCCCCTAAATTAGGGAGACCTGGCCACAGCCCTGTAATGACTAAATCGGTTTGAATGAGTCTGGGACTGGCTGCTTTTCTTTGGCTCCTCCACTCGAATGAAGCAGCAGTTTAAAGCAACAATTTTACCCATAACATAGAATCATAGGACTGGAAAGGACCTCGAGAGGTCATCAAGTCCAGCCCCCTGCCCTCAAGGCAGGACCAAGCTCCGTCTACACCATCCCTGACAGATGTCTATCTAGCCTGTTCTTAAATATCTCTAGAGAGGGAGATTCCACCACCTCCCTTGGCAATTTATTCCAAAATTTGACCACCCTGACAGTTAGGAATTTTTTCCTAATGTCCAATCTAAACCTCCCTTGCTGCACTTTAAGCCCATTACTCCTTGTCCTGTCCTCAGAAACCAAGAGGAACAAATTTTCTCCTTCCTCCTTGTGACACCCTTTTAGATATTTGAAAACCGCTATCATGTTCTCCCCCCCGCCCCTTAATCTTCTTTTTCCAAACTAAACAAGCCCAGTTCATGAAGCCTGGCTTCATAGGTCATGTTCTCTAAACCTTTAATCATTCTTGTCGCTCTTCTCTGTACCCTTTCCAATTTCTCCACATCTTTCTTGAAATGTGGCACCTAGAACTGGACACAGTACTCCAGCTGAGGCCTAACTAGTGCAGAGTAGAGTGGCAGAATGACTTCACGAGTTTTGCTTACAACACACCTGTTGATACAACCTAGAATCATATTTGCTTTTTTTGCAACAGCATCACACTGTTGACTCATATTCAACTTGTGGTCCACTATGACCCCTAGATCCCTTTCCGCCATGCTCCTTCCTAGACAGTCGCTTCCCATCTTGTATGTATGGAACTGATTGTTCCTTCCTAAGTGGAGCACTTTGCATTTCTCTTTATTAAACTTCATCCTGTTTACCTCTGACCATTTCTCTAACTTGCTAAGGTCATTTTGAATTATGTCCCTATCCTCCAAAGAAGTTGCAACCCCACCCAGTTTGGTATCATCTGCAAACTTAATAAGCGTACTCTCTATCCCAATATCTACATCAGTGATGTAGATATTGAACAGTACGGGTCCCAAAACAGACCCTTGAGGAACTCCACTTGTTATCCCTTTCCAGCAGGATTTAGCACCGTTAACAACAACTCTCTGACTATGGTTATCCAGCCAATTATGCACCCACCTTATCGTGGCCCTATCTAAGTTATATTTGCCTAGTTTATCAATAAGAATATCATGCGAGACCGTATCAAATGCCTTACTAAAGTCTAGGTATATGACATCCACCGCTTCTCCCTTATCCACAAGGCTCGTTATCCTATCAAAGAAAGCTATCAGATTAGTTTGGCATGACTTGTTCTTCACAAACCCATGCTGGCTATTACCTTCCAAGTGTTTGCATATGATTTCCTTAATTACCTGCTCCATTATCTTCCCTGGGACAGACATTAAACTGACCGGTCTGTAGTTTCCTGTGTTGTTCTTATTCCCCTTTTTATAGATGGGCACAATATTTGCCCCTTTTCAGTCTTCTGGTATCTCCCGTCTTCCATGATTTTTTAAAGATCATAGCTAAAGACCCAGATACCTCCTCTATCAGCTCCTTGAGTATCCTGGGATGCATTTCATCAGGACCTGGTGACTTGCTGACATCTAACTTTCCTAAGGGATTTTTAACTTGTTCTTTGTGTATCCTATCTTCTAAACTTACCCTCTCACTGCTTGTATTCACTACGTTAGGCACACCTCCAGACTTCTCGGTGAAGTCCGAAACAAAGAAGTCATTGAGCATCTCCGCCATTTCCAAGTTTCCTGTTACTGCTTCTCCCTCCTCACTGAGCAGTGGGCCTACCCTGTCCTTGGTCTTCCTCTTGCTTTTAATGTATTTATAAAAGGTCGTCTTGTTTCCCTTTATGCCTGTAGCTAGTTTGATCTCATTTTGTGCCTTTGCCTTTCTAATCTTGCCCCTGCATTCCCGTGTTGCTTGCCTATATTCATCCTTTGTTATTTCTCCTGGTTTCCATTTTTTATATGACTCCTTTTTTATTTTGAGATCATGCAAGATCTCCTTGTTAAGCCAAGCTGGTCTTTTGCCATATTTTCTATCTTTCCTACACAGCGGAATTGTTTGCTTTTGGGCCCTTAACAACGTCCCTTTGAAATACTTCCAATTCTCCTCAGTTGTTTTTCCCTTCAGTCTTGCTTCCCATGGGACCTTACCTACAAGTTCTCTGAGCTTATCAAAATCTGCCTTCCTAAAATCCATTACCTCAATTGTGCTGGTCTCCCTTCTACCTTTCCTTAAGATCATGAACTCTATTATTTCATGATCACTGTCCCACAAACATACATGTGTGTAGGATTCATTTAAACTCCCAATGACTTCAATGGAAATTTGATCTAGTTCATATGTTAAATTTATTCCCTTTACTCCCCCAAAACCATTGAAAATAATGAAAATAATTACAAATCTTATTCCATTAGGACCCAGTCTAGCATTATTTTCAATGGGATTACACACGTGCTTAAAAGTAAGTATTTGTTTAAGTGCTTGGCAGGGTCTGGCACAGAAGCCTGGATCCAAAAAAGAAATTAGGCATTGCAACACTCAGTATCGCAATGCCTAACTTTTAGGCACCAAGAAACTCACAGGAACAACACAGCAATCCACAAAGTCCAAATTAAAATAAACTCCCTAGATGATGAATGGGAAAAGAGAGGCACCTTAGCGTGCAATCCACCAAACCTAGCATGCTAGTTAGAGAGCTGCCTAAACTAGCCATAGGGAGATGCCAACAAAAAGGGGGTGGGGTTGAGTGCTAATCCCTGCCCCTTTCCTGGACACAGGTGCCTGAGTTCAAGATGCAGGGAGGCCTCTAGCTGTTCAGCAATCCATGAACAGGAATCTGTTCTCTAGAGTCAAGTCCTTAGCTGCCTTCTTCACTCTATGCAAAGTGGCCAGAGGAGGAGATGGCAATGGTATTCACCTTATAACCCAAAGATTACCCCTCTTACCTAGGATGTGGAAACTCAGGCCCAATTCCTCCTTGAAATCATTGGGGAGAAAAAAAATTGGAAGAGGGATTTTCTGCCTCGGAAAATATTCTGATGTGGGGCTCACTCAGGGCTCATCTAGGCTACCAAGAAGATTCGAAAGAGGATATGCAAATTCCACAGGAATTTTTATATCTTCTTCTGATCTCACTTTCGAAAGCAGAGCTTTCAAAAGTGAAAGTAGTCTAGACACACTTTTTTTGGTAACCCCTCCCTTTTTCGAAAAGCCGCTTTTCCTCAAAAAATTAGGTTTATGTGGCTTTTTAAAAAAGGGGGGGGGGGTACTGAAAGAAATGCATCTAGACTTTTCACTTTTGAAAGCTCTGCTTTCGAAAGTGAGATCGGAAGAATATATGCAAATTCCCATGGAATTTGCATATATTTGCATAGCCTCTTTCGAATCTTCCCCATAGTCTAGACATAGCCTCAGTCTCTCCTGTTGAAGCTATTCTACTTTGGATAAAGAGTAATTGGAGGAGAAGGCTGGTTCCTGAACTTCCTATTTGGCGGCCCTAATCATTAGACTATAGAGTCTTTCCCTCTTACCCCAGTGACTAAGTCTTTATCCACAGTAGAATTGTCATCTACCTCCTGCCATTAGCCCCCTCACACAACTCCCTGCCCTGACTCCTGTACACCACCAGCCCTGTGCTCTGAAGACTCGAGCAATGCCAGGTAAGTCTTCCATTATTAATATAAAATGGCAGTATTTACATATGCAAATCAGTTGTTTGTGAGCATTCAGGGCCAGGTAGGTCCTCAGATCTTGCAAGCTACCTTAGCTAAAGGGAAGTCATAGTTCAGTGTCCTCAGTATTTTAATAGCAAAAATAAATTTGCATTATATATTCTAGGTGCACATTTAAAAACTGGAGTGCATCAGTCCAAAAGATCTGTTCTTTCTTAATATTAATATTTATATAACTTTCAGTTTAGGGGTAATTCTATTTTAATTCATCTTTCCATTTAGAGAGGAATCTGAGGTTGAATGCTGAATCTGAACTTTCTGGGCATTGTTAGTGATGGAATGTGCAATGGTAGATCTGAATATAGCTAGATTCAAAATATAGAAAACAATTCCAACTTGCAGACTTTGAAGTAAAAACCAGGCCCCGCTGGGGGCTGAGCCTTCATGTTCCTAGCATCTTTCCTTTGTCTTCTTAGAGGGAACTCCACAGACTTCACTCCTCTCCAGGGCTTTTCAGGAAGACATTGAATGACTGGTCCCACATAGCTCCATCCCTGCCAGGAGGCCATCAGAATGTCACCATCCTTCAAATTAGCAACATGATGGTAAGTAATTGAATTTTCTAGTCATCCCACAAAGTCCAGTCAAAGGTCAGGAGTAGGCAAATGTATATGCTGACGGGGTGGATGAGGGGAAGCATGCCATGCTTCCTGTAGCCATGGGAATGCTCTCTTTTTTGAACTGAGAAGTTCTCAGAGGGAATTTGGTTTCCTGAGGCAAAGTCGGTCACAGAGCTGTCCTGGATAGGGTTGGTCTCACTACCCCAAGCCAGGACACTTCCTATAAGACACAAGTGATTGCTATGGCTATATCTGGACTACATTCCTCTTTCGAAAGAGGGATGTAAATGAGCCCAATCGAAAGTGCAAATGAAGCATGGATTTAAATATCCTGCACTTCATTTGCATATTCGCATCCAATCACTTTTTTGAAAAAGGGTATTTCGAAAGTGAAACTGCAATCTAGACATGGTTCTTTCAAGAAAAAACCCCCTTTTTCAAAAGAACCTGTACTCCTTATTTTTTCAGGAGTATGGGTTTTTTCGAAAAAGGGGAGTTTTTTTTTTTAAAGAACCATGTCTAGACTGCAGTTCACTTTCGAAATAGCCTTTTTCGAAACAGCGATTGGACGCTGCCCTATAAGACATGCCCTATAAGAACTGTGTAGTGACCAAGTACCATACTACATCCAGAAATTTTACAGGTGTTAACAATAAATTTAAGCAAATATTTTTGGCAGTTTAGCATGTGTACTCCCATAGTTACTCTTCAAAATGTTTGAACATTGTTGATGGAAATATCGTTACCTCATCCAAAACATCTCAGTCATGACAAACATGCAGTTTATATTAGAGAGTCTAAAAAGGCCACAGTGCAGTCAACATTCTCTAAGCGTGGGTAATGTGTCCATTTAAGTATGGTTTGTAACAATCTGTGTAATTTCGTAAACACGAAAACTTTTCTCAGAGCTGCACAAGTAAACAACGTACAGCTCCAAAGCACTGGATGAAACAAAAGAAAATGCCTCACCTCACTGAAATCTGCATATTGTGGATGAAATCTATAACCTTTTGAAATTGATGTAGGATTGATGTATGTGTAAGGGTCTTATCTTGCAGACATTGACTTGTCTGAGCTATAGGATCAGACCCTATACCATGAATAATTAGACAGATGGAGTTAAGAAAGTAAGATGTGTCTTCTACTGGTTATAACACAGGACTGTGACCCAGGATTCCTGACTTTAGCATAGATTAGCTTTGTGTGACCTAAGAAAAGTCAGAAAATGTCCTTGTAATTCAGTGTATCTGTAATATACGGATATCTGGCTGGAGAGTTGGGAGGCTTAATTCATTATTCTGTGTTATGTGCTTTGAAGATGAAAGGTTTTAAATGAAAGGTTCTGTAGAAGTGCTTTCTAAAATTATTAGTGTGAATTTACTCTATGGAATGTCAGGCATAGTTGGTACTTACTGCCTCCATTTACTCTACCCCATAGCTAATGGTGGTAAAAGCCAATTGCTTGTTTGTTTATTTGAAAATGTTCACAAAAAATGAATTTTAACCAAAGTTGCTTTGTGATTTTTGTTGAAAATGCAAACACTCAACATTTAAAATGTTAGTTTGTCAAAAAAAAAAATCATTTTTCTGCTGTCAACATTTCCACAAAACTAGACATTTTCTTGCAACAAAAGCTGTTTTCATCAGAAAAAAAGTTTTTAACAAAAAGGTGTCGTCCAGATATATCCAGAACAATCATATCTTATTTCAATGTAAATAAAATAAAACAGGATTCTGGAACATGAACAGTGCCTTCAATCACTAAATCTGTTGCAGTCACACAGAAAAGCGAAGTAGGATGTATGGCGTGGGGTCTAGGGTATTGGCCTCAGATGTAGGTGTATTGGCTCAGTCTGTGCTCCTCTATCCATTAGACTTTTTGTTCACATCTATGAAATGGAGATCTGAGTGCCCATCACATGCTGGAGGAGAGGGTGGGAGAGGAGGGTGTGAGAATAAATACTCTAAGGGTGATCTACTGATGAAAAGTGTTATGTAACTGTGAGCAGGGTTTGAACGAATTCTTCCCTGACAGCTAGCTGGGAGGAGGAGAGAAGACTTCTGGAGCAAACTGTATTTACATATACATACCTAGTCTGCCAAGATATTCCATAGATATGACAGTGATCAACTTTGGCTGATGTTAGGATACAAATCTCTTTAGTAGTGAATGGCCAGATGTCAAGTGCAGCAGAATGAATGGCAGGCAGGGTGACCACCGGAGAGGAACAGTAGCCGGTGGAGCAGGAACAGTGGCAGGCAAAGTGGCCAGCCAGAGCAAGCGCTCAGATGGTGGAACAAGCAAGGTGTCTACTACCCTTGGGGGAAAGTGAACTCACACTGATAAACTTCTAAATGCTGGTTCTTCACTCATCAAGGACAACCATTGTGAGTGATGTTGGGTGGGGTGAGGGGTACAGAAAAGGAACTTTTGGTTGTAGAAAGAAAGAATGTGAGGCAGATGACTACTCCATGCATTCTGGGGTGGGTGTCCTGCTCACAGTTTTATGGCTATAAATCCTGCTTGTGGCATTTTATTTAATTAATGTTGGGTGATTTCCCTGTTTTCATTAAAAGTTTCTTTTTTCTACACTCAGGTTATGTTTACACTTGGAAGGTTTGGGGTACGTCTAGACTACAGGCTTTTGTCGACAGAAGCTTTGTCGACAGATCCTATCGACAAAGCTTCTGTCGACAAAGAGCGTCTAGACTACATTCAGTTCTGTCGACAAAGCAACTTGCTTTGTCGACAAAACCCTGTAGTCTAGACACAACCCTAGGGTGTGTCTAGACTACTGAGTTTTGTCGACAAAAGTGGACTTTTGTCGACAAAACTATACCTGTGTCTACACTACCGCTGAGTTCTGTCGACATAATGTCGACAGAACTCAGCAGTTTTGTCGACGCTGGTAAACCTCATTTTACGAGGCATAACGTCTTTGTCGACAGAGTTCTGTCGACAAAGGGCAGTCTGGACGCAGGGGTTCCTTTTGTCAACAGAAGGAGACCTCCAGGGAAGCCCCCTGCTGGAGAGTCCTTCTTTAGGAAAAACCTCTTCTTGGTCCTGTCTGTAGCCATGTTTTAAAGGCACAGACATCCCTGGCAGGCATTGTGGCAGGAAGCTGGCCACAGAGAGATCCTGTCAGCCCAGAGCTCTCCCAGCGTAACCTGCACGTGGCCATGTGTGCAGCTCCAGCGCCACGAGGCCCCCAAGGAGCTTTGAGGGAGCCAGCCCAAGTTCTCTCAGGCGAGAAAAAGAGAGCCCCAGCTTGGTCAGGGACAGAGGTCCTGACACTGTTAGAACTGTGGGGGGAGGAGGAAGCAGTCCAGGCCCTGCACACCTGGCGCAGGAATGCAAACATCTATGGCCGCATGTCTCAGGGGCTGGCCGATAAAGGGCACCATCCCAGGACACTCCAACAGGTCCGGGCCAAAGTAAAAGAACTTCGCCAGGGGTACATGAAGGCCCGAGAGCAGAGCTCGGTGTCAGGTGCAGCCCCAGTGCACTGCACCTATTATGAGGAACTGGACCGCATTCTGGGAGGTCAGGAACCAATGTCTGCACCGGTGCTCGTGCAGCCAGGCTTGCACACACCGGTGCAGCATAGCCAGCAGGAGGTCCCCAGGGACGATGTCGAGGAGGAGGAGGAGGCAGAGGAGCAGATGGAGAACACCCTGACCCTGACTCTGCAGCCTGTCCCAGAGACAGAGGAAGCCTTGCAGGCACTGTCCGATGCTGGAGAAGGAACATCAGGTGAGTGCAGGCAGGGTCACAGACACAGAACAGGGGAGGTGGGAGCAGAGAGGATGCAGAGCAGTGTTCACATCTTGGTCCTCCCTCCTGGACAGCTTGCATCTCTCTGTGCATGTACAAGCAGGCGGGCAGGTGGTGGGTATGTGGGTGGGGAGCATGGGAGACCCAAGGTGCAGCAAGCCCCTGTCCTACTGTACCTGCACACTGATCTGGCCTGGACGGCTACAGTGGAGGGTGGGAGGATCTAGGGGGTGGAGGTGGACATTGTCCTAGCCACAACGGGTCCCCTGTGCAGCCGAGGCAGCTGGCAAGGCCAGATGTGGCCTACCAGAAACAACATTCCCATCCCTTGTTGTATGGACTTGTATGTGAATTGCTAACACTGATCGGTTCTCCCTCTTCTTCTCCACAGCCGGACCTGCTGCAGCTCTCCGCTGCACAACTCCTGTACCACCACCCACCCGGTCCCACAGCACCCGCAGGCATTGGAGGACCTATAATGACCTCCTAAAGCAGCATGTGGAGGCCATGGAGAAAATGGAGAGGACCATGGCCAACATGCAAGAGACCATGGCTGAAAGAGCAAGGGAGGAGGCTCGGTGGCATACTCGCCTCCTGCAGGACTTCCTCCCAGAGTGGAGCAGTATGTGTGCCACCGCCCGGGAGTCCCTGGCTGTGCCAGGTCCTCTCCCCCTGGGGACTCCTCCTGCCCATCCAGCTCCAGCCCCCTCTGACCCCCCATCCTCCCCCTCAGCCCCCTCTGACCCCCCTTCTTCTCCCTCTGCCCCTGCCACCCCTTCCTCTCCCTCAGCCCCTGCCACCCCTCCAGCCCTGCCCCTCCCCCCCCGCTAGAGCAGAGTCATTGTCAGCCCCCACTCGAGCTCGAGGATGGCTGGGTCCACGGACCGGGGTGTCAAAGCCTTGCGGCCCAGGCGAGGCCGCCATTACCCTTAAGGTGTCTGCCCTCCCTCCCTCCCTCCATGTTGGAAATCCCTCCTCCCTCCCTCCCTCACTCCATGTTGGAAATCCCTCCCTCCCTCCCTCCCTCCAGGTTGAAATCCCCCCTACTACCTCAGTTATAAACACATGTTATTAGTTAAAAAAAGAACTTTATTTTTCACTGTTGTTGAACAATTCTATTTTGTATTACAGATCTAATTTCTTACGTTACTCCTTTATAAACATATTTTTCAAGTTTAACATGGTGTGTGCACCTTAACTGTTCAGAGGCTGATGCAGGGATGGATTGTGGGAGGGAAGGTTTTGGGATGGGGGGGACGGCCCACAGACCCCATTGGGGATACCTTGGGGAGTCATAGGGCTCCAGCTGAGAAGCGCTCACGCAGAGCCTCCCAGATGCAAACCCCCGCCTGATGGGCTTGGCGAACGGCAGCTGTCCGAGGCTGCGCAAACCGCCTGCCCTCCACTTCAGCCATTGGCCCCCAACCTGGGAGGAAGGCCTCCCCTTTGCTCTCCACCAGGTTGTGGAGGATGCAACATGCTGCCCCCATCTCTGGGATATTGTGTTCCCCCATGTCAAGGCGAGATAGCAGACACCTAAACCTTCCCTTCAACCGGCCAAATGCGCATTCTACCTGTAAATGGGCGCGTGTCGGGTGCGCATTAAACACTTCCTTGCTTGGGGTCAGATGCCCTGTGTATGGCTTCATAAACCAGGGCATGAGGGGGTACGCCGCATCGGCCACAATGCAGACCGGCATCTCTACGTCCCCAATAGCAGAGGTTCTCTGGGGGAAGAAGGTTCCTGTCTTCAGCCTTTCGTCGACAGAACGCTGTTGACAAAAGGCGTTATGCCTCGTAAAATGAGGTTTACCAGCGTCGACAAAACTTCTGAGTTCTGTCGACGTTATGTCGACAGAACTCAGCGGTAGTGTAGACACAGGTATAGTTTTGTCAACAAAACTCTGTAGTCTAGACACACCCTTGGTGATAAAAGTGGTGTCAACATGCAAAAGTGAAAAATTGTCAAACTGTTTTTTCTGCCTCCCATTGTTGACACTTCATGGCCACATTGCTTTGCTCTGTCAATAGAGGAGCTAGCAATGTGGGTAAGCATTCCATAGTGCATTGTTATGGGGAAACAGAGCTCATCCCTGCGCTTCTTGGAATTCTCTCTGAGTTCTCCCACAGCATTCTCAGCTGCTGGGAGCAGCATCATAAGTAGCTCTGTGAGCTCTCCATGCTGACGAATGTCAAAGCAGCACAGCAGTCTCTTCAGCCTCCTCCCTGCAGCAGCAGTCTGCCCCCTGCTGTGTTCCTAGCAGGGCAGAATGGGAATATTCTAATGATTAGCTCTTTTTGTTTGTTCCCCAAATGGTGCAGCTCGCTCCGCTGTCAGATACCTCCAAGATCTTTGAAAGGGGAGGAGAACATCTCTGATCAGTAACAGAGATCACAAAACACTGAAGCCAATTCTCTCAACAAAACAAACAACATAGCCCACACTGGCTCTTTGACAATAAAAAGAGGGGAAAAGTCAAAAGTCTCTTGCAGAGGGTGGGGAGTTAGGGGAGCAGTTTTTAATCACCAAAACTGACTGTTTTTTCTGACAAAAGTTGCATTGTAGTGTGTACACTCGCATACACCGAGAACAAAACCAAAAGGCAGTTTTTGGCAATAAAACACATCAGTGTAGACAAGGCTTCAAACTACGTGCTTGTCAGTGAGGAAGCCATGCCTCTCAGAAGTGCTCACGGGTGGTGTATAATTTCCCCAGGTTACTGAGTAGGGGCTCAAACCAGTTCTGTGTTGTATCATTAAAAAGGAGCCTCTAGATTTTGACCCCAGGCCTAGTTGCTGCCAGCACCACCTGGCAGTAGAGTTACATAAGAAATAAGCACCTTTTTATTATTACCTCATCCAGGATTTCACTGGAAAGCTTCCTTTTAAATAATAGTTCTTTAAAAACCAACTGTTATTCCAATTCACCTCTGCCTCTACCCAGCCTCCTATGGTGTACACACACAACTTGTCCATGTACAACCTTGCAGCTATACTTTCAGGCTCAAATATCTGAGCACCTTCTAGCACTTGTTCCTGTGCAAATGTTAGCTTTTTTTACCCAGCTGCATTCATTGGTCCTTAATAGCAATAGCCATGGCATATGGGATTGAAGGAAGGCAGTACCATATTTCCACCCCTACACTCTTACAAATGCAGTGGCCTAGCAGAAGAGGAAATTGCATGCTGCAACCCTGAATGGGCATAAGAGCAGAACCACCCCCCTTTGTGGGACAGAAAACTCCAAGAAGCAGGTGGACTCACAAGAGGAAGAGTTTATAGAATCCAGCCTTAAGAGTAGAAACAAACAATCCACGCTGGACCATTTGATCATTCTACTGTCAATAAGACCCTGTTCACCAAGGTATTCATGAGGTTTGTCATCCAATAGAATATTCCTGGAAAAGCTTTAAACATCTCTGGCTGTATCTACACTGCCATTAGACACCTGTGGCAGGTTGTCTCTTTTGATGCTTACATGATCAAATATATAGTGGCATGCCCTTGACATTCAGAGAGGACTTTCTACAAGCTAACCGGCTGTTTAATTGCAACATTGATGTTTGGTCTTGACTAGAGTCCAAGCTCTGGTATGGTACATGGCCCATATGTGACTTGGCATATTTGTATTGGCATAGGAGCAGCCCAGGGAATGAATTGAGACTGGGGCTGCACTTTGGATCCAGCTCTCATCCTGACATTAATATTCAGAGTCTGATGTATTGGATTTATTCAATAAAATGCCATTATTTGAAAACTAGAATAAAATTCATGAAACTTACAAGATGGGTCCAGTGTTTATCCCAAGTAGTACCTTAAAGTTAAACTTTACAGGTGGTAATTGTCACTTCCCACTGGGCTGAGGCTACAGATTCAGGAGATCCCCAAAGAGGTGTGTGTGTGTGTGTGTGTGTGTTCTTTTGACTGCCGATATAGTGCTCTGATTCCCTTTTCATGACCATTTTCCTGATACCTTGTACCTCTTCCCTTCCCCTTCCATTTACTCTTTGGGATGTAAGCTTTTCAGGGTTAGAATTATGCTTGTCTGGCACTTAGCATATTATGTAGGTTACTGCATTGTTAATTTTCATTACAGTGGTTGGTACTGCAGGATGTTTTACCCATAATGTATTTTCCAATGCTCTGAGTCTGGCAATGGGGCTTTGTCCATTTTCATTGGTTTGCACGTCATTGCTGTACAATTCAGTTTAATTGGCATCCCCTGTTGACAGCCACAGCAGAGAAGGTAAGGGCTGAATGGATATGCACAAGGAACTATCTGCTTGGATGTAGACATACAGCTGGCAGGATTGAAGCTAATTGATGGTACCTATAAGACAGAACTGAATCTTATACTATTAATGCTCATGCTGTGCTGACTTCTGTGATTAGAAGACTTCGGTCTACAAGGCTACCCATGCAGCATCTTTCACAGGCATACCCAAACAAAAATTCCATGTTACCATAGACAGGAAAAATCATTCACCAATGTATTTTTATTGGGTGAATTTCATTATTCTTAAATTAGGATTAAAGTAGACAGGGAAAACAGACAAAAAAAGTCAAAATAAATATTCATGACCAAGTTATAAATCTTTAAATATATCTGTTTATAATGGAATCGCTGACAGATAAATACAGGTAATATCATTTCATCTCTAGACCTTTCATGCATTCTGTGGTTTTAGCATTGCAATGGGGAAAGCTTTCCTCTTCACTAGACCAATGAAAAATAAATATTACATTTTATAGCTTGTGTTACAAATCTGTGAAATGATATTTTAGACAGCTACTATACAGATCTGGTTTTCTCCATCAGATAATACTGAATATATACAATCTGAATTTTGCTCTGTGTCTCCAATCTACTAGATTGTCTTCCCCATTCTTACAAACATCTATGATAGAAAGGAAAAAACACTGTGCAAAAGGGGACTCTTATGTAAGCAGTTCAGCAGTATTTCTTTTAAAACACAAAGATAGCAGTAGCAAGTGAGAGCTAGTCAGTTTCAAATTCAATTCAATGAATGTCTAAAAAACCAGAGCCCTTAATTTGGTCTGAGCGTTTGTTTAAGACACTGGGAGACAGCATTCCATTAGTTCATTATTAAACTGCAAAAGAATACAAGTGTGGCTGCCACTGCCACCAACACAAAAATAACATGCATATGGCCACTGGTATATAGATCAAAGCATTCACAGACACACCGAGAGCTGAAACTTGGATACTATACATAGAATATTCATTTTCAGCAGTGAGTTATCTAAAAATAAGCTCCTATTCTAATGTAAGAGTTTCCTTTGTTGTATTTTAGTAATGTTAAAAAAATCCCAAATCCTACTTTTAATCTGAAAGAATGTTTCAACTTCTGTAGTGGTGTCAGAAGGCCAGGTTCCAGTCTCCTGTGAACACATGTCACATTCTTCTAAAGAACTGGTCAGTTTCAAAAGGAAAAAAAAATATTTTTGAAAATAACCTTCAGTGATTTTTGCCAGCTGCAGTACACAGAGCATCTGCCCTCAAAGGGAATTCAGTGGTTTTTGGCAGCATCTTCAAGTGAGTCTGTTTTTTCCAACCCAGAAGTGTTTTCTCTGCCTGATATTCATCTGAAAGAGTGTCCTCAGACAGAAAACGCGTGCTCAGTGTGTTTCTCACTCAGATACTGTGAGGAGGCCCATGAGCAAAAGGTTCTGAGGTTTCAGGGCCCCTTGCTCCAGATTAATGAGCAGGTAGGCACAGGAGGGGAATGGGAGGGGACATCAGGAAGGACAAGGATTCCTGGGATTACTCCCAAGATTGCAGGATCTTAGAGAACATGGGGCAGTGATGCAAAAGGGAGTGATAAGCATGAAAGACTTTGGAGGCTAATACCTTGAATTTGGATGTTCTTTGCAAATCTTTCACAAGCCTTGTGCCTTATCCCTTTAGAAACGGAGTAGTTTTATACAGTGTCCAAAGTTGTAATGCTTGTGAAAGGTGCTCAGATACCATGGTGATTGACAGTATAAAAGCTTAACCCAGATACAGGTTTAATGGCATTGTTACTACATTGCAATGTCTATTGTAATGTCGAGGACCAACTGCTTTTATCTGGAAAGACTTTTTTCCTCCTTAAATGAGAAGACTCCAAAAATCCACACATATTTGCTGACATTATTTACTCCTTTTCCACCGACTGTTTCCTCAAATTACTTTTTAAAGCTCATTACATGCAAAAATAACATTTTCTCCCTCTCCCCCCCAAAATATTCATTAAAATAGATTGTGGGGCTTTGTTTGGATGGGGTTTTTGTTTGTTTGTTTGTTTTTGCGTTGTTCACCTTACTGCTCTCAAAGTCTTAGGGTATGTCTACACTGCAATCCTAGTTCGAACTAGGGTGGCTAATGTAGGCATTCAAACTTGCAAATGAAGCCCGGGATTTAAATATCCCGGGTTTTATTTGCATGTTCCCGAGCGCTGCCATTTTTAAATGCCCCATAGTTCGAACTACCTGCTACACGTGGCACGGACTAGGTAGTTCAAATTAAAGCTCCTAATTCGAACTACCGTTATTCCTCCTGCATGGGGACGTGGGCAAATGCCCTTCTTGCCAGCCCCTAACACCAGCAATCACCCTAAAACTGTCCCTCAACCCCTCTCAGGGGGTCACAAACCTAGTTGAGAAACACTGATCTAAATGAGTTGAGTACCCCGTGCAAGATCATTGTATCCCCAGGAGTACATGTATCCCTGGGTATGTCAACACTAGCCCCCTAGATCGATCTAGGGAGGCTAATGAGGGCAACCGAAATTGCAAATGAAGCGTGGGATTTACATATCCCATGCTTGATTTGCATGTTCCCATCCAGTCGCCATTTTAGAAATTGACTAGTCCGAAGTAACTGTCCGCGTCTACACGTGGCAGTGAAATGGGATTCTGAAATAAAGCTCCACCTTGAATTAGCTGGTATTCCTCCTGCAATGAGGTTTACCACCTAATTCGATATAGGGCTTTATTTCGGAATACAATTTCACTGCTGCGTGTAGACGCGGGCAGTTACTTTGGACTAGTCAATTTCTAAAATGGTGACCGGCTGAGAACATGCAAATCAAGCGCGGGATATTTAAATCCCACTCTTCATTTGCAATTTTGGTCGTCCTCATTAGCCTCCCTAGTACGATCTAGGGGCCTAGCGTAGACATACCCCCTGAGTGAGAATCACTGGTAGATGATCAAATGATCCTTGAAGGTCTTAAATCTATTATTAGTTCCTACAAGTTCAAAGAATTACAATATTTATTCAGTGAGTTAAACTGCTACCTGTAAGCATTTTTTTTCTAATATGAAACCTTTTAAGGCAATATTCTCACATTCTTGACTGACTTATGTGTTGTTCCGTTAAGGTTATATTTTTATCCAGTGATGATGGTAATTGTCCGATATAAATTACTATACTAAAAAATTAAAAGGTTGAATTTAAGGTTTTAATGGCACCATTCCTCTCTGATTTCTTTAAAGAAAATGTTTACCAAGTTCCTTTACTTCTTGCAAACATTCCTGATATAGAAGTTCTGCTCATAAAAATGCTTATGGAAAGCAATTATTTTGCAAATACTCACATAGCTATGCATTTGCTGAATATTTCTGGTGCCAACGACCGTGCAGTTATCTCAAAGATCAAGAAGAAGAAAAATATCACAACTTACAATACATAATATGAATAGCACATTGAGACTAGCAAATGTCTGAAGGAACATTTATGGTGAAGCATTTGCAAGCAATCATTTGTCATAATTTCAAATGATGACTGAATTCAGGAAAAAGGGTTACAGTTGTTAAATAAATTGTTTGTGCAAATAGCCTATTTGTGATTGATTGTTACTTTCTAATGGATGGAAATTTTTAGCATCCTGGTTTAGTAATTGAGGGCAAAGAGGAGAAGGAAAGAATCAGTAAAGCTCTCTGTCTGATTGTTAAACCAGCAAAAGGGAATGAACACTTCCTCTTCTGGTAACCAACTGGATTGTGCTCTGTCTTTTGTTTAACTTCTTTTTAGATTCCAATACTTGGATAATGTTTTGTTTTTGGCATTTTTTTAAAAGTTTGCTTACCAGGCCATTTTTATTCATGCTCATCAGTATATGCCTTTTTTTAAAAAATATGGCACTATATCCTGCAGTTCTTGATCATAAAAGAAGATGTAAGTTAGATTTACTAAATAATCAGATTTTGTATTGTGCAGACGTTAGTGATAGAATAATATACATTATTGTAATAGCAGATTCAAAAGGAAAAAAATTGAATAATTAATGGAATTAATAGTGTAATTATGGATAAAATAAATATTGATCTCTGAACATACTGCACATCTAAAATATTAAAATAGGAAACAAAAACCCAGCATTTTTATGTGTTTGTGTTGTCAGCAGTAATTCACTTTAATGTAAATGAGAAATAAAGCAGTTGAGAGGTAGGAACAGCATCTGTGAAATATTTACTAATTTTTATGAGTGTACAGCATGTGGTCAGTTACTGCAAAGGGCTGTTCTAATTTTCCAAAGCCAGCATTTACTGTTTTTTAAAGAGATGGGTTCTGTGGTGGTCAATGCTATCTGATGGTCCCTGTCATATTGCAATGCGGACAAAATCAATGACCAGGAGTCAGATTTTTATTTATTTCAATAAAACACATGGCAAGATGAGGGAAGAGGGGGACTTGCACTGTACAGGTGTTGTTAAAAAGTCTAACTCTAAATATGAGTAGCCAGAACCACCCTAATTCTCTAGCAAGAATCCCTGATGGTCAGGCTTGAGCACATTTCTATTCTGACTAGTCTTTTGGGAACTATTGCTAAAATTTTCTTCAATCCTACCCTTCCATATAATCACCATTTGTATGATTTTACCCACTCATGTTGTTTAAAATTAGACAATTTGTCTTTTTCTATAGGTTAGAACAAGTTCAGGTCCAATACATATGTTTAATGTGCTCTGCGTCTGTTTGGTTGCCAAATCTCTTATAGGTTTCTGGCTGTTAACATATTCCAAATGTGTGTGGCTGTCTCATAAGTGTAAAGTCTATTGCAATGTCACATTAATGTTGCAACTGTAACCCTTAACAATGCACAGTCCTTTGTATTAACTTCTTGACAGTCCTTTGCATTAACTTCTTAACATCCCGCAAGAAAAGGGAAAGAAATGATGATGTGCAGAGTGATTGCACACAGAACGGCTATGGAAGCTATTAGAAAAAGTTATCCCAGATGTGGCAACATAGATTGCACCATGCATGTGATTAATGTTAAAACATTGTCACAAAATGGTATCACAGGATTCTATATTCAGAAGGAACTTGAATCCAAATATCATAATGGGAATTGTGATAGTCTTCACATCTCTGTAAAAAATAGCTACCTGAATAGCAATGTTTATTCAAGTGCCACCAACTCCAAAATCATATAAAATATACTTTCAATGACTCCTAGTGTATTCCAAGCTCTGGCCAGCCCTCAGCATGCAAGAGCATAGTTTTGTTACTGTTTTTTGTAAGGGGAAAAGCATGATTTTTGAGCATACTTGAAGGTGAGAATGTATATTAAGAGGGAGCTTCTGGATCACCCATTGGCCCTGGATTTTATGGAATTTCCCAACTTTGATAGATACACTCCCCTGTCCTCTCAGGCTAACTGGGCTCAACTCCCTACTCTAGACAATATGAACTGGCATTTGGCATGCAGTGTCACATCATGGCTCATCTTTGGCCTACTCCCTCTGACAGGAGGTTATCCAGTCATTTTGTAACTCCAGGCTTTCAGTGCTATGCTGTCATATTTGGCCAAGTCACCCACTCAGAAACTGTCCAAATCAGGGCAGCACTACAATCTCATGTGCAGGAGGTAAGGTTGCAATCCTTGGAGAGGGGATCCAAACCTACCCACCTCTGGGGCACAAGAGCTACAGGAGTTACTGCTGCATAACATGTATAAGGTAGGCTCACGCTAACTTTCCATCTCTAGGGGCATCCTTCATGAGCTACTGGAAATGTTGGGAGATATGGTTTTATTTAACTTGTTTATTAAGATTGGAATCCAGCTCTGTACAAACCTAGTTGTGACTTTCTGGAATAAGTCTTTAGTCAAATTCATAACAGCTGTGCTCTCTTTTCATTACACTAAATGGTATCTGCCATGAAGTTCAAGGAAAAATTGTCCATTTAGTGTATTGGGGCTTTTTTAGTAGGAGGAACCTGCTGGAACACATCCTAAAACAGTAATGATCCACTTCAGAAGGTCTTCATCAGTCGATGAATGGAAAACTATGACCCATCTGTTATGGATTCAGATGACCCTCTTGCAGCCAAAGTCCTATAGTTCAGCATTATTAGTTGAGAGAGGAGTCGGGGTTTGTTGAGGCCAAATAAAAGGTGTACTCCATTTGCATGGTGAGGAGTATTGAGAGCTGAACAAAAGTGCACTGGAGGCGAGGGAGAGCAAGAACTGACAGCTGAGGATCCATCGTTGGGTATAGTTGCAGAATCTGTTGGACCTTCTCCACAATTTGAATTTAAACCAATTCAGTTAAACCAATGAACACCTTTTATTTAGCTTAAGAATGGTTTATTCTGGGTTATCTTTTGTTGGTAACAAATCTATTTAAGATAAGTTGATACAAACCACTCTTAAACCCAAAATAAGGGTTTTCACACAGGGATTTCCATCCGACTTATGTCTCAACTCAAATTAATTCTGCAGTGATCTAAACTTAAGTTAGTTAGCCTAGCTCAAGTGCGTGTGGCTATACTGCAAAATAACATATGAGCTGTTACATCCACACTGGTGCTGAGCTTTTGTATGTAGCATTAAGATATTAAGAGTCAACTCCCATCATTCTTGTGCTGCAGTATACTGAGCTGCTATATGAATGCTTTCCCAGTGTGTTGTGGGAAAACTTCTCTCTCCTCACTGTGGAGGCAGGGGAATTGTGGGAAGAACTGGTATATGCTGCATGGCAATAGATTGTTTCCACACTACAGAATGGTCATGTTAGAAGCTGATGAGTCCTATGTAAGCAGGTTTTAGCCTATGTCTGCTTTTCGGCCTGCCACCGTGAATTAAAAGCACCACTGCACACAAAGGTTTATGCGTGTGGATGGAACTCAAGTTATGAGCAACGCTGACATAATTCATTTTAATGTTCAGCGAAGACAAGCCCTAAATCAGTTTAAAAAGTGTTTTAAATTAATCCAACCCAGTCTTCTCATCTAGATAGGCTTTGGCTGAACAGCTCCTTTGCTGTACCTCCTCTTGCAGCTCACGCCAGGTCTAGTCAAAAGTCAGGCTGAGTGCATTTGAGATCATATGTTTATCCCTACAGTGTTCATCTCCAGATAGTAAAATGAGATTTACCAGGCAAAGAGGAAACCTTTCCAATTTTATTTTACCCTCTGCATACAAGAACATAGCAAATAGGCACATTGGCAAAAACACCCAGATGGGTGGCCTACATGTTAAGATTCTCAAACAGCACAGTGCCCTATAAGTGTGTGAAATAATAATCTAAGACAATCTCATTTTAATATCAAAGCACAAAGAGTGTAACATTAATGCAATGGTAAGTAGAGAGGAGCAAAGAAAGATGTGCTTGGGGGCAGGATTTGGGATCAGAGCCTGTTTGAGGGCCAAGAGTTGGGTTTGGATTCAACATAAACTAATTTGATTTTAGCAATCTTGTGAGACTTTTGACTCAGAATGCTAAAGATTTCCCAAATCATGACCAGCTTGCACAGTTACAAAAAAATCAACTCCATCAGCTCTTATTCAGAGGAGGATCATGTTGTTTTCAAATGGAATTGTTCCTAAGGATTGAGGATTTAATCCTAAATGGAAGATTATTTCAGAATATTAACAGGTGCCAGATGTGCAAGTTTAGAGTATAACGGACTGTGAAACAACATCTGACACTTGTGGAGTATGCCTTGTTAGTTGTGGACTAAAAGACATTTTCCCCTTTCTCTCCTTTTTTAGGGGGAGGGGGGAGGTTGGGAAGAAGTAGAAGGGAAGATTCAGTCTTCTCAAGGTAGAAACAGCCCCAATAAAGAAATGAAATTCTTCCACTCGTGTAATTTTTCACCACCCCCACAGAAGACGCTGGGGTTTCTACTGCCACCAAAACCATAACTCTCCCTATCCACTCAAATCTAAAGGATCTTCTATAGGCACAGGGCCTCCTGGCTGCCACTTCTGGATGATAAGGTATTTACAGAAGTCATGTGGCTAGGTTAGGTTAGCTTTCATGCTGCTGACTGGACAGCAAAGAGGACAACCAATGTATTACAGTATATGATTCCATGATGTTCCAGCCTGAGCTGTGGGGCATTGCAGGGTGTGAGGAGCAGGTGCTAGATGCTGTCTGGCCATTATGTTTTAGGTATTCCAGGGGATCTCTTCCATCCTGCTTTCACTGGATCAAAGTTGAAGATGATCCTTGTAGGGAAATTGATAGGTGATCCATACCACCCTAGAGAGATATGGGCGACTGTTTCAAAGAGCAGGACTTAGAAAATGATTCTCTGTCAGGGAGTTCCAAATCTAGGGGCTTAGGAAGAAATAGAATATGCTACTACAGATGGTGTCACTTTTTTGCATTTAATAGATTGGAACTGCATAACATCTAATTACCTCAGTTCTTTACCGTGCATTATAGTGAGGTACTGGTAGCACAGTAATCATGCAAGTAAATGGAGCAGTCTTCAGTCATAATTAACATATGGCCTGTCACATAGTCAGTATATCCCATGCTGATTCAGCTGTCAAAGTATTCACAAAGTAATGGTCTGCCTGCTTAGTAGCTTAGCTGATTGGCAGCCCCACAGCAAGGCAGTGGAGTACAGTAGCTGCTACAGAGATTAAGGGTCTGCTAAAATAGGATCTCTTCAGGAGAATGGTGAGAGGTTACCGAACCCACTAAGGAAGGAGAAGCGGGGAAAGAAGCTGCGTGAAAACGACAGGAGTAGGAAATAGCTCAGGGAAAAGCAAGAAGGACAAGTTCTGGCTGTTCCAAACAAAAAATGCTGTTTATACTTTTGTTTGTACTGCAGTGTAAGCATTGGGTATGAACCCAGAGATGAGTGCTACTGAGTTACACTGATCTCATGGGATAGATGACATCAGCATATCCACCATACTGACTACACTAAACATTATGTTGGCCCCCTAACATAAAAACTAAGGGGGCACAAAGTGAAATTAATAGGTAGCAAGTTTAAAACAAACAAAAGGAGGTTATTCTTTGCACAGCGCATGGTTGACCTGTAGAACTCCTTGCCAGAGGAGGGTGTGAAGACCAGGACTTTAGCAGAGTTCAAGAACGAACTAGATAAATTATGGAGGTTAGGTCCATCAATGGCTATTAGCCAGGATGGGTGAGAATGGTGTCCCTGGCTCTGTCAGAGGCTGGGAATGGGAGAGAGGAAAGGGATTCATTGATGATTCCCTGTTCTGTTCATTCCCTCTGGGGCATCTGGCATTGGCCTCTATTGAAAGACAGGATACTGGGCTAGATGGACCTTTGGTCTGACCCAGTATGGTCTTTTCTTATGTACTACATAGCACCTTGCAAGACAGATACCTCAAACATTACAGAAACTCTAGCGCCCTCACTGACTATTCCTACCCCTCTCCATCCATTCCATGTCCCCTAAGGGAGCGTCTTACAGAACAGTCCCTGTGCTCAGGAGACTACTGAAATTGTATTTGTGGCTGAAACCTTTGGAGGCAGGAACAAAAGAGAGAAGACTTTAGCTTTCCCTTGCAAACCCAAGCAAAGGCCATCCATAATCTGGGCCTTTTGGTATAGAGAGTAGTCAGACTTGCTTTAATGGCTAACCTTCTTGCAATGTTTCTGCATTGGGTCAATTTTTCTTTCACAGCTTTATTTAAATGCATCCTTATGCATACACAATATTTGTATATTAGAGACATATGTTGACATGGTTGTACTAACTACTTCACACTGCCACAGGAATTCTGGGCAACAAAACAAGGGGAAATGAGGGCACACAGTCTAAAGCAAGAGTCCTATAACCTCTACTTTTCCAAGTTCCTTGTGATATTGTTTATGAAGCAGCATGAGACTATTCACTTTCTGGCTTCTTTCATCCTGTCTGGCCTATGAAATTTGATCTAAATAACAGTAGGCAAAAACATTATACTCTGACTATGGTTTGCACACCATAAAGGGAGAAAGGTTAGGAAACTTCTATTTTTGTTAAGTGTTTCTAAATTTAAAATCAATAGAATCACTTGTATTTCTGCTCAATAAAAATATTTTTTGGAAAAAAAACCCTCACACTTTATGGTGAAACACACAAAGCTAGAAGGCCTTGGACTCTGATGGGGGAAGAAAACAGCTGCAGCAATAACACTACAGCAATAGCACAGAGCTATCACAGATTCAAACTATTATAAATATGCCTTGGTTGTACATCTAGGGATATTCATACATTGCAAATTAAAATGGGCAACACCAAGCTCAGAGCCTGAATCACCTGACTGGGGCTTATGAGACTTGGGCTGTGGGTCTAAGCATAACAGTGTCGACCAATGGCTCTCAACCTGTGGCCTATGGGCTGCTTGCAGCCCAATCAGCACACAACTGCAGTCCATATGATCATCGGTACTGGCACCGGGGTGCTGCCACATCCTCTGGCTTGAAATGGTTTCTACCATGTACACAGTTTACAGTTTGGTTCAATGGATCTGAGCATCCCTTCTATACAAATTGTTGTAGCACCCCTACATGTGACTTCCCCAAGGCCATACAGGTAATATATACATTGTGCAATGAAGCCTACATAAAACCGAGAGCTGCATATGTGGCCCACAATAGTAAATAGGTTGAGAACCACTGGTGTAGACATTTCCTGCTCAGGCTGGTTCCTGGGCTCTGAAATGGGGGGGGGGGAGGGAATCTTATTTTAGCCCTGTGGCTCTGGCCCAGTCTCTGAGACTCAGTGCTGTAGGTCTTCTTCTCAGAATAGACATACCCTAAGAAAGTTGAAGTGCTATTCTTTTAGCTAAAGAAGGTTGCTACTGTTTTCTGACTATCTTCCCAAATACGAACATGTGAAGAAGAAAGGAGTATTAAAAAGAACAGGAACAATTTATGGTCTGTATTGTTTTGACTGCTTCATTATTAGAAACATTGTCTAAAGCGCTAAGTTTCCCCTCCGGGGAAATTTCCGGATTACCATTTGGTCTATGTATGCAAGCAAGGCAGGGCACATCAGAGTCAACACTGCTCAGCCTACAGTACAGCTCTCACTATGGAAGAATTTTCCAGATTCACACTAACCACAACAAAATAGCTAGCCCCAGGCCTGAGGTTAAATGCAGAGGTGCACTCTTGGTTTAGTTTTGTTCTAGTCTACCCTAGTGTGATAGGGCATTTGTCCCACATTGGCCCTTTAAGGGCAAAACCCCAGCCCTGAGCAAGGGCTGAGAGGGAAGCCCCAGCTGAGGTGTTTCTTGTTAATGAGGGCCCAGCTGGAGGCTATATAAAGGACTCCTGGGGGAGAGAGACCTGATAGTTGCTATGGGCAGAGGCAGTAGGGACCTGACTGCCAGGGATGCAGGAGGCTTTTGGAAGGTAGAGCAGTGCTGGGGAAGGAAGGGCTGGGGAGGCTCTGGCCAACCAAGCTCCCAGGCCACATGGTCTAAAGCTACTGGGGCTGCAAGGGGCAGCCATGGTAGGCAGGGGCAGCAAGTCTTCACTCCTTTGCCAATGATGAGTGGCCATTACAGATGGCAGTTTGCCCCTGAGGCAGGGGCTAGATGAAGACTGACAGTGGGTCATTAAGGCAAGGTGGGTACAGGGGGAACTGAGTGTTCCCTGGGAGAAGAACTGGGGGTCCCTGAAGAAGGGAGGACCCTGCTGTGCGCAGTGGAGTAAACAACAAGCCCCCCCCCAAACACACACCGGAAGGGGGCACAGAGAGACTGGAGTGGACGCTGCTGGAGGGCACTGTCCAGAAGAGGATGCTGTGGTCAAAGAGAAATGGGGAGGCATCCAACGAGCCAAACAAGTGAATTCCCAGGACTGCCGGCTGGAAGTGCTATGTGGTGAGTTGGCCCCGTGACACCTAGTTATATTGTGTTTGTTTATCACCATAGCATCTGAGAGCCTCAGTGTGGTGTCTGTTTCATGGTGGTTTGTTCCTGATGCCAAACACAGAACAAATAGCTTATTTCTACTTGTATTGAATATATAATCATAGAAGGGCCCATCAGAGTGAGGGGGTGTGATGTAATGAATTGAATAAAGGGCCAGAAACCATGGACTAATCCTTGCTCTACCATTAACTGAATGGTCACCATTGGGCAACGTGCCTCTCCATGGCTTTCCCATCTTCCAAAGGAATTACTGTTAGGATTAATTAGTTAATGGGCTTGAGTCTTCTCTCAGTTGTAATAGAGTAATACAGGTGTAACTCCAAGAGAATGAGCAGTTATGTAGGTATAAAATGTGAGATGAGAATCAGGTATAATGTTTTTACAGCACTATGAAGATGTAAAGCATCATATAAGCTCTAAGTTTATTTATTATCCACAGTAATATCCTTCTGAGCTACACTTAGAACTATGCTTGAAGGTCAGAAGCATAATAACTTAAAGTATGTATAATGGTATTTCCTAGGCAACCTATTTTGTAATTGTCACATCACATAAAGATCATGTAACACCTTAGCTGGATCCTACTCAATTTGTTCTGTGTGTCATCAAGGAATCAGATTCCAAAATGAGGTGTTGCAGAATTTTATGACCTCCATATCACCAATGTGAAAGGCATGTCACCTGTTTATCTGATGTGCCATGATACATTGTGCCAGACCAAAAAAACCTCCAAACAACCCAAACCTCTCATTTTACCTTGCAATCTAGAATGACTTTTTAAATTCAGGACAGCAACAAAAAATAACAGCCTCCTGTGCATCTCTCTAGAGCAGTAGTGAGAGCAAAATGACAGCTGCCCTAACTCTACTGGTGTAGAGTTCTTGCATTTAACACCACAGCGCACAAACTACAGCACTATAGTTTTAGCTGCATAAACAATGGTACCCTAACAATCAGGAGTATGATGCAGCTGGAAAGCTGGCATACAACATGCACAGCTCAAGATGTACCAGAATTTGACTCCAGAAATAATCTAAACTATTATGCCAAATTAATTCTTCATGCTGAGAAGAGGGTCAATTTCTTTAAACATTTTGCGTACTTTTGTGATGAGAATACCACAGTAAAGTGTGCTTCAATTAACTGATCTACTAGCACCTATGATGAAAATAATATTGGCATTTTCTACACTTAGATGTATTTTTTCAAAATGTGAAAGACTCAATTTAGTGGAACAAAACTTTCCTTTAAGACAATAAGTACAGTGATAAGAATACATTTTGCTCCAGTTGAAAAAGGTCTACTTCTACTGAGTGCTTTGTTTGTTTTCAAATAAGTGTACTGATAGATCACTTATTACAAATTATAAAATGGCCAGAGGAAAAAATGAAGCAATTTAAATCAGCTGATTAGGATTCTGAGCTGGATGGGTGAAAGTTAATTGTTCAGAGATCTGAGCTGAGTTGTTAATCAACACTTGGACTAATCAGCTACAATACAAACAAGAGTTTTTTTGACTGGCTCTGTATTGCATTAAGGTAGCATTCAAAGATCCTAGGAAGGCCTTTTTACTAGTTGCAGTATAAAACACAAGTTGTAGCTTCTGCCCAAATGCTTACTGCTTAAGCCATTGATTCTCAAACTTATTTGATCAAGCCTGTTCCTTAGTGTCCATAGTTGTTTACACCATGCCCCCTAACTCCCACAAGTATATATACCACCCCCCAGTTCTGAAGGCAGAGGAGGGAACAGCCGCTGGCTAGGTGTCTGGCTCTGAAGGCAGCAGTACAGAAGGGTGGCAATATGAAAAGTGTGCACCCCATTGCAACCCTTACTTTTGCCCTATTGGTGCCACCCCATGGCTAACAGTCCTTTCTGCCTCCAGGTGTGGGATTGGGGAGGAAGAAGTGCCCAAACCCCCCACTGAGGGAATGGGGGAGGGGGGGGAGAAGGGAAGAGATTCTTAGCCCAGATTGTCTCCCAGGAATGGATTGAGAGGGAGGAGGAAGGAGAAGAACCCAAGCCTGAGTGGGGCACTTGTAGGTCTCCCTTTATCCCCACCTCCCAGGTGTGTGCTCCCTTCTGCATAAGCCCCAGCAACCTAAGCTAACAGCCAGAGCTCTCTTTTAATTTATATATATATATATATATATATATATATATAAATAAAAAAAAGAGGGCACTCTGCTTGTGCCTCCTTTGACGTGTTCCCACGAGTCCCTTGAGAAACCTGCCCCACAGTTTGAGAACCAATGGTCTAAACATGCAACTCTGTACCTCACAGGATGCCAGGTGTGAATTAATCTGACATAGGTCATGGTTTCCAATGTGTTGACTCTTAAATAATCCATTCTTCCTAGTTACATTTCCCAGGCTTTCTTGTATATTAATGACCATCCTCAAAAGTTTCAAAACATTGTGTGAAAGGTCTTTCTACTTCCTCTTTTTGTCTTCCAGTCCAAACCATATTCTTCTCCATGCCATCC
The DNA here is from genome assembly GCF_052426305.1 of Pelodiscus sinensis. Lineage (NCBI taxonomy): Eukaryota > Metazoa > Chordata > Testudines > Trionychidae > Pelodiscus > Pelodiscus sinensis. The sequence goes on along the minus strand of NC_143056.1, from coordinate 60,061,642 downwards.
CCCAAAATAGACTCCTTCATTGGAAACCTAAATCCATAGTTTAATGAATTAAATAAGCAGGCTAACATTCCCCAAAAGATCTTAATAGGCTCCTCCATTCACACCTGGCATTCAGTGGAGCTTTTATAGGGCATAAACAATCCAGAATGAGTTGTGTGCCTTTCACATGGGAGTGCAGAGCATTTTTTCAATGCTGCCAAAGACCAGCATACGGGGATACCACACAATACTGGAAAGACCCTGTGAGCATAAGAATTGCTGTAGCCAATGGTTCAATATTCCCTCTTGGCTGGTGTCCTGTCTCCAACAGTAGCTGTTGCAGGATGCTTTGAGGAAAACAAAGGTCTCTGGCAATGTCTATATTGCAGTGCTATTTCAGGATACCAGAGGTATCCCAACATAGCTATTCCATGTCTTTTGAGTGTGCCCATTATTTTGAAGTGTAATAGCAGGGATGGACTGTCCCAGCAGGATATTGGGAATTTCCTGGTGGGCTGTCATTGCCCCCGCACTCCAGCGCAGATGCAGAGCTCCTCATATGTGGTGCATGGAGACTGAGCTGCTGCTTGTGCTGCGTGCTGGATGTGATGTGGGGAAAGGGGGCAGGACTTGAGGGGCACACAGAGGTTATGTTATGGAGGGCTGTTCCCAGGCCTATTTTGATTGCCAGTCGGCTCCTGTGTAATGGGTTTGCTATTCTGACGTCCCTGAGGAGTAAGGGACATTTTGGAATACAAGAGGCCCCCAACTTGTGATGTGATGCTTCCCCCGGAACTGATTGCAAGTCCGGGGCATTGTAACTTGAACCCTTATTTACGATAGGCACCATGCACCTGTCGTAAATGCGGACCATGGACATACGTCAGAGGTTTCTGGCGCCTTCCACTCTTACAAAAATGATTGTAAATGTGGGGTGTTGGACTCAGGTCACACCTCGGGAGGGCCTCCTGTAGTGATTTGACAGTGTCAAATTTCAAAATAAGCTCAAACTGTGTAGCTTATTTTGAGCTCTGGGTGCACTGTATACGCACCTTATGGCACCCAACTGCAGTATTGTGCCATGGAGCGTGGTAGTGACCTAGGATTTCTCCCTGGCTCCATTTGGTGATCAGCTTGCTCTGAAGCGCAAAACTATTGAGCATAAAGCAAACAGCATGTTAGATGGAATGTGGGTTCTCCTCTGAAGTGATCCAACTCTAAAAGAAAAGTTGTAGTTCATTTAGCTTGAAGAAAATGATTAAAAATGTGGCCCATGTCTTTTCATTCATATAAGCAACTGAGCATTATATTAAGCTTGATTTGACATAGCTATTTCTGCTTTACTTTTCAAGTTTAGATCAAAATATATCAAATGTATTGCCTTCCAGCCTTGTAGAAAATGCAGCACAAAGAATCTTGTTATAAATTATTTCAGTAGGCCCCTCTCTTCAATCCAGCCAGTTACATTGGTCTGACTGAGGAGCACAGCTGAATAAACTATAAAACTCAGGAAATAGTTGGTGTTACAGGCACTTGGTCAAAACAGAGCATGCCAGTCTTATCTTGTGAACTTGAATCTATACATCATACCAGTCCCTCTTATACTTCTGAATGAAGAGTACTAAGGGCCTGATCCTGCATTCCTACTTCAACTTGTACAGTGTCCATTGCTAGAAAATGTGAGCCTGATTCTGACTACTGTACATTGGGGATAACTTCACAGAAGGTAAATTGGTGCAAAGCTGGTGTGAGATCAGACTTAGACCTAAGGCAGGTGTGGCCAAATTGTGGGTCCCAAGCCACATGTGGCTCTGTTACCATTGAAATCTGGCAAGGTCCTAGCCTCCTCTTAGACTGCAGGGAGTGGAGAGGGAAGAACTCAAGATCTCTGCCTTGTAGGGAGTGGTAGGGTAGGGGCTTCAGCCTGGCAGGGATCAGGGCTTCAGTCTGACACCAATGAGACAACAGCCTCCATTGTACCCTGGGCAACGGGGGGAGGGGGGGGAAGAGACAGGCTCTACCTCCTGAAAGGAGCAGGGTCTCAAGCAGAAGGGGCAGGTAGAACTCAGCACTGCCCAGACTGCAGCGTACCCTTTCCTTAGAACTGGCTGGAGTGTGCGCTGTGGTGCTCCAGTGGCTATTTAAAGGACCCAGTGCTCTGCAGCAACAGCAGCCAGGAGCCCTGGGTCCCTTTAAATTGCTGAGTCTCAGGGCAACTGCCTCCTTTGCCCCCCACCTCCATCAGCAGATCTGCTGATGCGCCAAGTCTTTGTTCCTGGGTGGTGCATTCTGGCTCTCAGGTTTCTGAATGTCACATGCAACTCAGCGGACCACTAAGTTTGAGCATGCCCAGTCTAAAGTGTTAGTTTTATACATATAATCCTTGCAAATTACTGAATCCTCTTTAGAAATAATTGTAAATTAATTACAATAAAAAAGATACATAGTGAAACCTGGGCAATCTCCTGTATTAAGTAACTGCTCCAAAGTAACTGCAAATCTTTAAAATAAAAATTAACAGTTCTATTTTTTTGGTCCATTTTCATCAGTGCCTCAAGTAGTCACTTAGAACAAGTTTCACAGCATTTTGTTTCCCTCGTTATGAGGAACCCAGTCTCTTCCTCTAGAAAGTCACACTGAGAATTCTAAAGAGTAAATGCTGTGAATGCTGTCAGGTACCTTGTGTTTAACTTTGTAGTGAATCTCCCAATTTGGTGCTGTGTGCCCCTCTAGATGTTTGAGCTCATGTCTATTACTTCTGCTTCAGAATCATGGAAACATAAAATGAATTGACATCAGTCAACCTTGTGTGTGTCTGACTCCATGGGAATTGAGTGCTGCAGCAGCTCTCCAAATGTGGATTTAGAAGTATTCTTCAGCTTCCATTGGCTTGAATAGCCTGCAGCATTCTTTTCTCTTGGCTGCTCCGGCATGCTTTCAGAGCATAGACTCTCTAACTGTTACTCCTTCATGGAAATGAGATTACACAGCCCAGCTGCCCTAGGCCTCAATACCAGACTCCCCAGTAGCTTAAGCACATCTCTTCCCAGGCATTCTTCTGGGTCTGTGATAATTTAAGAAAAAGAAAAAAGCCACAGACTTCACAAGGTTTCCCAAATACCAATCACTGTTTACATAGCAGTATATGACTCATGCATCTCTATGCCAAATAAACACAACTTCTGCATTCCTGAGCACTTGCTGGGGATAGGCCTGCATAATCTAAGGGATCCAGGATCTCCTTCTCTCTGGAACATGGAGTCTCTGTCCTTTTCTCCCTCACTCTCTAAAATAATCAGGGAGACCCTGGAGGACCTCCACCCCTTTGTCAGGTCACTCCCCAATCAGTCCCATTAGGGGTGCCAAGTCCTCTACCATAAGATCTGCTGCTGCTGTTACCATCCCCTACTCTGTTACCTGGAGTTCTGATATGAAAAATTAGTTTGCCCTGCACAGTAGCCACCTTTGTCCAAGGGTGCTCCATTTTACTGGATAATCACCTTCCATTGTTAGCTCTGTGCCACCATCTCTTGGACTATTAGTCAGACACCCAGACAGCAAAGACCAGCCTTGTGATTAAAAGGAGTTTGCCATCTGACACAGATACACCTATGCTTCAATTTGGGGTGTGATTCCTGGATCTCAGACCTATTCTTGCTAGCACAGAGGACATCTAGCATGTTAAAAATGGTAGCATAGCCACAGTAACATGGGCTGCAGTGGCATGGCTTAGCTGTGCCAAGTGTGTACCGATGGGGTGCGTCTAGACTGGCAAGATTTTGTGCAAAAGCAACTGCTTTTGTGCAAAAACTTGCCAGCTGTCTACACTGGCCGCTTGAATTTGCGCAAGAGCACTGACTTTGTAATGTAAAAAAATCAGTGCTTTTTGCGCAAATGCTTTCACACTCCTGCTCAGAGAAAAAGCCCTCTTGCATAAGAATACTTCTACAAGAGGGCCAGTATAGACAGGGAAGAACTATTTTGTGCACAAAAGCCTCGATGGCTAAAATGGCGATGGGGCTTTCTTGTGCAAAATCGTGTCTAGACTGGCCATGGATGCTTTTGCACAAAAGCACTTTTTGCGCAAAAGCATCCATGCCAATCTAGATGCGCTTTTGCAGAAATACTTTTAACGGAAAAACTTCTGTTAAAAGTATTTCTGCAAAATCATGCCAGTCTAGACACAGCCATGGGGTTCAGGAGGGTTTGTACTGTGGGTGGCTAGCATGGTGTAACACTACTTTTGTACCTGGACAACTCAGATGCGGTAGCACAAGCATGTCTACACAAGCTGGAAATCACACCCTTAGCTCAGGGTGCAGTCCTAGCCAGAGTCCCAACCTCGAAGTCATAAGTTTCACACAGATTCCCTAAATTGTAACACCAGTTTAACCACCCAAATATTCTTTAAATTGGAACAATGCATTTCTCAGTTGATATGAGCATTAAAAGAACTTGCTCCAAAGAGACTATCTGCCAATCATGTTACATTTTCAAAGTTTAAGAATTTTGAATATAATTTAGGTTTAATTCAGGTTTGGTACATTAGACCTGTGCTGACACCAACTCAGCAAATCCTTATTCTGTTAGGAGCACATCCTTAGATGGTAGCACTCTCCATCTGCTTGGTAAATTCAGCTAGAGACTATCATCTAAGGACTTGGGCTGCTCTAAGCAAAAATTCAAAAGATACTACTCTGCTAAATAGGTGAAGGGCACAGGAATAAAATCAGAGGTTGGCACCTCTTTGGGGAAAAAATGCTATTGTAAGAGACAGCTGGACAATCAACAATAGCAGAAACAAAACAGTAAATGATGGTGCTGCACATGCACACAAACACACACCCTCGAAACCTGGGCTAAAATGATGTATTTACAAGGAACCCCACGAGATGACTCCAACAGGTTATGAAAGGTCTCAGGACATGGAACAAAGCTAAAAGTCATATCATGCAAATCACTCCTCCCCAGCAGACATTTTAGTGACCTAAGAAGGTTTTGCGAATGAGGACTTTTTGTTTTGTTGGAGAGAACAGTTGTATATGTTTTGTTTGTTTTTTTTTACATGGGATTTTTATCTCCTGCTTATCTAGTGGAAAACAACCAGAAAATGAGTAAAGAGGAATGGCAGCCAAAAGGGAAAGGGGAAATATGTACAGGCTAATGGCTGGTGTTTATAATAGGGATTTATCAGGCAGTTTAACTTGAGTGACCGCAATAAAGGGGTTAAAAATAGCAAATTTGAGATTAGCAGGCTGTGCTTGATTTGCAGTCTAGAAATATCCTCCAGTAATTAGTAGGAGAGAAGGCATTGAAATAAGGGAGATAACAGGGAGGCCCTAGAGAGCAGCATCGGGTGGGAGGAAGAGATGTAATTTGGTTCTTTAGAAGTACAGTACTGGATTTGCAAAGTGGGGTGGAACATAAGAAGTAAGCCACATTAACACTTTTTAATGTTTGAAACTGGTTTCAAATGTAAATATGGCAACTAAAGGTCATCTGTTTAAAAAAAAAAAGTCTCTGTCCACACTGAACACTGCAGCAAAGCTAAACTCCTACTAGTTACAACCATGTTTAGAAATGGCTTTCATGCCAACTCATGTAAGAACTGTGGTGGTGAATGACTGTAGAATGTTTTTGTATCTAGCATGTTTCTGTTTCCAGCATGGATAGGGCCTTTATGGGAATGTTGGTTGAGCTAGATAATGGATGAGATCTTCTAGTACTATGGGGAGATTTTTGGAAGAAGGTGAAGGTTTTATAAAACCATCCATTCATATTGAATTACAAGCTTTTCAAATATAAATATGAAAATGCTGCCCTGCTTAATTATGAATTTGTTGTGAACAAAATTTAGGCAGAGAGAAGGAAACTAGCATCTAAAAGTATGCTGAATTTTTATCACTGTTTGCAAAAATATTTCGTCTGTTTGTTCCAAAAATGCTTCATTTGTGGTATGGTTTTTTGTTAGTCAGTTAGTAGCCTAAAATTCAAGAATAACCCTACAATAATAAATCAGTATACAGGAAGGATGGAAGGGGAAAAAATGTGGCAAGGAAATGGATTTCCATTTAAAACATTCCAGAGGATTTTATAAAGAGCATGGTTTGAGACTGTAAGCCTTTTGAAGCACACTTTTTAAGCAGATGATGAAATATCAAGGAATTGTTCATGATATTTCCAGTCCTGCATTCTTAAGACCCAAATAGAAATTCCTCAGCAGATCACCTTACTTCAGGGTGAATGCTTCAAGTTTAAAGTTGTGTATGTTTTGACCATTTATGGATGGTTAAAAACCGCAACCGAAAGATTTATTCAGGTTTGTCATCAAGAGTGCATACTTTACTACAATGATTACCTGCCTAGTTTTAATGGTACAATTAGAATCTGAACTTAAATTGCCGAAGTACATGTTCTTTTGTGTCTGGTGTTTGATGGATCTGTTCTTGTGCAGTGCACTATATGTAGGAACAGGGCCAGTCCTAACCAATTGGCGGCTCTGGGCCAAGCCAAAAAAAAGCCAGGGAAAATTTGCCCAAAAAAAGGGTTGGGCTTAGACCGGCTCTGTCGACGACCCCAGGCAACTGCCCAGCTTGCCAGCCCCTAAGTCTGGTTCTGTATAGGAAGACAGATGGTTCATTTCACGTTTAGTAAAAGTTAACTACTCTAACTCATCTAATCTACCAATGCCTGAGTAGAGTGCTATGTGGCCTTCATGAAAGAGCTATTGTTTCCCCTTTTTACCATTCGATGCCCCAAATTCTTCCCTCAATTATACCCACTGTGCCATTAATACTAGTTTCAGAATCAAATTAGGTTTGGGGTGCATTTTAGACCAGAATGTATAGATTTTGTCAAATCCAATACTCTGCAGATTTCCCAAAGCCCTGCTGAGATCTTTCTTTCACTAAATTATTCCAAACCGAACTCTTGCCTAACCAGAGAAGGACAGTCATAATATACTTTGCAAGTACTGTGGCTGTTTTTTGTGTCTTGTCTTGTTGGGGTGGGGGGAGAGCATAAAGAAGATTGGATTGCCTTTGTGACCTTAAGAGGTAGAAGGTACTATATTATGCTCTAGATTTCCTAGCCCTGTAATCAGTCTTTTAAAGCAGATTTTCTGCAGTGTAGGTAGGGGGATTACCATGAGAGTGTATTGTGTTTATCATACCATTGTGATATTTCCTATATTAAAGATGTTCTGTAACTTTTTGTTTAAAAAAAAAATCATACTATTTAGACAAGTTTAGCAGTGCAGCAGGCTATCAATGGTTGCACAGGCAGGGAGAGGCACCCCCTATTCCAACCAGGTCCATTGCAGCCCTGCTGGAGCTGCCATCACCAGGGAGACCTGCATCTCCCCAGGCCAAGCCTCACCAGGGCTGCAGCAGCATGAGATGGGTACTTCTCACCTGGCCCCAAGCTGCTGCAGTGAGAGGGCTGGAGGGAGTCCTCTCCCCGCCAAAGCCCCAAGGCAACCTGCACTCCAGACCTCTTATTCCTGGCCCCACACCAGAACTTGCACCCCCCCCCACAGCCTAGCCTCCTATCTCAGCCCTGAGTCCCTTCCCACACTCCAAACCTCTCAAACATATTCCCACTACACATGACCTCCATATTGGTACACATAACACAATGCATTCCACAGATGGACATGAAAATTAGAGGGAACACTGCTATTTAGTAGAACTTACTTTTGGGTATATTGATGTTGGTCCTGAATGCTTAAGTAATCAACCTCATACGTCAGTCCACAAAGTATCATTTTAATGAGCAAAGTCTAGAGAAGGCTCCCAGTAACTCACTGAGTTCTGAATGTTCTTCTTTGTCTTTCATTTGTGCAATTCAAACATCTGGCATAATACCTTGTGCAAAACCTCTCCTACAACTTTCACCAGTTTGGTCTGTCTTTCATTGTTTACAAACCTGGACACTTACCAACCTGGACATTTCAAACATATGGCCCAGATTAATCAAGCAAATGCTTGTATTGACACGAGTGAGAATTTTGCCCATTTAAGGGCTGCAGAGTTTGATCAAACAATACTAAAAATTGAACTTTCAAAAATAAATCACAATGGTTGGCTCTACTAAAATGCATACACTCAACGTTCATAGAAAAGCACACGTGCACATACCCAAGTGCATAGTCTTCTGTTTAAATCAGGAAATTACCTTGGAAAGACAGAAGTCCTCTTCCAGCCTGCGCCAAACAGTGCTCCTCCAGTCATGTATCACTATTGATGGTACACAACTGAAGGTAGTGGTCAGCTTTAAGTACCTGGGCAGCACAATATCAGTGGTGGATTCCTTGACAAATTAGTGAGGATCCTGAAAGCCTGTCAGGCACTTGGGAGATTGCATATTAAAGTTCTTCAGCACAAAGATATTCACCTGTCAACTAAATTCAAGGTGTATATAATGCTGTGGTCCTCACATCTCTCCTGTATGGCTGTGAAACATGGACCCTGTACCATAGGCACATCAAGCAGATGGAGCAGTTCCACATGCGCTCCCTACGATCAATCATGCGAGCACACTGGCAGGATCAAATTACTAACCAAGAAGTGCTTGATATAACTAGTTCCACAAGATCGAAGCCAAGATCCTCCAGATCCGGCTTCGATGGTCTGGCCATGTTCTCCACATGGACGAAAACAGGATCCTGAGGCAGCTGTTCTACAGGAAGCTGGTACATGGTAGTTACAAACAGGGATGCCCGAGGAAGAGGCATAAGGATAACCTGAAGATCAACTTGCAGTGGGCAGGCCTTCAACCTCAACAATTTGAACTAGCTGCTGCAGACAGGACTAATTGGTGTTCCCTTACGAGAACAAAGTTTGAGGACAACCGCCGCCAACGCCTCGCAGCTGCACATGAAAGACATAGAGCTGTGTTTTCTCCTGTCCTGACAACCAGCATCCCATGCCCTATTTGTAGCTGCATGTGTGTTTTGATCTTTGGGCTCCAGAGCCACATGCATCTCCACAAATAAAAATGCACAGCCTATCTTTCTCGGCTCCCGAGACAAAACCAACAACAAAAAATCAGAAAGTTACTTGATTTGTGCATGGTGGGGTAGATAGCATGCATTCAGTTCCTTATCATATTCAGTATTTCACTATTGAGTCCTACATCCTATTTGTGGGGTTTGTAACAGTCCTAGAAGATTTAACCAGTGTTGCTCAGGTGCCTATTTCAATCATGCTTCATTGAAATCACTGCTCCAGGGTGGGGCTGGGGATAAGGGATTCAGTAGCTTGCTTCTCTGGGGGGTGGGGGGGAAGGGGGAAGAGGACTACCCCAGCCCTCTCTAACCACAGCCGCTTTGAGCCAGGACAGAAGAACCACTTAGTGGCCACTGCTGATCCAGCAGGCACAGATGGGGAAATAGTGCACGTACCCCAGCCAGGGTTCAAGTTCGTCTGTGCTCCCCAGCCAGAGTGAGGAATGCAGCAAACTGTGTGCACTTCCCCTCACTTCCTGATGAAGGGGAACAGCTAGCAGTGTTCCCAAACAAATTGGGAAGGGGGAGCTTCAGCCCCCCACCCTCCCTAAAGGGTGCCTGGAGGGTGAGCAGCTCAGGCTTGGCACAGTCCCACTGGGCAGGGCAGCTCATCCCATACAGCTCCTTTCACCTGCCTAGCGATTCTGTCTCTTCTGTGGTTTTCTGAGAAGCACTCCCATTCCAGGCACATACCAAACTTAAAGCAAAGTAAGAGTTTTTGTGACAGAAAATGGGAAGAGGATGTTGTATACTGAATTTAGTGGCCCTACCTCTTACCATTTAGGAGGAGCTCTTGAACAGACACAAACTCTAATCTAGAGTAGATTAGAGAACCATATTTAAACTGTCAGACCATGCCCTGTGTGCAGAAAGGGCTCTCCATGGGTTGATCTCTCCCTGCCCAAGTGGAAGGGGGAATCGGCCACCTTTACAGTACCATTATCCCCTATTCTACTCCCCACTGACAGTTTTCTGCTGTTCTGCAGAGAAGGACAAACTCAGGTGGGTACTTTATCCCTCCACCCCACCTTCTAAGAACATGGACTGAAAGCAACCTCCTAGGTCATCAAGTCCAGTTTTCGGGTATTGGAGGCAACTGTCCGGTACTCTTAAACTTTTTGAGGTCTGTTTTAAAACCCATTCATTTTCTTGCCCCTACTTCTATTAGAAAGCTGATCCAGAAACTCACTTTCCTTACATTTAGGTACTTCCACTTGTAATGTTTCAAAGCATGCAGAAAGCTATTTGGGACAGCTTTTTGAGCCAGGAATGGCATTTAATATGCAGGAGGAATCACTGCTCGCTCTTATACTAAACTGAGATTGGAAACTCTTTGGTGTACAGATCCTATTTTTTGTCTTGAGCTTGTAGAGAACCTAGATCAGTGGGGTCCTGGACCATTATTGGGACCCTCAGCACTACTGAAATACAAGTTGAACTCTCTGGTCTGGCAACATCTGTGGTCCTGCAGGACCAAGGATGTTCCTGGAGGAGAGAGCCCTGGGGTAGGAGGCCAGTAGCAGGTCTGGGAGCTTGGGGAGGGGCTAGCAGTAGTGAGGCTGAGGCAGCCTGATTGGCAGGCTAGCCAGGGCAATTACAGCCCACCAGTGTCTCAGTACCAGCCAGGGGGACCAGGGCTGCAGCTGCAGTTGGCTTGGGTGGTGTGGGGCTGGCAGCCCAGCATCAGCCAGGCCAGCAGCAACCTGCCTGAGGTAGGGGCAGCCCTGAAGCCCAGCCAGGACTGCATGCTGCCTGGCAGCAGGGCTGGGGCCACAGCAGCCCATCATGGGCCGCATGGAGCCGGGGCTGGGGACAGCCAACAGGCAACCCAGATGGGGTAGAATGAGCCGGTCGCAGGGAGGGGCAGCAGGCTGAGGGTCCATGACAGGAGACCTCTCTTGGTCTGGCAAATTTCCTCCTTCAGGATTTGTCCAGGCCTGAGGGTGCCAGAGCAGGGAGGTCCAACCTGTGCAAATACATAAAGACCACTGGGGAAAACGTGTTTAGTTGGGACATGAACAGAGCTGCTAATGTCGGATGTGTGTTTACCAAAGCAAACAGTAACTGAGTCACCCTCATGCCTGCTCTTGGAAGTGCCACTCTGTACTGCACTGTTAGGTTACAGTCCTTTCCTGTCTATGCCAGGTGTGTGGTAAACGAATGCATTATGATTCAAAGTTACTTAGATAAGGGTGCCCTAAAAACAGATGTAAGGGGGTGGGCATCAACCTCAAGCAAACTGAGTTCTAAACATGAGGTTGAGAACCCCAACTTTAGCTCATGTTCTGAAAGCAAGATCCCAGCACACAATGTTTTTCTGAGTTGCAATGCTGGCATGAAAATATTTGTGTTCTAGTGCTGTGTGTGCCAAAATGAACATGTGGATAATTGGCTCATGTTAACTGCCAGCCTGTTTTGGGTGGGCTCAGTCCCATTCTAAACCATTCACTCTGCCTTAAAAGGAGAGCCCACCGTTGAAATTCTCTCCATCTTGGTTAAGGATTTGGATGAGGCCTTTTGTTCTATTTATTTAATATAGTGGATCAGTACAGATTGCCCGACATTACAGTTTGGTTACAAAAGCATTCTTGTCACCATTCCACACTGAAGGTTAATGTTAATATCTGAGTCTGACAGGCAGGGGCAGATATAGGGCAGGGCTAATGGGGCGGCCGCCCTGGGCCCCGCGCTTAAAGCCCCACGCATGCGCTGTGGTGCCACCGCACATGCGCATGGCGTCACAGCGCATGTGCTGTGGCAAAGGGGGGGCCTGCAGAGTTATGCTGCCCGGGGCCCCGCAAAACAGTCATCTGCCCCTGCTGACAGGTATAGATATAGCTAGATATGGGGTGGTGACCACACCAACCCCCACACCAACCAAGAAGTCTCTTATCCCCCTCCCCCCCCCACCTCCCAATATAGGATCTCCACACTGTGTGTATGTGTGCTGTGAAGCAATTCACTTTCACTGGAATTCCAGCTAGCTTTCAGAAGAACAGAATTGTCTGGTGTCAACATGCTACTGAAGTGATTTAATTTAAGACTGGGTAAAGAATATTTTTTTGGTTGGGGCTTCTGAACCACAGAAATCAGTCTCATCCAGCCCCCTGGCCCTAGGCTCCCCACCCCTCTTTAGAGAAAGAAGCAAACAATAACTTCCTCCAACAAATGTCTTAGATAAGCCACATGTAATTACCTGAACTGGAGTTTATGTTGGAAATCCATACGTCTGAATGACAGTTATACCAACTTCATCTCTGGCATAAGTGCTAAGTTGATAGAAGAGCATCTCCCATTGACATAGCTATTACTTCTAGGGGAGGTGGAGTAACTATGCTGGTAGGAAATGCTCCTCTGTCAATTTAAGTAGCATTTTCTTTAACCCTTACAGCTCCACTGGTGCAATGCTGTAAGTATAGACAAGCCCACAATTTGAGCTTAAAAGCAAAAGGGTGGTAGTGAAGCATTGGAAAAATTGCCTGGGTGGTTCTGGAATCTCCACCCTTAAAATTTTCTAGGACTAACCTTGACAAAGCCCTGGCTAAGATTTAGTTGGGGTAGGTCCTGCTTTGAGCAAGGGGTTGGATTAAATGACCTCTTGAGGTCTCTTCCAACCCTGATCTTTTATTATTCTAACCAAAGAATAAAGTGGCCTTTGTAATGTGCTGGAGTAAGAGTCAATGTGGTGGTGGACCCTCCCAGAGATGAGGATACAGTAATAGCTCAGGTATAAAACATTACTGCCTCTAAATGGGCTCCCAGAGTGTAATGTCAAACTAAGTCAAAGTAAGCTGTAAAGAGAAGACAAGCCTAAAGCTAAATTATTGCATAGGCACGGTAGTCACATGCAAGCTTGGTGAGTGTATCTGAACCCAGACGAGAGAGGGGGACAAACTCACTGCTGCTTGCTGTGGGTGGTAACTTTATTGTTCTTGCAAAACTGGAACTAACACTACCTAATCCTCCAAACTTCATGTACAGTCATAAATGACCCTAAGGCTCTGCACCGCTTGACACCCATAGCTACACATTCAAACTACAGCATTGATTTCTACATCGTGAAGAGAAGTTAGCACTACTGGACTTCTGATTTTTTTCATCATGACTCCCGAAGTAGTGATAGGTGCCTGAAAAATGCTAAGGGACATTAAGATTAGCCCTTTTCCTCATCCCACCCACCACCACCTGCCCTTCTCTCTCATGGAAGAAGAAAATAGTTCACTCTTTCAAAAGCAGGGATTGGTTGATTTGTCTCCTCCACCCCTTGCATTGAGTTCTGCAGCTGTAGAAGTAATTTCAATTTGTTAACCTGCACAGACTGCAGCACTAGGTGGAAGTGGAGAGCAAGGAGGAACAGTGATGAAGTTCAGGCAAAACTAGAATAAGCCCAAGTGCCTTCTGAATGCTTAATGGAGCCAAATGGCTAGCTGCAATGAGACTTTCAAGTGTAGATGAGGACTTTTAAAAAAATAAATTAACACATGTATTATCAGGATGAGTGGAATATGTTAGTGTAAATATGGTGAAGAATAAAAATCCATGGATGTGTTGAGTGTCTCATCTCACTGAACACAAATGAGAAGCATTACAGTTCCTCGGGGGAGGGGATCCAACTCCCCATACTGCATTCATAAAACAAATGTGTGTGTGCAAATAAACAGCCTCCATGCCCCCTCCCCATGGGTATGTATACATGCATTCTATTCATGACAGCCATATTGTTGTGTTTAATTTTTGGTATGAAGTAGATATTTATATGCGTGTGGGGGGGGGGGGGGGAGAGGGGAACATTCCTGCAGATTTTACTGCTATGCTGTTAGGCACCATGTCAAGACTGAACAAAGAGCTGGTTTAGTAGGGCTCTGCTCTATGCTAGAGTGCATGGAAGCTTCCTCACTTTCCACCACAGGTGACTTTGTGGATCTACCCTCCTTCTGTGCTCTGTGGCTTCTTGTTAGCAGCAGTTAGAAGGACTCTGAGCTTTGTAAATGGTTGCCATATTATCCTGGGAGATCATGGAAACTGGGCACCAACCTGCCGCCTTGGCTGCAATGCTGGAGAAACAAACTGCTGGTTTTTAGCAGCTTGATATTAAAAGCACATCAACTCTATCATTTTTTCCATATCATTCCAAAACCTACATCTTTAATGTTCACATTGAGTTCATCTGAAATTGTTCTCTTTGGTAAGAGCCTTCCTCATGTGTATTGCTATCAAAAGAATACAGTGAACAATGTGGGTAGGGATTAATTACTGTCCCATTCCAAATTCATTCCTCAATATTTTATCATTAATATTTATTTTGCATACTCACAGGGAGTGAGTTATTCTGAAGTGGGAGTTATTGCCCTCAACCTGTTATGGGTACAGAAATATTGACCAGCACAGGTGATTTGTACAGGTATAGTAGTGTCCTCAGCTGTGTATTCTGCCAGAGAGGAAGCTGTACAGTCATAACAGCTTTATTCAACATGGCCACCTTGCTTTCACAAGCCCAAAGGAGCCCTGTTTACAGTAGAATGTTTCTGGTGAGCGGCTCTACAAATATTTTTGGTGGTAGAGAAGGAACTGAGGGAGAGTGGGGGAGGCAGTCACGCATGTGCAGAAGCATGTATAGAACACACACTGGCTTCCTGCACGTGTGGCCAGGATACTGCTGTAAAAGATCTCCGTCCTGGGCTCAGCGGCACTAAAGCACCTAAGGTGGAGCACCCATAGGGACGGACAGTCCTCTAAGAAGTAAGCACTTCAAGCTTCAATCAGAAACATCAGTTATGACCAGAACTTCTAACAGTGCTTCTGCAATGTATTTTTTTTAAATGGGAAACATGCGCCATCTTGACCTCACTGAATAATTGCATAATCATCTCTCTCAAACCCCTATCACTACTTCTCATCCTCAGCTTGTCTTTTTTTCTGGTTTTCTCTTCCTTTCATTTAATGGGGACTCAGCAGCAAAATGAGAACAAACCCCTGTGTGGAATTAAGTGGCAGGCTGTACCTTTTATTAAACGTTAACACAGGGGAGGGGCCTATACCTGTGTGTTACCCATACGCTCATACCACACATTGAACTGGTTCCAGTGCCGTTACTACAAAGCTCCTTACCATATAACCTGTAATAAGCACCAGGATTACAAGGCCCCTAATCCTGTAATCCATAGCCTACCCCTCAGGACTCAGCTTGCAGTGCAAGGGTGCCATTTTGGGTGCATATGGGGGGCAGCAGCCATGTGCTCCAGGGTTGTGCTTACTTTTCATACCATTCCCCAGACGCTAAGGGAATGAGGGGAAAGTGCTTGCATTCTGTGCATGCCTCTCATACCTGTCTGGTGAGCTCCCATCAGCCAGGTGTGAGGAATGCAAGCACTTCCCCTCACTCCCTTAGCATCTGGGGAACAAATGAAAAGAGAGCCACATCTTGAAGCACACGGTTGCTGCTCCCCCATGTACCTGAAATGGTGCCCTTGTTGCTGAGTGCCAGTATAACCCACATACCTCATGGGTGTGGTGCACTGTCCCACCTAGTAGCCCTTAGACCACTTACAGAGCGAGAGAATGAGTGTGCTCTACAGCCTTAGCTGAGAGCCAGCTGGCTTTATAGCTCAAGCCTGGAGGCTCGTGTAGCGAAGTCCCAGGTTTGGTTCCATCCGTCAGCTTTACACCAGCACCCTCCTTCCTGCAAGGGGAACAGAGGGTGAAGGAGTGTGGAGACCTCAACCCTATCACAGGAGCCCAAGGCCCATCACCAAAATTCCAGGTCGCTTTATTCTTGTGACACTTCCAAACTCTCTCCCATCCCCCACAGTACCTCAGTTATTAGGCATGTTTCTACTTAATGCTCTGGTTAATGGACCCCCTTTAACAGGAGATCAGCTAGACATGCAGCATTTGTCAAGCCAGGTTCCTATTCTGTTTGTGTGGGTAGAGTGGGCTGCTGGAATGGAGCCCAAAGTGATCCAGATAGTTCTTGCACTGGGCAAAATCTAAAGTCTGGGGAATGGTGGCTAAGCAGCACCCTTGTCTCAGCTGGCCAGTGGGTGCCAAAGACTTGCAGAGGAAAGAGCTTCTTACTGCCATTTGCAAATGTTGCCCTCCCTTGTTACTGGGACTTTCCAGTGCTGGCCCCAACAGTTTCTCACCTGTTGATGCAGGAGGTTGGCATTTATTGGCTGCAGTTAGTGTCTCCTCTTTGGAACAGTGAGCATATCATTTAGCTGTATGATGAAATACCTAGCACAGTAGCGAGCTCTGTAAATAAATAATTTGTTCATTTTAATGGTCTAGAAATCAGAGAAAAATCTCACAGGAATGCAACAGATTTCTGAACCTCCCAATTCTAATTAGTTCAAAAATAAAATAGGGCATTTTGTTCTATTTTGGTGCTGTTGACTCTGGGTGCATGAAAAATGCAATGGAAAGAAAATTCAACCAAACTGACTTCAGTTTATTTTGTGTTTTGGGCCAACATTCAGGTCATTATGTATTTTTTTTTTTTAAACCATTACATCCAGACTTACTGGCAAGAAGGAGCCATGGGTGCAATTTATATTAAAAATAAATAGATATTGACTGCAGCTTGGCAAAATTAAGCATTTTATATTTTCAGTGGTTTAGACACACTTTTTTTCCTGTTTTGGTTCATGAGCATTCACAGTGCCTCAAGTTACACATCTGAGCAAAGCTGAAAGCATACCTCAGCCATTACTACCAAATCATACTGAAACCAAATCATACTGAAACTGAGTCTTGCATGGTTTCCACCAAAATCCATAAATACCGCTCCCTGGCCCTGCTCCACACTTGGCCCAAACTTCAGACTCAAATCAAGTTTCCTGAAAATCGAGATGGGCTATAGCAACAGTGACCATATTTCTCAAAATGAAAATGGGACTCCAGAGGGTTTGGCCCAAGCTCCTCCTTTGCCCTCCTCTGCCTTGCTGCTACTGGGGGCTGGCCCAACTTCTTGCCCAAGCCGCACTGTCTGTTGCCAGTCACCTGAGCCCCACCATGAAGGTCTGGCATCACTGTTCACCCCACCCCTAATGGTCCTCTACTTCACTAGGGGGACAGGCCCTACCTTTTTGGCTGAACTGGGCATTTGTCCCCTATTTTTCCTTCTTACTGATTTCTTTTTTTCCAATAAAATTATGACATTTAAGACCAGGCTTATAAGGAAGACTGAGCCAAAATGGGACATACGGTCACCTTTGTTATAGCAAAGTCTAGCCCAGGTCTGGGGTTTGGAAATCTGGCTTTGCATTTGATTATGAATATTAAATGCAGCTGTAATGTTGAAATTGTAATTTCAGAACCTAAATTGGAATCAGATGAAGATGAAATGTATAGGACTTTGGTATTGAGTTTGTTAGCATTATTTTTTCCTTTTAATTATAAAAGCTGAGATCTTAAAGAGAAGGCATATGAAGCAAGCTTGTCCATCTCCTGCCAATGCAGCATTGTTCTCTCCTCTACACTATACTTTCCTGGACTTTGTGCAAGCTACTTTTAGAATGAGTCAAGCAATAAGGCTTCCAACTCTTCCCTTGGGAGGCTATTCCACAGCCTAATAGACTCTTACTGTTAAATATTTTCCTAATATTAAGTCTAAATTTTCTTTGCTCAGATTCACCCCAGTAGCGCTGGTTATATTCTTTGTATTTGCATATGAATATGGTGAGCCCTATAGTCAGTTTTCAAACATCACCATTATCTCATACTGGTGTCTGAGATCCCACCATTGTCCCCCACAGCAAAGAATGTAGAGTAGCTCATATTCCTACATGTCATGCCATGGTGTACAATCTCACATTACTGTCACTCACTGTTTTCCTTAGTGTAGTCTCCCTTACAAGAACATATGTGACTTAGTATTGCACACTTCCAGCTATAG
Source organism: Pelodiscus sinensis (assembly GCF_052426305.1). Classification (NCBI taxonomy): domain Eukaryota; kingdom Metazoa; phylum Chordata; order Testudines; family Trionychidae; genus Pelodiscus; species Pelodiscus sinensis. The sequence goes on along the minus strand of NC_143056.1, from coordinate 60,043,763 downwards.
AGAGATCAGTAGGAAGGTCTAATCAAGAGCTGGATTGTCCATTCCACTAAATTTTACTGTGGCTAGATTGGATGTAGTGGAGAATTAGGGCAAGAACTTCCTTGGTATAGCTTCAATCTCAGATAAGTTCCTTGGTAGTCTAGTATTTAAAAATAACAGGAGAAAACGGGTTCATATAAGATAGGACTACTGAGGACACGTAGTTTGGTAGCATAGATTCCATGCTCCATCATATTTCAATCCTGGGATCAAATTCAGATTGATTTACATATTAATGTTCATAGTTTTTTGGAATGGGTATGTATCTCATTCACATTCCAATTTGCAGAGCCAATTTTAGTTAAAATCCAGTGCTCTATATGCAAAATTAGTGAGTGGGTTTGACTGAATATTTGCTCTGTTTTTTCCATAGATGTTTTCTTCTTGTGCACAGCGTCACAAAGTAACGAGCAGGATAGGTAGTACAGGGGACCCTAGTCCTGACCAGTGAAAATACTGGTGCCTCCAACCTACTTAGATAAGCACTTTTTTATTGCAATAAGAATGAAGATGTGAATTTATTCAGAAACACTTTTTCCATCTATTTCCCCCATCTTATTTTACCCTACCCACTTGTAAAAAAACCATAGGCGGTAAGCACTAAATGGGATTGAGATTTACTTTGTTTCCAGTAATAAGGTCTATGCTTATTCCTTAATCTCATTTGAATCTTTCACTTGTAGGCACTGATCTTGTACACACCTATGCAATGGAAGGCCCTATACAATTCCAGCTAAGTAGCCAATGAAGTAGTAGGAAATTGTTACCAGATCCTTCCTTGATGCTGAGTTAGTCTGCACTGCTATGTGGCAAGCACTTGTTCCTGTTAGAAGTGCTACTGAGGCCTCATTCTCAGTTCTTGGGTGAGGGAGCCATTCACATTCCTATACAGGAATTAGACTAGTGGAAGATTCTCAGACAGATGGAAGACTACTGGGAGAATGGTGTCTGACAGTGACAACTTTCTGGGGGCATGGTGTTAAGGCAGGAAAAGGATGACCACATTCAGTGACAACAGTGAGGAAACTGGATCTTCCTCTCTCCCCGTCCCACCAAAATATAGCATCAAATATCATAGGTGTTGTGTTGCACTCTGAATGTAATGGAGGAATATATAGGTACAGAAACACAAGCACGAGAAACTAAAGATTGCAATTCTAGGCCTTGGCCAAGTCAGAGGCTGTATACCTAAGCAGCATTATTCTGAAATAACTGACATTATTTTGAAATCGCAAAGAGCGTGTCTACACTGCAAGCTGTTTCAAAATAATGGCAAGCTGGAGGACTTACTCCTCATGAAATGAGGATTACAGGAGTAGAAGGGAAGTCAGGAAGAATGTTCTTCCTTTGACTTCCTGCTGTGTAGACTGTGCCAAAGCTGAATTAAGCTATTTTGATGTAAGCTATGCAATTGATATAGATGAAGTTGCATAGCTTATTTTGACTTTTTTCCCTGCTTTGTAGATGTGCCCACATAATCCTGCCCCTCTTGGGAAAACCCAAGTCCAATACACCAATGATCTGGCAGCATCATACCAGAGATTTGGCCAAACTTCAGGCTTTTGGGGCCTGCCATCCTTTGCTTCTGAGGTCTTCATGCCCCCCCTTCCAAGAGAGATTAGGGGTGCCTACTGGGTACACTGAAGCAGATGAGGTCCATTTGTTCAGACCTTCTGCTGTATCCCTGCACTACTTCACACTGTGGCCTGCAGCGAGGTCTTTCTCACAATCTTTTTCTCACCCCAGCTCATTCTTCAAGTCCAAAACAAAGGAAAGCCAATCTAGCTGAGAAACTAAGAGAAACAGGTTCTGCACCACTTCTGGCTGCCCCAAGGACATTGAGAAGGCAGCTCTAGCTTTATTCTAACCCCAGCTGGTCTTTACTTCCTTACAGCATCAAGGTAGACGCTAGTTAGGCCTTGGCCCCAGCCAGGCCTGTCTTCACATGTTCTTAAGAAGCCTACTCCCTCTCTGTTGGTCACCTCTGAGCTAGGCTTTTCATTTTTTATCATTGCAGGTGTGACAACTTGCATAGATATAATGGGATGGGGCTCCCCAAGCTCTCGTTAATCCCTTCCTAGTCAATGTGGGAATCTGAATATCCCGCCACACTACCCCATTGTGATGAGCAGCAAGGCTAAAAGACCAACAATCAGCCATGCCAAGTGTCACTCATTTCACATCAATAATCAGACCTACTCAGTATCCGTCACTTCATGCATTTGGCAAGCCTGTCTTGCCTACCCATAGCTTGGTAAGAGATGTTCTCCACATCATCTTTGAACAAGGAGAAGATGCTCTACGGTGGAGGTAGGAGGCCAAGAGTTCTGGTTTGATGCATTCTACTAAATGTTTAAATGTTTGTGTAGTTCACAACCCTTCATAAATAAGGGCCTCACTTCCTTTCTGTGGCAGGCTACCATTTATCATGTCCTCCCCAACTATAAATTAGGTAATAGGAGTTCCACAAAGTCAAGTGAGGTAGAGCTGTGAGTAGAATCTTGGTCCCCTAGCCTCTGAGCTCCACTGTCTTTGATTCTGGCACATTCTCTCTAATGTGCTTGGCTATATTGTCTTCTAGCCTAGATTACATTGTTTCCCACAGCCAGGAACAGAACCCAGCTGCCCATAGTTGAAGCCACTGGCAAAGTATGTTGTCACCCTTTCTAAATAATGGTGTGACGGGGCAGGCGGGCCACCCGCTCTACCCTGCCCTGGGACGGACACAGAGGCAGGGGGCAAAGGTCCGGAGGGGGATTAGGCGGCTGGGGGCGCGCCACCGAGACCCAGGGAACTGCGCTGAGCGACAGCGCAGCCCACAGCATGGCCCGCAGCGCAGTCCGTCTCCCCGTGATGTCCGCAGGGGCACAGGCCAGGACGCCAAGGAGGGCGGGGCTACAGACACGGAAGTGACGTTGGCCCAAGACGCCGACCGGCAGGGAATTCAAAAGGGCCACAGCGGCGGCCAGGAAGGGGGGAGTGCTCGACCCTGGGAGGAACCCCAGGCCTTAACGAGGAGACCGGGCCCAGAGAGGCCCAGGCCGCTAGAAGCCCTCCGGAATGGAAGACGGAGGGTAAGTTTATCCCCATGCTGGGGGAGCCGGTGGAGGACTGACCGGGAAGAAGGAACCCAGGGCGGGGCCGTGACCCTCCACTCGCAGGGTTTTGGGGGATCTTGACCCCCTCCACTGACATGGGACGCACGTCCCAGTCTTAGGGCCCTGGGTCAGGGCTCAGAGGGAGGGGCCTGAGCCCCCTTCCTGGTCCCCTGGGATCTGCGCAGGCTCGGATCACGCCTAAAGTACGAGAGAGATGCCGTGGCTAGGAGGCCGCCCATAGGGTAAACCTCCAATATAGGACGACTACCCACCCAAACTCGGGGTGGCCTTTAAGGGGACGATTACACGTGGTGGAGAATGTGGGCACGACCCTAGCCCCAGTTAGGGGGGTGGAGATGGAAGAGGGGAGGCCCCAGGAAAGGGGGAACCCCCCCGATATAATAAACTGCTAATTCCCTTTACACAGAAATGGAGTTGAACAAGGTACTCGATTGGTTAGTAGAGAACCAAAAACAATTGCAGCAGCAGCAAATCCAGGCCCTGCAACAAATCCTGGCAAAATTCCAGGAACAACAGGTCAGGACCAGTGCTGCAAACAACAGGGTCACGCCAATGGGAGCCAAAGAGGGTACAGTAGGCCAGTAGCTCCCGATCCGGTGGTTGAAACTAGGACCCGATGATGACCCAGAGGCCTTTCTCGTCACTTTCGAACGAGTAGCAACCGCTTCAAAATGGCCACAGGATCAGTGGGCTACCCTTTTAGCCCCTTACCTGTCCGGGGCGGCGCATCTCACATACCGCAGAATGTCAGCGCGAGATGCGCTGTGTTATTATAAAGTGAAAGAAACGATTCTAGATCAACTAGGAGTCTCCCCGGAATCGTTGATGGTGTGACTGGGGAAGTCTGGTACAACCCGGGGGAACGTCCTAGGTCAGTGGCCCAAAGTCAAAGAATCGGGGATGCAATGGCTCGAGCCAGAAAAATCCGGGGTCCAAGTAGCCGAGACTGTCATTCTCGAGCAATACGTGAAGGTCCTGCCCTCCAAAGGACAACGCTGGGTATGGAGGCACTTACCAGGGACCCTTGACGAAGCAGTCATCCTAATAGAACATTTCCTTGCCGCCGAAGGGCCCGAAACACCCTGCCCCAGGAATACACCCAAGGAGACCCACGCAGGAGGGCCCCTCCTGCCGAGGGCCGGAACGAGACTGCAAATGGGGTATGGGCGTAGAGCCTCAGTGGGCCAAGCCCCGGTGAGAGGGCTAGCCCCTCATTGGAACCACCCGGATGGGCGAACCCCAGACACGGAAGGACCAGCCAAAGGACCCGAGAGGAGCCCGAAGGGGGAGCAAAAGGAGCCTGCTACCAATGTGGCCCAGAAGGACACTTTAAGAAAGACTGTCCCCTCATGGACTGCACCTGTGGCCAAGGGCCGACCAGAAAGGTAACGGGATGAATGGGGGCGGGAACAGATAACACACAGGATAAGAGTTGATGGGCGCTGGGTGACAGCGGTACTAGACTCGGGATGTAGACAGACGATAAGGGCCAGCCTTCTCAACCCCCGGAAGCCCCGGGGACCCAAGGTATATATGAAGTGTGTCCATGGGAACATCCACCCTTATGTGACAACTAAAGTAGAGATTGATGATGGGCAAGTACGGGACTTATGTAGGGTAGCCATAGCCCCCAGACTAGCATACCCCACACTCTTAGGTCGGGATTGGCCTGGCCTGGGCCCCCTGTTAAGCAACTGGGGATGGGGGCGATCGAGGCCAGGAAGGGAGGGACGAGAGGTCCACAGGCTCACAGCCCAGGGAGAAGAAGTAATGAACCCACCACCCAAGGACAGGCACCCAGCCAACGACGCTCCACCTAGACCTGGACGAGGGCGATTTTGTCAAACTACAAAGGGGGGACCCCACATTACAGAACGCTTGGACCCAGGTAGGAAGCACCGGAGGAGGCAGTGGGCAAAGAACCCAAGGTCCACGGTTCAAGATACAGCGCGATCGCTTATTCCGCGTTGCGCCAGGGGAGGGAGGAACTGAGGAAAGACAGCAGTTACTGGTACCGAAACACTATCGGTGGAAAGTGTTAGCCCACGACCACACCTGGGCTGGCCATTTAGGAGCCGAGAAGACACAGCAGTGGGTCCCTCCAGCGGTTCTACTGGCCTGGAGTGTACCAGGACATAAACTACTGTGCCTCATGCCCACACTGTCAACAAATGTCGGCCACCAAGGTACCGCCCGTACCCCTCATTCCCCTCCCAATTGTAGGGACACCATTTGAGTGTATTGCCCTAGATCTAATGGGACCCCTAGAAAAGTCAAGTCGGGGACACATGTATATCTTGGTCATCATAGACTACGCGACCCGGTACGCCGAGGCTATCCCCTTAAGGAGAGCAACCGCGGGAGTGGTAGCCGAAGAACTAGTGAGACTATTCTCCCGGGTGGGACTACCTAAAGAATTATTGACGGATCAGGGAACAAATCTAACATCGAAAGTAATGACAGAATTATGTAAGACCCTACAGGTACGGAGACTGCGGACAGCTGTCTACCATCCTCAAACAGATGGACTAGTGGAAAGGTTTAATTGAACCCTGAAGGAGATGCTGCGTAAGTTCGTCAGGGATGACCCCTGAGACTGGGACAAGCTGTTGCCGGCCCTGATGTTCACGATCCAGGAGGTACCCCAGGCATTGCTGGGCTTCTCCCCATTCGAGTTGCTGTACGGGAGGTGACCAAGGGGAATCTTGGACCCGGTGAAGGAAGGCTGGGAGGAACAAGAGACCTCGGCCCTTGGAATAGCCCAGTACGTAGAAAAATTAAGAAAGAACTTCCGTCATCTAGTGGAGTGGGCACAGGAGAACCTACAAAAGGCCCAGGAGAGACAACAGGCCCATTACAATCAGAAGGCCAAGGTAAGATCGTTCGCACCCGGTGACTCAGTCCTGTTGCTGCTCCCAAAAGGGGACTTGAAGCTAGTGGCCCAGTGGCAAGGGCCCTTTCGCGTGGTAAGACAGGTTGGGCCAGTGGACTACGAGATATTGGTTAATAGCAACCGGAGAGAAACCCAAATATACCACGTAAATTTATTAAGAGTGGAAACTGCAGGAGGCCCTCCTAATCGATCCGCAGCCCACTGACATCGAATTTGGACCCTAGGGTGAGCCAGAGGTAGCCGTTGAACAAGCCCAGATTGGAGGGGAACTCTCAATGACCCAACAGGACCAAGTGAAGGGGATGCTACAACAGTTTTGAGAAATTTTGACCAGTCGCCCCGGACGGACGCAGGAGATCCAACATGAAATAACTGAACCGGGTAAGATAGTGCGGGACCAGTTACAACCGGTACCCCGCAAGCTGTGGGACACCGTGAAAAGGGAACTCCAAGCGATGTAAGATTGGGGGGTAATCAGGGAATGCCGCAGCGAATGGAGGAGCCCGATAGTATTAGTCCCAAAATTGGATGGATCCACCAGGTTCTGTATAGACTTTCGAAAGGTAAATGCCATCTCCTGGTTTGACACGTACCCAATGCCTCGCGTGGACGAGCTACTAAACCGAGTGGGGAAAGCCCAATATTTATCAACTATAGATTTAACTAAGGGGTACTAGAAAATTCCCCTGTCCCCAGAGGCCCAAAGTAAAACAGCCTTCGCCACACCATTCGGGCTATACCATTTCATAAATATACCCTTTGGCCTGCACGGGGCAGCCACCACTTTTCAGAGGCGAATAGATCACATAAAACACAACCACCAAGAATACACGGCTGCATATATAGATGATATTGCCATTTTTAACAGATCCTGGGAGCAACACCTGGAACATATCGCAGCTGTACTGGGGGCACTTAGACGGGCAAATTTGACGGCCAACCCAAAGAAGTGCCACTTTGGGGAAAGGGAGGTATCCTACCTAGGGTACACCGTAGGACGAGGACAACTCAAACCCTTACTTAGCAAAATTCAGGCGGTATAGGACTACCCAGCCCCAATTACGAAAAAACAGGTCTGCCAGTTTTTAGGACTTGCCGGCTATTACCGTTGGTTTGTAGCCAACTTCGCAACGATAGTGGCACCTCTTACAGACCTCATGGGTAAGGAGCAAGGTCAGCGGGTAAAATGGACGGAACGATGCAACGACGCCTTTAGGAAGCTAAAACATGAGCTCACCCACGCACAGGTACTGATACAACCCGATTTTACTAAACCATTTATCCTATAGACCGACGCCTCGGATTTAGGGCTGGGGGCGGTACTGCCTCAGGAGGAGGGGGTTGAATATCCTGTCTTATACTTAAGCCACAAACTATTCCCCCGGGAAAAGGGCTATGCCACCATCGAAAAGGAAGCCCTGGCCCTCAAGTGGGCCATTGACTCTTTACGTTATTTTCTTTTAGGCGCAAAAGTCACCCTGGTGACAGATCACGCTCCTCTCCAATGGATACAAGGAATGAAGGACACGAACTCCCGCATACTGCGCTGGTATTTGAGTTTACAACCATTTAAGTTTGAAGTAAAACACAGATCGGGCACTGCAAACGCAAATGCTGATTCCCTCTCGCGAATACTGGAAGAGGGAACCGGGAGGGAGGCAGGAATTGGGAGGTACTTAAGGGGGGAGGTGTGTGACGGGGCAGGCGGGCCACCCACTCTACCCCACACTAGGACGGACACCGAGGCGGGGGGCGAAGGTCCGGAGGGGTGATTAGGCGGCTGGGGGCACGCCACCAAGAGCCAGAGAACTGCGCTGAGCGACAGCACGGCCGGCAGCCCGCAGCGCAGTCCGACGTCTCCCTGTGACGTCAGCGGGGGCGCTGGCCGGGACGCTAAGGAGGGCGGGGCCATGGGCGCGGAAGTGATGTCGGCCCAAGACTCTGACTGGCGGGGAATTCAAAAGGGCCGTGGCTGCGGCCAGGAAGCAGGGAGTGCTCACCCCTGGGAGGAACCCGAGGAGTCCGGGCCCAGGGAGGCCCAAGCTGCTAGAAGCCCTCCAGAGTGGAAGACAGAGGGTAAGTTTATCCCCACGCTGGGGGAGCCGGTGGAGGACTGACTGGGAAGAAGGGACCCAGGGCGGGGCCGCGAACCCCGTGAGTGGAGGGCTTGGGGGATCTTGACCCCCTCCACTGACATGGGATGCACGTCCCAGTCTTAGGGCCCTGGGTTGGGGCTCTGAGAGAAGGAGGGCCTGAACCCCCTTCCCGGTCCCCTGGGATCCGCGCAGGCTCGGATCACGCCTAAAGTACGAGAGATACGCCGTGGCTAGGAGGCTGCCAGTAAGGTAAACCTCCAATATAGGACGACTAGCCACCCAGACTCGGGGTGGCCTTTAAGGGGACGATTTCACAAGGATTACAGCTTATTTCTATTACCAGTTAATACTTTCACTCAAGAGGAAGAAGCCTGTGCTATGGATGTATAAATCCTATACACAAAGCCTACTGTTTACCTGGCAGAAAAATTAATATGCACTCTTGTAATTAAACACGGTATCATAAAATATATACACGAGTAGGCGGATGTTGTTCACCAACAAAGCCATGCTACTTTTTGAGATATGAATGTACTTTATATACAAATTTGCTCATTAAATAACTTGCATAATCTTTCATTTTATATAGCTGCAAAAATTGTTGTATAAAAACAAAGGATTTCTCTGAGATCAAAGCAGGAAAGGGAAATGGGAGTAGGGAAGGGAAAGGAAACTGAAAAGGTAATTATTTCCAATGACATAAAAACAAAACATTCAATTAGAGGCCAGAGTTGTCAACTGTCCTGACCTTTACATAAATGACTATGCCAGTTGAACACTGGCCAGGTGGCAAGTGGCAACCCTTTTGCAGCTCCATATATACCCAAATGAGCAGGTTTCTGGTGCCAGAGACCAGAAGTCCAATGCATTTAACACCACCACCCAATAATTTATAGCATCATGGTTTACGCTACTGTAGTTAAGGCTCTTTTAATGTTTGTCTTATAAACTGTTCCCAAGGGTTTATAATTTAACCACTAACATTCCCTCAGTCCCAGAGACTCGGTGGCTAACCCAGAACACAGTTTTGACACACAATTTTGGGGAAAAATGTTTTAGTTTGGGAGAGGAAGGAAAAGCATAGCTACTTAAAACAGTGAAGGTTAGTATTTTTGTGTGTACTCCAATGTCTAAAACTGGACTTCATTTTTTATAAATGAATTAACATGTAGCATTACATCTGGGACTCTGAGAGTTTATTTTAAAGCAGGATATTATGCAAATTTTGTATCTTTTCTATTGATTGTTATAATGTATTTATGCTGCACTAAACCCTCAGTCAAGTTCAACCGGCAATTTTACAAGCGCACAAAATGAGAATGAATCGGAGGGGAGGGGGGAAATGCATTTGGGAAACTTCTGCGTCTACTTCCACTTCATTGCACCAATAACCTCTCTACCCACAGTTCCCGTAGTAGTTGGAAATATAGGGAATTTTAGCATGGGAGCAGTGCCTATGCTTTATGACCCCCCCTTTATGCAAATCAAACTGCATAGCAAACTATTGCACATTTTGTGACTAGCAAGGAAAGTTGCAGGTATGGGGCAGCTTCAAACTTAGAAGCTAATGCTATTCTCTTACACACCACAGTGCCATTGACATCCATAGGAATTGTGTAATCGAAACTGAGCAGCATTTGACCCTAAAGTCTTCATGCTTTAGTGATCTTTAATAAAAACATGTTATGATCTTGAGTACACTCCAGCAGATTGATTCCTCTTATTCTACAACCCTTCAAGCTTTGCTGTTGTAGCTCATTACCTGGCATGCAGTCATCAGCAACAAGAATGCACTTCATGTTTATGTATTGGGCAGCCATGATCCAATGCTCTGGATCCAGGAGCTTGCCTGCAATACTATAGACTGACTTCCACTGGCCTCCCGCAGTTTGTTTCATAATGAGTGGACCCACTCGTTATGAAATTGAAATAATTCACATTGGGTACATCTACATAGAAGGGCAAAAGTTGAATTAACATCAGTTATTCCGAAATAATGCTGTGGTGTAGACATAATCTTTATAATGTTTATAATGTATCATTCTTCAAGACTGGGCCATTCTTTGATATTTTTCTTTGGTTTGATTGTTTGCTCTTTTTTCTGCTTTTATGGAGTCCTTTCTTGTTGACTATCATGATTTGCTTAGATCCTGGACTGAAATGTTCAGAGTCTTCTATAACATATTCGCTAATTGGCTGGAGGACTGCCATTTGCCAGCATAGGTAAGCTACTTGTAATATTTGGGGATTTTGTTGTAACTTTGCGGATGAGGGTTTTGAAGTGGGTTCAAGTTTTAATTTTAATCCGTGTCAATAATCCAGCCTAAAAATGCTCAAATGCATGAGCAGAAAGATCTAAACTAGTGATAGTCCCCCCAGAACTCGCCACTGTCTCAGAACAGGGTCCACCCTTTCATCATGCCTAATTCTTTCTGCAGAGAAAGGATAAAGAAAACTGACATGCCTGTTGAGATTCTTTGGTTTGGGCAGGAGATATTACAAAGTTTAACCATATCTGACAGTATCTACCATGTTGTAAGTAAATCCATAGACACTTTATTTCTCCTGGACACCAAATCAAATATATGTTTTCAAGTTTTAATTTGGTTCATTTATAAAGCTTTGTCTAAAAGACAAACCATATTTATAGGGCCCTCTAAGTAGAAGGAAGGGGTGGCAACTCACAACACTGATTCCTTAATATTAGAAACAAATAGCTTTGAGTGAATGTGTCTGAGGAATCCCTGCATGGGACAAGTTGAGAGTTATTGCACAATATCTCTTTCAGATTGTTCCTCAGGATAACATTCACACTGGTTCCAGTTAATTACCCATAAGTGGAAGCTGAGATGCATGTTAATCATTTTTCTAATAACCCCTTTACCCAACAGACTACAGTTCCTTGTATGTGGAAAGGTAGGTTTGGAATAAGTTATGCCTGCTGCCCAACCACTGGTGGTGGTGGTTTCAAAATATTTAAACAACAATAAATACTTCAGCTTTTGTTTATGGCATTTTAACTTTTAACAATGGTGTTTTCAATTATCAAGCTACCATTCTAAAAATTCTGGGGGAAGCTCCTCAAACTCATTTTATAGAAGATGGCATTCAGAAAGGCAAAGAGGGTGCCATGTTTGTATAATGTTTGGTGCCCAGAAAATATAGGAGATAAAAGCCCCAGGCACTGCACTCCAGGAATCCTTGCACTTCAGGGATCATGGGGTCCAGGGCAGCCTGGTGGATTAGCAGGGGATCTGGCATTGGTAGCAGTAAATGCCCCAGCCTGTCCTACTCTGCTCTACCTTGCTGGCTCATGATGTCACTAGGGTGGGGGCAGAGGATGAAAGCCATGAAGAAACAGAACAAGGATTTAGGGAAGGGTGGAATGGAGGTGGGGAGGGTGCAAGGCAGGGCTGGGAAGATGTGGGGTGAGCAGAGCAGGGGCCTGGCTGCTGGTGGTGCCAGACTAATCACCTTGCCCCCACTTCTGCCTGAAACAGAGCTCCCCAAAACCCAGGGCTCAAGCCTATGGATGGGAAGTCTATAAGACCAAACTGGTGGAGCCAGGACTACGATCCTAAATATTGGTGGACCATGAGCATGACAATGAGTATACATTAGTAGAAGTCCACACAGGACAGAAAAATCAGGACTAACATGAGAACTCAATCCATAATGTAACTGTCTCACTATGTTTTATTAGGTAATACAGATTCTGTGGGCTTGTTGAAAGATGCATGATGCTGTGGCTTTCAGACTTAGCTAGACATTTTGAAATTTTATTTGGGGCCACACTGTACAGGGTTTTTACTGGACTTGGTTTGTTTTGAACAGCTGTTGGGCCCTGAAGAGTGTGGTAGGGTTTACACCAGGGGTAGGCAAAAGGGCCTCCGGGCTGGATCTGGCTCATGGAAGCCATGCTGCTCCCTCTGCCCCTGGGCCAATCAGGACCTGGGGCAGAGAAGTGTGTGAAGTCTCTTCTTACCCTGCCCCCACCCTCCAGGGAGCGCATGGCTTTTAGAAGTGCTGTGTGCTGCTGGCACAATGGGAGGAGACTTCACATGCTCCCCTTACCCCCATTGGCCTGGGGGTGGGGAGCAGTCTCCTCCCTCCCGTAGAGTTGCTTACAAGATTAATTTTAAAATGAGACTACCTATTTGTGTTAAACTTTTTGAGGGTGGCATAAACCAATAATCCTAACAGCACAAGTGCTAAACAGGTATGTGTTGGCGAGATCCCCGTGTTTGGAGGTATATGAAATTATCACCATATGGTTCATCTATATTACAGCTATAGTACAGTATTACAGGTATCTGCAGGGCCATAGACAAGCAGTGCCACTTTGTTGAATCTATATATTCTCTTCATTAGCTTTAGAAGTAGAAGGGACAGTTATTGTACTTGTATGTATTTTATCCTGCTGCAGATAAATAGAAAACTTCATTGCACAAAAATAGTAAATTGTTTTGTAAAAATGAGTCGATACCTGACATGCCATTGCACTTCTGCAATGAGATTTCAACAAGAACTGTTTGGAGGAATTTCATCCAGTGGAATTCTGCCAAATAATTTGAACCATAAAACTCACTTCTGGCCTATTTTATTTTTGTATACATAATGACCACTAACTGACTAAGATAATGGAGTCTGCTGTGTCTCTCCAGGCCATGACAAATATTTTAGGCAGTAGTCCTAATTCAGTATTAGTCCTTTCTCTATGCCATTTGTTTTGTTTTTACTTTGCTTACCAAATGTTACTGAACTTCAGAATACACTAGTGAAATTGTCAAACAAGAGTTGAGTCTCATGTGAAATATGCTGATTCTTCAAAATAGGGTACATAACACCTAGAGTGACTAATTTGTATTCTATACTTGTGACGGTGATTCAGTCGGGAACAAAATCCCTGCAGTAACTGGTTGGTCAAATACATCATACTGCTTTAAGAGCAAGTAGAGTTTTGCTATTACATAACCATATTTCAGAATCTGTGTTGTATGCTGTGGTGCTCCATCCCATTAGAGTCAAGATAGAACTGCACACTTGCATGTTTCCTTTGTACTCTTCAGGGTGCCAGAAGTATTTTTCTGCAAAACTACGGCAATTGCTGGCCTCTCATATTTCAGACAGACCTAATTTGAATTAACATTAATATTAATTCTAAAAATTGGGATTGAATTTGGCCCATAATAAAAATTGAAAGTTGAGATCATATGAACTCTACATATGCAATGTCATTTCCATGAGCTATGGAAATGAGTTACACTATAAATTGTTTATTTGGGGCCACACTGTACAGGGTTTTTACTGGACTTGGTTTGTTTTGAACAGCTGTTGGGCCCTGAAGAGTGTGGTAGGGTTTACACCAGGGGTAGGCAAATTGGTTTTCTCATTTCTTCCCATGACCGTTATGATCATGGGAGATCAAATGCAAATGAATAGAATTTCTAGCATCCTTAAGTTGCATGTCTCAGACTGCAAAGTGTGAAGCATGATTGTTATGGCAGTCCTGACACATTAATAGATCCAATAGGGGCCTGCAACCTATGGCTCTAAAGCCAAATATGGCTCAGTAGGGAACCAAAAATAGCTCTCCTTCCCAAAATTCACACAACTTTTTAAATTAAAATGAAGAAAATTCAAAATTTTAAACTTGTAATTACTCACATCAATGTTCTGGGTTTTTTTGTCCATTTCACCTTTAACTATTCATTTTAACAACCATCCATCGTCTCCACTCATTGGGGGTCATGCATCTTCTCTTTGTATTGGATTAGTCAAATCTTTCCATCATGATGGTGAACTCTGTAACCCCCTAACAGTAAAAATGGTGGGGAGAGAAAGATAAGTGCCAATTTTCAAAAGGAGAGGACACACTTGGGTGCATTTGTGGATAGATCTGGATCTCCCCACACTCATTTTGTAATGAGAGATTGTTCTCAAACGTTGCATGACAAAACTTTTCGCATTTGCTACAAAATACCCCAAGGGTGGTACATCCCCAAAATGTCTGCAAGGAGCTTCAGCGAAAAATGAACATTGGACAAAATAGCCTTTTGGCATGCTCAAAGGAAGATGGGATCTTAAACTCCACACCTGCATCTAGACTGGCAAGCTTTTCCGCAAAAGCAGCTGCTTTTGTGCAAAAACTTGCCAGCTGTCTACACTGGCCGCTTGATTTTGCGCAAAAGCACTGACGTTCTACTGTCCGAAATCAGTGCTTCTTGCGCAAATGCTTTGATGTTCCCGTTTAGGCAAAAGCCCTTTTCCGGAGATGTTTTTGCGTAAGAGGACCAGCGTAGACAGCTAAACTGTTTTGCACAAAAAAGTGGCGAACGTGCTTTTGCAGAAAAGCATCCGTGTCAATCTAGACGCTCTTTTCCACACATGCTTTTAACGGAAAAACTTTTCCATTAAAAGCATTTGTGGAAAATCATGCCAGTCTAGACATAGCCCACAAGTTTTGCGGACTCCTACAGCATTACTTGAGAGGAGAAGCCTTTCACTCACAGGGATTATATGAAGAGACACATGCTAAAAATTGGTCAAGAACTATGAGTTTCACAACAAGGACAAATCTTACAGAAAATTCAGACATCTCATTATTGGCAAAAACTGTTTGACAGCTGTGAAAACAGCCCTTCAAATTGACAAGGAACAAATGCAAAATTTGAGTTCACCTGTAAGTGGGGTCAGGGTAAACTCTATCCTGACATCTGGTGGTGAACTGTGGCAAGTGGTGCAAAGACTTCAGGGGCTGAGCCCAATTTGCATACACACCTACCCTGTCTAGTATGGGCTCACAGCAGCCCAAATGGTCACTTTGGCCACTGTGGGATCCCCAGTCTCTGTTATTGAGGCAGGGGGGATAAAAGTGTTACCCTGATTATGCGAATCAAGGACAATGGAATGGTGGAACTGTTTGACAGAGGGATTCGCCATAAACTAAGTAGCACTCGCTAGAAAAGGGGCATGGGTTCCAAACCCAGCCAAATTGAGAGGCTGGGGACAGGTCTCTGTACCTGGTGGTAGGGCTCTGTCTGAGGGCCTGAACAAGACCAATTGCACCCTCTCCACTGTGGAATATCAGAGTTAATTTGGATTCTATTAGGAGTCTAGTTGTGAGCTGTGGAGTTACCACTAGCGCTCCACAGTGAAGCTAAGGCTCCTCTGTTATGAGCTGAAATCACTGTTGCTGAGGGGAGCCCGGTGCTAAGCTGTTAGGCTACTAGCAGAGCAGCTCACAAGGGACAACCAGCAAGCGCAGGCAGACAGCAGAGCGGTTTGCTGGGACGACTGGTGAGTGCAGGCGGACAGCAGATGCAGCTGGTGGGGGCGACCTGCAGGTGCAGGAAGACAAAGTGGTTGATGGGGATGACCTGCGGCTGGTAGGAGCGGCAGCAGACAGCCAGCAGAGCAGCGGCAGGAGCAACCAGCTGGCAGCCAGGGGCGTGAACAGACAGCTGGCAGAGCTGGACAGTGGAGGCGGCTCACTGGTCAGCAGGTGGAGTGTGGCGGAGGTGGCTTACTGGATGGCAAGTGGAGTGTGGCGGAGTGACTCATGGCGGTGGCAGAACCCCATGGAGAGGCGGAGCCACCAGCGGACCACGTAAGGTGTATCGATCCCCGCCCCTCCAGGTTGGGATGGTGAAACCCTGCCGGGTGAACTTTTGAACCCTGGGGCGGCACGAACCCAGGGCAGACACTTTTGGGGTGTTGGACTTTGGGGGGATTAGTGGCTGGGGGGAGGGCCTTTGCTCATGTTTAGTCTGTAAATCCGAGTTGTGGTGTTTCCCCAATTTAATGCTGATGTCGGTTACCTCATGTTAAAGGTTTGCTACTATACTGAGGCTCTGTGCTTGCAAGAGGGGAAGAATTGCCTCTTGAGGCACCCAGAGGGGTATGTTAGGTTTCCCAGGTCACTGGGTGGGGGCTCGAACCGGTGTTGTATTACCTTGTTGGGAGGAGACCCCTAGATACTGAACCCGGCCCTTGCTGGTATTTACTCAGCCTGGCAGAAAGGCTACACACCTACTTATTGTTCGTTTGCTTTGGATAAGAAAACGGACATATGACGTTAATCAGTTATGTATTCTGGGATGATGCTGTGCATGAAGAAATGATTGAGAGATTATCCATGAAAAATCAAGCAAGGAATAAACACATCCTTAAAATTGTGGTGAACTTTGTATGGGGCGGGGGGGGGGGGGGAGAGAATACAGTTGGATAATCTTGTGATTGTGCAGAGACTGTGCACCTAGCATGGTCAGCAAATACAGGGGATTCCTTATTCTTGTCAGGACTGCTAAATCACCTGCTTTTGAACTTTCATTGCATTGTGCATCAAGAAGCTCTTTGTGCTCAATCTTGTGGGACTGGTCATTCATACTGTCAATTAGATTCCTGCCCTAGCCCTTAATCACCATCAATTTAGTCACTGTTTGAGGAAGTAGATTCTGAATACCTCAATCTACTAATGCATGATGTTCGCTGGTTATCTCGTGGCAGTTTTGTCTCGTTTAGTCTCAGAAAAACCCCTCTTGCGCAAGAGGGGTTTTTTTACACACAGCTGTGCAGACAGCTCCTTTTTTGCATAAAAAACCTCTTGCACAAAGCAGGTGCTCATTAATTATGTAAATGAGGCTCATCAATATTCCATAATTAGCCTCATTTGCATATTTCTTGCACAACATGAGCACAGTACAGACCTAGCCTTGATCCGTTAAACATTAATATCTTGGTGGATTGTATGTGCATGTATTGTATGTAAAGTTATGAAATCTTGCTATGTATGAGTTCCTAAAATATAATGTGAGACTGGAAATACCCCAAACAAGTCTTTCAGATACAACAATGGAATAGCTAGAAGGTGTGTGGCTCTCATCAATTCAGGGAAGAATTCACTAACACAGGAATTATGTATAAAGAAGCCACCTCAGAGGAAGCACTGAGACAATGGAAAACATTTGGCCAATGGGGGTCAGGTACATAGATTTTTTTTCCAGCAGGCTTTAGAAGAAACAGTAAAAGACGGGGAGTGACATCATGACTTTGAGTGGTGGGGGGGGGAACCCAGGCTGCAAATTAGATGCTGCCTGTGTTCCTCAAGGATCTATAAGCCTGCTTGTATTAGGATTTGAATCAGCAATCTCTCTCTTACTATCTAGTTTGTATAAATCTTAGATTTTAAGTGATAACAAACAGATCAAAGCAGGTTACTTAGGAAATTGAACCTCACAATCTATCTTCCTGTAGTTAATCTGTTTTTATGGGTTTTCTCTTAACCAGTATGTTCTAGAGTGAAGTGTTAGGGAATCTTAGCTCTGTTAACAAAAGCTGATACATCACTTACCCACATAAAGGAGGGGAGTGTTCTAACTAATTAGCTGGCACCGTTAAGAACCTGGTGCAGTGCAAGATGGGATAATTCTGAGTTTATGCACCTGGAGGAATGCATAGCTGGGAAACGGGCTAGTGTCTCCGCTCTTGGGCCCTGAGTGGC
This sequence comes from Pelodiscus sinensis, assembly GCF_052426305.1. Lineage (NCBI taxonomy): Eukaryota > Metazoa > Chordata > Testudines > Trionychidae > Pelodiscus > Pelodiscus sinensis. The sequence continues at coordinate 60,026,114 of NC_143056.1, read as the reverse complement.
TTAAGTACAGCATTCAGATGACTCGGTTGGATGATGGCACCACCTGCTGTCATGTTGGGTGATAACAGGGCCTGGATGCGCTGCCTGTGCCTCCAGCAGAGTGAGGCCAACCCAGCTGAATAGTCTGGAGAAATTCCAGTTTCAATGGCGTCAAGCCTTCACCTCAGGGGTACATGTCATCGTCATGCATAGTTTAAGGTCAGCAACAGAACTTGCAACGGCTATATAATGAGATGTATCTACTAGTTTACTTCTATAGCTAAGAAGAGCTGTTAAACTTGTTGGGATAAAATGACGATTATCTGAATCTTTACTCGCTATTTGAATTTTATTAAACTTCTTCCCCTATTTTTCATTTGTAGGTGCCTTTGAACAGGTGGTTTTCATGGTAGCTCTGGTACCTCTAGGTTCTTGCTGGAACAGGAATCCAGGGGCAGCCTGGCAATCAAAATAGGCCTAGGCAATGGGTTGAGAGCAGCTGACTTTTTCATGAACACTATCTTCGTTCGTTTACACCGTACTCACACTGTCAGTTATGGAAAATCACACACCCACAACAACAGACGATAACAGAACTCATCCAACCACTGTGTACTCTAGTCACCAGTCAACTCAAACCACTCATTGCCGCTGCACAAAGCAGACCTACGCATTGCTGTCATGTACCATTGCGCCTTGTACGTCCGTTCAATTGATTTCAACCATAATGCAACGTCATTCACTTTGGCACCAAAGAAACCGAGGCTGAGCCAGGGCAGCGGACCACACCTGACCCCACAAACACACACGGCCTTGGCTGCCTCGGATTTATTCGGAAACATTTTGAATTTTAGTATTGTAGATTTTTTGATATTAGAGTGGTCTCCAACCTTTTTACACCCAAGATCACTTTTTTTTAAATGTCAGAACAAGCCATGATCTACCACCCCATCCTTGACATCCTGCCCTCTCTATTCTCCATCACTTGCTATCCCCAGCCCTTACACACTCTATACTACCACTTTTTTTTCCTATTCTTCTGTAGGAAGAGGTTTTTCCAACATTTGGCCTGTCTGCACCAAATGTCAGAAAAAAACCTTTCTTTCAGAAGCCCCCTTATTCCTCATGGAACGAGGAATACAGGGCTTGTCCACTAAAAAAAGTGGAAGAACAAATGCCTCCATGGACATGAGTCGTTCCGGGATAGCTCTGGAGTCCTAGGAAAAACTCCTGCAGTCTAGCTGTACCCTCACTGGCTTTACAGGATATGTGGGCTCTGGGGTGGGAATGAAGGATTTGGGTGTGGGAATGGGTGAGAGGTGCAAGCTTTGGGAGGAAACTTGGATGCAGGAGGAGGTGAAGGGAATGCTGGCTCAGGGCTCCAGGCTGGGTAGTGTTGGGTTCAGATGGAGGGTTGTGGTACTAAGTAAGCCACAGTCTTGTGGACATGAGGGTGCAGGACTTTGGGTTGGAGTATGCCAGAGGCTCAGGGCAGAGGGTTCTAGTGTATGATCGGCTCAGAGCTGGGAGGGGGTGTGTAGAGCAGTGTTATGCTGCTGCAGCCAGATAGGGGCTTGGCCCCAATTGGGGGTTTGTTGGCCAGGCTTCATTTTTAAATAAAATACTATATCAAACACAAAGTTTCTGCATTGTCTTTATGAGAAGGGTAGGGAGCCTGTTTTGAATCCGGGGTCACTGACTCTCAGAAAACTCAGTTGGGGGGCCCCATAATTGAGATGCAAAAAAAAAAACCTCCTCCAACCCCCCCCCCCCCCCCAGGCCTCACTAATGTGGCCCCAACTGTGCTGGTGGGAGCAGGGGACATGGTACTAAGGAACAGTGCTGGGACAGGGTGCCGGGGTGGGGGCAAGGTTCTGCCGCAGGGGACAGGATGCCAGTGGGGGCAGGGACTCCCCCTGGAGATTCCTCTCCCCTCCCCCTGCAGAGGAGGGAAGCCCTGGCACACACCACCTCCATGGACAACTCCTTTCCCCTACCCTCTAGGGACTTCACCCTGCCCTGCCATGCCAGTTCCCGGCATGCCACAGACCTGGGGGAGAGGAGCAGCCACTGCAATTCCAGAACCCCCAGAAGTGGCATGCAGCTGCCAGTCTTCCGTCCGCCCTGCAGGAAATCACCACTACCTCCATTGTTGCTGGCGGTAGGTAGTGGGGCTTTTTGGGGGTGAGGGGAAATTGGAGGGGGGCCCCCCGAACACCTGATCAACTGGTTGAGCCTGTGATTGTAATCAATGGGTTGGTGACCACAATATTAGAAGCTTTATGGTCGGTATTATGGTCAATTCAGATGATGGCCCACCAGGAAATTCCCGGTATCCCATAGGGCGAGTCAGCTCCTGCAGAAATCTCCTCAGATCTGTTCTCATGCGCTCTCTGTTTTTATTTGCTCATTTGAATACAACAAAAAAATTTAGACTAAAGCAGAGAATTTTTACTGGTGATATACTCAACTTCTAAAGACACAAACGGAATTAGAAAGGGGAGCCCCAAATCCCTTCTAACTTCCTCCCCCCCTCACTCCCATGCCCCCAAACACAGTGGCCATGGAGATGATTTGATTTCCCCTTTACTGGAAGGATTTGATCAATGGACAGTTCTATTTATGGATCTATTTGCCATAATCTTGCATCTCCCATGGCCATACACATTTCCTTCCATGGGAAAGTTTCTTCCATAAAAACTAATGAGATTTAGTCTCACAATGGGTTTAGACGGGGGTGGGCAATTTTTGGTGGGGAGCCACACCAAGATTTTGGTAAGTGGTCAATGGCCGCACTTTTCTGTAGAGGAGATGTGAGGGTCTAAGATGGAGGGTTGGCTGCAGAAGGTCAGTCGGGGAAAGGGACTGGGGTACAGGAGACAATGTAAGGTCTGAAAGGGAGTTTGGGTGAAGGAGGGGGTTGTGACCTGGGTCAGGAGCCTGGGGTGTAAGCTAAGGGAGGGAGTATGGGTGTAAATCAGGATTCTGGCCTGGGGGAGGGGCTTGAGGAGGAGGTGCAAACTTTGGATAGGGAATCGTGACCTGGGGATGGGGGGTGCAAACTGCAGAGGGTTTGAGTGATTAGCTGGGGCAGGGGAATGGAATGCAGGGTCTGGGAGGGTGTTTGGATGAAGGAGAGGATTCTGGCCTGAGGGAGGGATGTACGTGGGGCTACAGAGTCTAGGAGGGAGTGTGACCTGAGGTGGGGGGGTACAGAGGGTTTGGATGGTAACCTGGGGGAGGGAGTTGGGGTGCAGAAGGGGTGCCAGAGGCAGGCTGTGTCTGGGAGGCACTTACCTAAGTGTCTCCTGGCCACCAGCCCTGCAGCACCTCCAAAACAGGCTGGACTCCCTGCCTGCTGCAGCCTCAGACTGCTTGAAACTGCAGGCTGTTCCCTCCATGTAGCTCTCAGCGCTGGGAGGGGGAAGAGGCTTGCATTGCCCCCATCCTGCAGGCCAATCTCTCAGCTCCTGTTGGCTGGCTGTTTCCAGCCAATAGGAGCTGAGGATTGGGATGGGGGCGATCACACAAAGCCTCCCCCTGCCTGCAGAGCAAAGAGCCACACAAACTGCTTTAAACTGCAGCAGCTGTGGGCCTGAGGATCCCGGCAGGGTGGTCTGCAGGCAGAATCCCGTGGTTTGGCAGGCCAGATCTGGCTCCCAGGCTGTATATTGTTGAGACCTTGTCGCCCCCCCCAGTTCCATAACACTCAGGTTATGCAAAGTTGCTAAATTTATCACGCACATTTGTCCACATCCGGCCTCTTGGTTCTGCTTCATTTTGGTCCATAAGCTAGTGACCTGCTAGCTAAATACATTGATTTGGTTTTTACGATGATAATTATTAGTCCAATTGGGTTTTTAAGTGTAGTTCCTTTTTGTTTTGTTTTAATGTTCAGTTTGAGCAGCCAATTACTGTGGAAGCCATTAAGAGAATTCTCATCTTTACCACAGATATATAGCCTAACCTAATTTTAGGAGGAAATCGTGGTAATCCAAGATACTTCTTGCGGTAACTGTTGGCAGTTGTTGACTTTTCAATGGCAATCATTGCATGTTTAGTTCAAGTAGCTTCCTAAATATAATGTACTCAGTAGGTTAAGCTCTGAAATGGAAGCTATTCTAGTGTGTAATTTAAATGTATTTTAGTAAATGGCATATTTGCCTTAGAAGGCAGTGTCATGAATTTTTTTTTCATTGTTCATTTGTAGGGTCCTACCAATTTCATGGCCATGAAAAACATGTCCCAGATGGTGAAATCAGCCCTTCCCCCAGTGAAAGTTGATCACCATGCTACTGGGAGCCAGGGCCTCCTAGCTTCAAATCTCACTAAGTTTGGGAGGGACAGGAATTGTCCTTCTCCTGAAGGGCTACTTGTGGTGGGGAGATCAGATCCATCTCCAGAGGCAGCACAGAAATGAGTGTCTTAGCCTCACTTCTGTGCTGCAGCAGCCCAGAAACCAGGCTTCTGTATTCTGCCTCTACCCACCTCCCCATGGTACCATGCATTGAACTAAGGCTTCCTCCCAGAGCAGCTCTTGCTGGGTTGGGAGCTTTTCTGACCACTAGGTACAGCTGAAGCAGCCTGGGCTCTGGTCTTCTGCCCCTTCCCCCCCCCAACCTCCAACCCCTGCTGTGACTCTGGATGCCTGGGGGCTTCCATTCTATCCTGCAGCCAGCACTTGAGACTGGACAGCCCAGGCCAGGGGCTTCCTCTTCTGGTCCAGTCAGGACAGCACTGGCTCAGGCTTCTGCTCCCAGCACCAATTCAAGCCTTCCTCCTCCAGCAGCTCCTCCAATGGTGGTTGTGCTCCTGCCAGCTGCAGCCAGGATAGCATGAGCTCAAGGCTCCCATGCCCTGTCTCCCGCCTAGTCTGTTCCCGTCTGGGCTCAGGGCTTCTGTTCGCAGCCCCCCAGCCATTCAAGCCAGCACTTGGGGCAGACCAGATTCTGGGCTTCAGACCCAGGGCACCTGAGCTTGTGGCTGCTTCACCTGCAAATCCTACCAGGTTTGGGGTGATCCCGTAGCAGCTTCTGCCTGGGGCTTCTTCCAGTTTGCAGGCCTGAGTCCAAACAGCCTAAACGGTGCTGCATGCAGCACACATCCATGGCCACCTCTGGGACACTGTAGCCTCCCCTGGGGAAGGCACAACAGTATCCCCCAAGCACATGCAGCCCCCCAGGGGCTCCTGGGCCACCTTGGGGACCCCTCCTCCAGCTGCCCCAGGGGAATTCCCCTCACCAGCCACACCTGTCCCCAGGAATCATGACATGCTGGGAGGAGGGCACGGAGTGCCGGAACACTCCGGGGCAGGGCTTACTGACCTTGTTGCTCTCCTCTGCTTCTCCTGAAGTGGGACCCCTGCCAGCAAGGGACCTTCCAGCCCCATCCCACCAGCGCCAAGGATCCAGGGCCTATCGCAGCACTCCCAGGACCACCACCACCTGCTCCACTGCCACCTCTGCACAATAGAGCACGCACCATGCACTCATACTCAGATCCACGGAGTGGCAGGAGCTGGTGTGGGGCCAGTTCCTGGAATGCTGTGACCATGTGTGCAGTATCCTGGGCACGATTTCAGACTGAATGGGCCCTGCGCAGCAGCCCCATGCTGCCAGGCCCTCCTCTGCTATCCTAGCTCTCCCCCTGCTTCTCCCCCTGTCCCCTCCTGAGGTCCCCCATCCTCGGCACCTCCTAGTGCAGCCTGCCCCTGCATCTTTGGGGGTGGGAGAGGCCTCCCTTCACACTCATGAGGCCCTCCCAGTTCAGGGGCCCCCCACAGTGCACCCCATTCCCCATGTAAATAAAAGTGCCTTATATCAAGCAAGTGCATTTCATTTATTGGGAAGGGTGGTGGCAAGGGGTGGTGATGGGAGTGGGGGCATGGGGGCATCCCTATGGCCACAGGTGTAGGGGCAGCCTATTGTGGCACTTGGACCAGCATCAGCCAGAGGGTTTCCTGGACCTGCACCCTGTGGTGGTTGGTCTGCTGGGCGGTGGCTGCTTGGGGCTGCTGGTAGGCCTGACCCTCACCTTCCATCCACCCTGGGAGGAAGGTTTCCCTTCCCCTCAATAACATTATGCAGCATGCAGGCCTGAGTGCTGGAAGATGCAAGCAGCGTAGGTCCAACTGGACCACCCCACATAAAAGTCCTGGAACTGGTGGTCCACTAGTGCCTGGAGCACCACTGAGCAGTAGCCCTTGCGGTTTATGAACTGGGCCGTTTAGTACTCTGGAGCCTGGCTGGGGATGTAGGTCCCGTCTACAGCTTCCCCCACAGTTTGGGAACCTGAGGCTGGCAAAGCCCCCAAGGGTGGTGTCCACATCACGGGGGTGGATCACCCTCTGGAGCAGCATGTCGTTGATGGCATGGATGACCTGCAGAGGGGCCATGGGATGCATGGAATGAGACATAGTGCATACATGGGCCCCCTAGGGTGTACTCACCCTCGCTTTGATGGCCCCTCCCCCCATGCAGGCCAGGGCCCTCTGCTCCCTGGGATTCTCTCTTCTTCTCCCCCCTCCCGCACCAGTGGGGCTGGGTGCAGGAGGGACAGCATGACCCCCTGGCTAAGGGGCTTTCCCCCTGCCCCTACAGCCTCCCCCCACCCGGTCTGGCCCTTCCCGCCCCCAGGACAAGCCCGTGGCCCATGGAGGGCCTTACCTGCCAGATGATCGTGCCGACGGTGGACCTGCCCACCCTGAACTGGTTCCCCATGGAGCAGAAGCTGGCCAGTTTCCATACGGCAATCACGACCCTCTTGTCCACGGGGATGGTGGGGCGCAGGTGGGTGTCCTGCCTCAGGCACGCAGGGGTGAGCCAGGTGCAGAGCTCATGGAATGTCCCCCTGCACACCTGGAAGTTCTGCACCCATTGCTGGTCAGCCCACTGTCTCAGCACCAGGCACTCCCACCAGTCCCACTGGTGTCGTGGCTCCTGTCATTGGTGGGGTGCGGGTGCCCAAGCTGCCCATGTGCTGCCCAGTCTCCAGCACCTACTGGAGCAATGTGGCTCCCTGGTGGAGGAGCTCCACAGCCTCTGCCATTATGTGGGGACATTGCTGGCTGGGGTCCTCCTCTGGCTCCATGATTATGAAGGTGGCAGCGAGGGTGCCCAGGGGCCCTTGCCAGGAACAGAGGTAACAGGCGCTGTTGTGGCTTTTGCTCCCTCAAAAAGGGTGCCTGAGCATGCAGCCACAGGGAAGCAGCTGTCCAGGAGTCCCTTTAAGTACATTTCCCAGTGTGGGGTCTGGCCCATGCCCACAGATGCTGCTGGTGACCGCTCAACATGGCCAAATTTCTTCTGGAGACACGTTCTTGTGCAAGGGCTTCCCACCAGCGTGGACGCTTTCTTGCGCAAGAGCTCAGTGTTTTTACAATGCAGTTCTGGTCAGTGTGGATGTTTGCTTGCGTAAGAGCTCTTGAGCAAGAACCCGCCATAGTAGACATAGCCACAGGGTGGGGGGAGGTGGCCACCAAGGGCTTGAGTGCAATTGTTGCTCAGCCGTCATGGCCTGGATGTCACACTGCACTCTGTGCACATGGAAGCACGTGCCACACCAGTCTGTGCCACATGGCTCTGGGGATGGCACCCACACATCTGACCCCTTGGGAAGCAGGCTGGGGACAAGGACACCTGCACACCTGCCCACAGAGTGCCCCACACAGCACACTAGCATGCAGGCACACACAAGGCACCATCTGCTTCTGCAGACAGCGCTACCAGGAGCAGGTGTGTGTGTGTGTGTGTGTGTGCCCCCCCCCCCCCAGAGAAGGCCAGGCTGCTCTCCCATCCATAGGATCCCAGTGTGAATGGACATGTCCTGTGCCTGCTTGTCCAAGGGACAGAGGGGTGGGAAGTGTGGTTTCCTCAGGGCTCCTTGGGGCACCTGTGAGGGTAAGCCCATTGTGTAGGCCACACATGGCCTTGCTCCCAAGACATCGCTGGCCTGAGGACTGTTGCTCACAGAGGAGGATATGGACTCAGGGACCACATCTGCATGGATGACTGATGACCTCCCCCTCTTTATGCTCCACAGCCAGACCAGTTGTCATGATCACCAGCAGCCAAGGCAGCCACCCAAATCTGGGGAAGCCGCAGGCACCAGAGGGTCCACAGGGACCTGATGAGACAGCATGTGGCCAACCTCCAGGCCATGCAACCGACCCTGGACCACAAGGTCTGGGAGGCCACTCACTGGCAGATCCAAATGTGGGGTCAGCTTGTGCAGCAGGGCCAAAACGTGTGCCACAATCTGAGAGTGGATGGCACACATGGCTCCTGTGCCTGCTTCCATCCCTTCCCCTCCCCTCCGATGCCTGCTCCTGCTCTAGGCCCCCCGTCTACCTTCCTGTGGCCCCAGACCCCACACACCCCCAAGGTTGCTGGACTAGCGGTAGCACTTCCACTTGCACCACATGCCACTCCCAGCCCTGAGCCCCTCCCCCCACATCCAGGTTCTCAGCTCCCTGCCTCTCCAGTTGCTCTTATTATGAAAACAAATGCTAAGTTCTTGGTTTTCAACACAAAACTGGTGTCGTTGACTGTATAGGAAAGGGATGGGCTGTGGTGGAAAAGGCATAGCGGGGCAAAGCACAGGTCCCTAGGGGGGGAGGCCCTGGGGAGAGTTACTGGAGTCCTTGAGAAAAGCTCTCCCTCAGGGCCTCCCAGAGGCACACCCCCACCTGAGGGGGCCTTGAGCTGCTCAAAGGCCCTTCCCTCCCTCCCAGCCTCTGACCCATACTCCGGTAGGATTGCCTCCCCCTTCCTCTCCATGGCCAGAAATATGCTGGGCAACAAGAGCACACACTGCTAAAGCTCTGCTATCCATCAGAGAGGTAGGGAAGCAAGCAGAAGCAGAAGAGAAATGGCTGTTTTGGGGGCGGGGGAGAGGGGAATCACTTTAAGCGCTCATCTCAGTTAGCCTTAGGCAACAGCACCCAGAAGCAACTGCTGACCTAATGCCCTGCCTGAACTGGTTCCAGGTGGCCTTAAATGCAATATAGCGTCCAATCAATGTGGATACTATCTTTCAGAAAAGCACATTGCTTTTTGGATGCTTTCTTTCCAAATAAGCTTTTCCAGAAGATCTCGTCCAGAAAAGATTATTCTGAAAGAACTTTGCAGTCTAGATGTAGCCTTTATGCGAGAGACACAAATTTTCACTCTAATGCTCTTTAAATATTACATACCATTGCAAGAGTTGTGAAAATACTGCTCAGCTGGCTAACTGTTCTTCATGAATCATCATCAAAACATTCTAATTATAAAAAGACAGGGAAAAAGTCTGATAATTTGTTTTAGAACTCGATGGGGATTAGAATATTTTTAAAGTTGTTCAGTACAAGTTCAGTAGTTTAGTTTAGTTTAATGAAGTAGCCAGAAAATTTGGGTTGGGGAGAGCAAAGATTTATAACCCTATTAGATTAATTAGGTGATTATTAGTGCAGTTCGTTACTATGAACAAAAATTTTCTAAAGCATTCTAAAGTATTCAGGAACTGTCTTTTCTACATTACATATTCTGATTATGATAATGTGATGAATACAAATCCTTTTCTGCCAACTACCACCATAAATAGCTGAAGATAAAATACATAGAGACATAAAACAGAAGGTCTGATCTCATATACACCTATTTCTTGGTGCCATGATCCTTGATTTCAATGGAATGACTCAGGTTAATGATCATTGCTCTTGCTACTAAGCATGTGTAGGACCAAGTAAATATATAGTGCTAGAGATGACCCTTATAGCTCCTCTCCCAAAAATTTGCAGATGCCCAGATATAGGTGCATAGTAGAACTGTGTGGCATAGACACCTATATTTTCAAGGCCAAGCACAAAATGCGTTTGAACATACAAAGGATATATAACTTCCACAGACAGGACATTGGACTAAAATGATCAATTCAACTGAGGTTACATCTATACTGTAGCATTTTGTCAGCAGAGGAAATGTAAATGAAGCGCTCATTAGCACTTCTCACGCTCTCATTTGCATAGCCTTCTGATCTATTTTGCAGAAGAGGTTTTTGTGGAAAAAACCCAATCTTCACTTCAGCCTGATCATATCCTCCTCAAAGGGCACAGGTAAAGTTAACAGACCTCCCTTTAACCCTTTCAGGGCCTGTGTGGAGTTCTAAGAAACCCCATCACAGGCAAATACTATAGTCAGAACGTGTACTCCTGTATTATCTCTCTGTAATTATGTGTATTGAGTGATCACACAAAGGCCTCAGTCAGAATCAGGACCTTGTTTTGCTACATGCTGGAAAAACAAACAAGATGATCTTGTCCCAGAGAGTTTATAACTAACTTTGAAATAAAGCTGTAGCAAGTCAGTTTAACAAGAAAAGGAGAAAAGGGGAGGAAGGATTAACATGATATAATCCTTTATGGGCTCAGTAAGAATCTAAGGTGTTCTTGCACAGCAGGGAGTAAAGATGAATTATATAAATCCTTTATGATGTTTGGATGAAATGCATGTTTTAACGTAAAATGGTCAGCTTAGGAACCACCACACTCAGTTAATCATTTCTGGTTAGCAAGAGATGCCGTAAGGCCGTGGTCACAAACAGGTCGATTGCAATCGACTGGTTGATTGAAAGGCCTCGACCAGTTGATCGCGAGGCGTCCTGTCCGCCCCACCCCCATTTCCTTCCCACCCCCGAGAAGCCCCACTACCTACCTCAAGTGAAAATGGAGGTAGTGTCGGCTTCCCAGGGATGGACAGAAGTCCTGCAGCTTAGTGCCACTTCCCGCGATTCCAGAAGTAGCGCTAGCTTCTCTTCCGGGTGTACTGCGGGAGGGAGCATTGGCTCCCTGCACCACACAGGAGGGGTGAGACAGCTCTGGGGGAGGTGCGTGCATGCATGGGGCAGTCGGCCGTGGGGCAGGCATGCACAGGGCTTCCCTGCACTGGCCCTCTGGGCAGACGCACGCGCCCGGGGTTTTCCTGCACCAGGGTGTCGGCCCCGGGGCAGGCGTGCGCACGCAGGACTTCCCTGCGCTGGGGGTAGGAGGGGTTGCCCCCATGGCAGGCACGCGCTGGTTTCCCTCGGGGGGGGGGGAATCCTGGGAGGAGGCAGATACAGGGGACTCTCTGCCTCCACTGGCACCCCTCTCCCCTGTCCCCAGCCACAGAACTCTGTCCCCATTCCTGCCCCACTCCCTGAATTCTGTCCCCACTCCTGTCCCCAGCTACAGAACTCTGTCCTCACTCCCCGAACTCTGTCCCCACTCCCATCCCCAGCCACAGAATTCTGTTCCCACTCCCCTGTTCCCAGCTACAGAACTCTGTCCCTATTCCTGTCCCCACTGGCACTCTGTCCCCTGCTGCAGAACCCTGTCCTCTGCCCTCCCAGCACCCTGTTCCCACTTCCCAGCCCCCGCCGCAGAACTCTGTCCCCACAAAATGTATAATTATAAATGCTTCATTTTAGATTTAAATAGCATGAATAAATAACAGACCATTTATTTCATAACTATAAACACGTTATTTTAATTTTATACATCACAATTTAAAAATAAACTGTTTATCAGAGTGTGTAAGTAAGGGCTGGGGATAGCAAGTAATGGACAGGAGGAGAATAGAGACGGTGGGGCTTCAAGGAAGGGGCGGGGAGATAGATCTTCGCCTGTTCCGAGATTTAAAAAGTGATCTTGGGTGTAAAAAGGTTGGAGACCACTGCCGTAAGGCTTTACACTGTACCTGGAGTGGGGCCAGGACTGCTGGTCTCATGAGTTGGACTAACACATTAGATTGTGCTTCCTATCTCCAGAAGTATCATAATCAATAACAGAGGACATGTCTACATAGCAGGACAAAACTCAAATTAAATCATGCAACTTCATCTATATCAATTGTGCAGCTTAAGCTCAAGTCAGAATAGCTTAATTTGGCTTTTGGCGATGTCTACACAGTAGGATGTCGAAGGAACACTCATTCAACTTTCCTTACTCGTAAAATGAGGGTTACAGGAGTTAGAGGAAGAAGTCCTCCAGCTCGACATTATTTTGAAATAAAATCTTGCAATATAGACACGCTCTTTGTTATTTCGGAATAATGTCAGTTACTCCAAAATAACGCTTCTGTCTAGACATACCCTAAGGGCTCTCTAGTCACAAGGCTGGTGTAAAAAGGAGAAAAATACAGACTACATGAATGTATCATTTTTCTTGGACTGTAAGCTTGTGTGAACACATACCTTGACTCTCTGTGTCAATAATTTGAGCCCAAATGACCATTTCCAACTCTGTTGAGAATATATTTTTAAAAGCAAATAGTTTAAGACCAAATGGGGTCTAGTCACTCCTCATATATGCATAATTCAAGAGAAGTTCAGTATGTTCAGCAAGGAGCAAACAGACATGTATACGTGGAATGGCTACTCACCTTTACCACAGAGCCAAGTGTGAGGCCTGTTGAGAGCAATAAGGAAGCATTTAAGTGTAATTTTGAGGAAATAAAAGGAAAAAACGTAAATGAATGAAATCACTGTTTCTTGCTTCTGCTGGGCTCCTGCACAGATAAACAAAAATTGCACACAGTTTGCATTAAACAATATTTCCACTCCATCCTTCACACATTGCTTCAGGGCATGTTTTTGTTGCTGCTGTTTTATCCTTTAATTTAAAAAAAAAAATGAGGCCAACTTCACAGTGCATTTCCATAGGTTCTGTTGAGCACAAATAAATAAAAATATTGAAGGGAAGAGAACAGTCTATGGTATAATATCAAATGAAATTGGGGTGTATAGGTAAACCATTATTATGATAAAGAAAGGGAAATTCATGATGAACCCAAGTGCCAGGTGTACTACAGTAACCTGGCATGCTCAGTCATGATTCAGGTTATTCTACCCACCTTGTCTGCACTGCATTTTGTCAGTACTTGGTATTTCTACACTCAAAGTCTCCAACTCCCTGAGCTGAGTATTGGGCTATAAAAGAGGTTTTGTGTTTTTGGTCTGTAAAAATGAACGAATGTACTGAAACCATATGGCTAATCTATTCAGTATGTTTTTAAAAGTACTCTGGTTTTTCCTCCCTCAATGACGGTTAGAGAGGTGTTCTAGCCGACCTGCCTAATCTCTCCGCTTCAACCAGTTGTGCAAACATGCCTCTTAGAAACTGAAACCACTGGAATGGGATTGGGAAAGGTTGAAAACACACATCAGTTTTTAGTATCTCATCATTTGTCCTTTCATAGTACACATTTTGTAAATGTATTTGTGTATTCAGTACAGCCTTAGTTACACAGCCCTGCTCACTCATCCACTTCACCAAAATTCCCTTTTAACCAATGTCCCCCCAGAATAAATCACATACATAGCTGCTCACCATTTGTTCACATGTTTTTGCTATGTCTGCAATATTTTCAATTAATGTGGTCAAACTCTATGTATATGGTTTGCATATATTAATGTATATATAACTTGACCCAGATCAGCCTTCTACCTGTTTTTCCCCCTTGACTATTCCAAGGAAGGGGACAATTTAATCTCTGGCATTTACTTCATTTGAATAGATCTTATTATGTGATTGATAGAAATTTATAATCTTGTCTCCTTAAATAAAAGTTCTAAATGTAAAGATTAGTCCTTAGAATCATCTACTATATATTTTGAAGAGCGAGTTTGTTTGTGGATTTGTTTGTTCAAAATAAAGTAATACTTTACAATTACCTACAGATACCATAAATAATCCTGCCACTTAAGTTATCTGAATGCACTACTTTTTACACCAGAGTATGCTGGGTGAAAGGTTTAAATAATTATTTTTGTTTTTCCATCAGAAAAAAAAAGTCATTACTATTATGATTAGAGTTCATAAAAACATTTGTTAAAATGAAAATTGAGTCACCTATTCAACTGTCATTTCAGTACAAAGAAAATGTTTACTGTTACAAATCACAAGTCAAATTAGTTATAGAAAGAGTAATGGAAGTTTTATAAGTTTCTGATTCAAATTAACTATGTGTGATAGTTATTCAATGAAATGAATGATGTTTGAAGTTGAAATCCTACAAATTTAAACGTGTTCTTTTAGTTCCCGTTTACGAGCACATTAATAACAAATTCTATTACATATATTTAATTTCTTGAACTTTCCTGTAAGTTTAATCTATGTAAAATGACTGCCCAGTCAACTACGGGCCTCACCTGCTAGTTTAATATTATTTATTCTCCAACTACATCAAGTAAAATAAAAGGAGGGAAGATACCTTTCATCATTTGTTCACATGTGTAGATCACATTTTTCTCCAGATATGACACTTCAGGGAAAGTAGGCAATGCAGAGGAGTGGGAAGGAAACAGAGCTGTAAATGTGTAAGTCTTCAAAGGAGGGTAAGCTATACATTCTTAAGCGGCATGAGCGGTGGCAGTAATCCCCATATATGTAGAGCATGCCCGAGAACCCATGGGTGTCCATGAAGCACTGTGTCCTTCACAACTCTCACTTGAATAGTGCAGGCCTCCAACTGCCTCCTTAGTGGACACCAGTGCATTAAAGGTGTGGTGGAGCCCTACCTTTGTACTCTAGAGGCCTCTTCATCAAAAGATCTCTCAGCTCTTTACACATTTTTGCTTAATTTTCAAAACATTCCTGCAAAATACAGACATTTGGATTTAAACTAGCTCTTTTGATGCACAAACAAGCCCAACAAGATTGTGATATTTGGCCAAAGTCATGCACTGAGCAAAAGACAAGCTGGAAAATAAAATAAAGAGGAGACATGGGGGACAATTAGAAAGTGAGAAAAAAGTGAGGGGCAAGCTTCTAAGCAGTATCCAAGTGTAAAACTTGGCATTACACTTGGACTGAAAAATAATTAATGACTGTTCTAAGTAGTTAATATTTAAAATATGAATTCATGAAATCTAACATACATTGCTGATTTAAATTGGTGCATCTCAACTTAAGTGAATAGAATTGCACTCATTCATAGTATGCGGTATGATAAAATGCTATGACTTTATCCTCCTGTTTTGAGTTCTTTACTATATTTTCTGAGCATTTTTAAGTCCCTACATAACCAGAGTAGTTGTCATCTGTTTACCTATTTAACATACAAGTTTCAGTGTTTGGAACAAAATGTAACTTTGGTTGTACCTATGCAACCCCACTGAAATTAGCTCCATTGGCTTAAATCAGTAGGATTGGAAGGATGTGGCTGAGGTCCAAACAGTGCCCTTACATCATAACTCATAACACAAAAACGTCAACAGACTGAGCTGCATGACAGACTTTGGTGCAAAGAAGTACTAATTACTTGAGCTAGAATGGTCTTTTATTAGTTTGTGTTTTCCAAAATGTCTTTTTCTAAAGTTTTCTTCAATTGCATGCTCACAATTAATACCTAAAACATTAGGCTAGATTCAGCCCTGGTGAAACTCAATCATCTTAAATAATATTACATATCAGGTATGTAGTTGGCCCTCTCTCTATAGCCACTAATTCGTGGATCTGATTGTGGGAAATATTGGCTTATTCATTCTGATTCATTTGAGTTCCTAAAAAGTGTGTTTGCTCTACAGAATGTTCAATATGCTGGAACCTGAGGCCATAGGAAGTGGACAACTGACTCCTCTCACAGCTGGTAATAAACTAAACTTGTTTGTAGAATATTTGGGCACTGGCTCTTGATTGAAATGTCATGCCCTACTCTCCTCCTTTTCCAGCACTGCTTTGAAGATGTTTATTTAAGTTAAACAGTATTTCTTTGAATTTTATATCAAAGGAGGACTTCTCTATCAAGGCTAAACATAACTTTAAGCAAACATTGTAAGGATTAGGAGGCCTGATTCCACATCACTGAAGTCTGTAAGATTTTTGCCATTGACCTTAATGGGAGTAGGACCATGTCCATGACAAATTAGTTTCATTTTAAGATAATGAATTTTAAAAGCCAAAAATGAGCATAGCACTGTCTATAATTTTATTACTATGCTTTCATGTGAATCTAGTCCTCCCAAAAGAGACTAATTAATAGCCACGGAGTCTGAAGTGGTTTGTGTATCCATAGAAAAAAAAAACAGAGGCAACTCAAGTTTCCCTTGACCCTGCCAATGTAACTCAAGCCCAAGCCTCAGTAAGAGATTAGTTCAATTTCCAGGTAAGCCCTGGGCCTCTTTGCTGAGTCTGCCAACAAGGATGCCAATTGATTCTAATTCTAGTAGGCTTGCGTGTGATGTGGTCACCTACCTCCTGGGAACACGATTGAGACCAACTGTTGGTAGCAGATTTTGGTTATTCGTCTGATGGACTAAATTTGAACTGGTGACCTACACATGAGTGGCTCCATAATCTCCTACCTTATTCCTAGTCTCCTGAGAATTGGTTCTGTGTAATCCAAAAACTTCAGAGGTTTAGAGATTCATCCTCATTAAATGATAGAGATCAAAGGATGAGTCTTGCTCCTATTGAAGTTAACAGCATCTTGCTATTGACTTAAATTGTAACTGGAGTATTCAAGAAAAAATTATATTTTTGGCTCACATTTGATTTGAACAAGGACGGAGCCGTTAAAGGACTTATGGAAAAATCTTATAGAATTTAATACAAAATAAGAGCATTTATATGAGCTTTTATAAAAAAAAACACTTGATTGTCTTAGCAGCCTACAATTCATTGAACTTTCTTGCATTGCAGTACGAGCCTTAAACTTACAAAAAATTCATAATGAAACTTCTGCAACTACCATGACATGTGTTGTAATCATTTATTTTCATTAAAAATTGAAATTTGAAGCAAACCAAAACTGTTGGTTAAATTTACTGAAAACAGCTGTTTGCATGAAGCTTTATTGTTCTACAGATCTACCACTTCATCCAAAGCAAAGGAATTGTCATTATAGGTCAGGTATCATGGAGCTTTATACAGAGATTGTTGACACACAATTGTGTGATTTTTTGTCAGCCAGTAGCATTAGGAAAATGCTGAGGATGTGTGTCAAAAATACTCTTCTCTCACTATCAAATGCTTGTTTTCATCCTGCTTTGACCAGAAGATTCTGTGGCTCAGATTGAACAGAAATAATGGAAGTATTTATACTGGGTACAAAATTAAGAAATGAAGGGGACGAAGAGTTCATTTGCATTTCTCTATATCCTGATCCACATAGTACATTGCAGGTGTTCCAGATTTTATTTTTATTTTTCCATGTAATGAGCAGTTCCAACTTGTCTACTAACTATGCCCACTACTAATTCAGATGCTCTGAATAAAGCAGTCGATATTGTTAATTCATGGCTTTTTCTTTCTGTGGTTGTGTAAATAACTCATCTACTTACCTAAGGTATGGGGAGAACATAAGTGGGAGTTGTGAATACTTCCACATGTTACTCTGCAACATGGCTAGGTTCTGACCTGCAACATGTACCTCAGGTGCTGATATGTTAATTTGAAAATTCAATCTCAATAGCTCATTCCACTAAAACTGTCAACAGAATTACCTATTAACTCCTATTTTAGCACTGCTTTAAGAATGTAGACACCTGTCCATTTGGAACTAGTCTGAGACCATTAAATCTACTATCTTTAATATTATTAACATATAAGCTTTTACAGGAAAAGTTAAGCATACTACATTTAAATCCCCATTCTTTCCCTACGAGGGAATAATTTGTGTATCTACTAGGCTCGTACACATCCTGCTTACTAGAAATTTTGAGTTCAGAGTTTTAACTTCTAGATTTTCCTCAGAATTAATCAGTTGTGTAGTAAGTGGCTTTGCTACCAACTTGTACTATGGAAGGTAAGGAATTCCACCTGCAAAATTGCAAATTCCAAGACCTATGAGTATGTTAGAATCAAGGGAATTCTATGTGTGGAAGGACTGTTCACAGGGAATCCTTCCTATTATATGCTGAATTCAGACTGATTTTAATGAGACTATTCCTAGGAATAAAAAACTTTAGGAGAGTGCTCCATGTTTTATATTTGTAATAGGTGACTTATGGGATTTAAATAATTTATAACTAGTTGCCCATATTTGCAAAAGTCAACAAAAAAAACTTGGAAAAATTCACACCATGTACTATACATTTAAAAAAAAACTTTAAAATTGGAATTTCATTGGACCAAAGTAAATGCATGAAAACCATCTCCCACAGACTTCTCCTTGGTAAGAAATCATGATTGCAAAATCTTAAATATATTTGTTTTATTAGCTGTATCAGGAGTTTCACTGAAATAGCACAGACCAATATGTATTAACTTTTATAAAAAAATATAGTGTGCACAGGCTACATTCAAAGAAACCAGCCAATTAACTAGGCAGGATAAACTAGGGCTGTAGAGTCTAGCAACTCACCTGTCTGAAGCAAAACTCTAAAGTAGAAGAGAGAACATATAAAACATGTCAACACTAATGTGTGATATATGAACACCAAACACTGTAAATAGATTTGCTGTAGTTTAACTGAGTCATTTGTTGTCTGTGAATATCTAAATCTCTATAGTGGGCCTAGGGCAACTTCAAAAAAAACCTAAATGTAACAATCTTAAACTGATATTTTGGTTTTAAAATATTATAGAGAAACTAATGTTTCCATAGTTAAGAGCCAATATTGCTTTTAAAACAGTTCATTCTCTGTTATGAATGCATAATGTATAGTGTGGCCTCCCTTGACGTAGAGCACTGATTCAGAGAGTACACATTTGATTTTTCTCAGAATTTACCAGTAAATGTGCTACATTAGTTTAGAAGTAAAACTTACATTATTGGACACATTAAAAATGTGTATGTGTGTTTCTTATCCATTTTTGCTCCTTTATAAAGAGTAACAAACCGGTAGACTTTCCAGATAGTTAAAACTCACTGAAAATTAGTTGATATGCACTATTTGAAGCAAGAAGGTTGTAATCAAACAAAAATATTGCAGTATCTAACTTACCCTAATTCAAAATGGACAATTTCCAAAAATTTACAGTGGGACTAATGAAATAGGGTGCCCTTAGTAAAAATGGCCTCCATTTCCCTATAGTATATGCACATGGAAACAAGGCTAACCCTAACAGATGGACAATGATTCCTAGTATTCCCAGTGGGACTGTAGCTCTCTGCCTGCTATGTCACAATGTTGATTACTTTCTGTTTAAAACTATTCTTCATTTAATATTTTCATTGCTGACTATATTTAATTATGGGTAAATGGTTCAGAATCATTCTTAAAAGTTGTATTTCTAGCCACTCTGAAGAAAACAATGAAAATACTTATGCAATGCAAAGAGAACAGAGCTCCACCTCCACACCATGCAATTCCACAGTCCAGGGTCAGCCCAAACTAACCCCTTACCTATCTAACCCCCATATTTCTGTTCCTCCTCTCCCTCCTCATGGCTCCACTAATTTCCTCTGCCCTCACATAGTATTTCAACCTCAACCCATAATTCTTCTGCTTTCCACATACAAATCGTTGTGTCAGGAGGCTGTTCAGATTCATAAGGTTGTCTGCATCTGTGTTTACGAGACTGGAGTCTAAATAACTAAATTACTTCCTAAAGCGATTTGGAGAACACAGGAATCAGTGAGGGGAAAACCCTCCCGAATGGTCCATTTAAAATAATAATAAACTAATTAACAGATTTATCTGAATGTTCTCAGAAAATTCATTTACTACCAGAGTAAATACCACAAATTAGGGAAATCTCATTTAGAAATTTAGGATATATCTATACTGCCCTTCATTTCAGATTACACAGGTGTGACTAGCAGTGCAGTCCATGTTGCTGCACCCTAACTCCCCAGTTTGAATGCTGCAGGCATGAACTAAAAGGTTGAAGCACTCTAGTCTGGCACCCTCAAGACCTGACCAGTGCCAAACCAGAGAATTTGTCTAGTCAGTATTGTCTAGCAGCATTAACAGCACTTCCATGGCTTACTGGGCTCTTAGAAGACATTTAGGGGTAAATGAGAGCTAAATAAAGGCACAGAACACTGCGAGTCAGGACCGGTGGCTGTTAAAGTTTATGGGATTACGGGAAACCCATGATAAGTAGACATTTGGCTAAGTAAAACACCAGAGCATGAATGTTGCAGGACCAGAGAGTGCTGGACTAGAGAGGTTCAACCTGTATTAATCCTGTTTCAAAGGGACTATTGGGCAGTCTCAACTGCCTGACAGTGCAGAGAAGTCCTCAATCTCTTCTTAAAGTGGAAACTTTGCAGGAGGGGTGTGAAGGAGGATGCAGCACACACTTGAGGCTACTGAGAGAGATTAAATGAAACTGCTAAAAAGTAAGTAGGAGTATTATTGACTTTAAAAAGTATCAAATGGCACGCAGATTGTAAATAGAAGTGAATAAGTTAAATCTTGGCACACCATTTCTGAAAGGCTGCCAACCCCTGCAAGAGATCCTTGGACAAAACAGCACTGAACCAATGGGAAGAACATGAACACACCTGTGTGGTATGCCTGCTATTGACTGTTTATCTAGATTTGTTGAAATTCTCTTTCTTACTGAATGCATAGTAAACAAATCACAGAAAAGTTCAAGAGTATCAATTTGACATTCCAAAAAAAACCAGTCACTGACAATGAGTCATTGTTGGCCATCTCTGAATTCCAAGCTGTCCAGTTACAGCATGATTTCTAGTTTATTATTTCCAGCCCTCACACCCCTACATGTACGGGAATGGATTGGTAGAGAGAGCATTACAAATTGCAAACAAAATTCTACAACAAGACCCAATATTATAAGATATAATATAGATGGAAACCCCCACATCTGTCACTGGTGTTAGACCAGATGAACTGCTTATGGATCAACAGATCAGAATAACGCTGCCAAATGCAGAAATAATTGTTCATCCTAAGTGGCTCTGCATAAGAGATATGAGGCAGACATGCCAGTCTAAGAATTCTCAGATAGCTGTCTTTAATCATAGCAATGCAAAGCTATGACCAACAATGACTCATTGTCAGTGACTGGGTTTTTTTGGAATGTCAAACTGATACTCTTGAACTTGTGTGATTTGTTTACTATGCATTCAAACAATGCAAAGCTTATTCAAACCTCAGCCAGACAATTCTGTCCTGATAAAAGCATGAAAAATAAAATTGGAGAATTCCAGAAGTTCCCAATGGATTTAGGTGCACTATGAGTGCTTACATAGATCAGACTGATCAAGCTACTCAGTATAGAAGAAAAAAAGCACCAACCTCAGATTGAATAAGAGCCTTACATCTGCTGAGCAGATCACTACACTTTAAGCTATAGACAACTAGACAGAACACTCCTACAGAAGAGGGCATAAGCAGATCTTGGTGAGCAATGAAGCAGATGATTCAGCTGGCTCTTATTAATTATTATTATTATTATTATTAATAAACATAAATTTGTGTCTAAGATTGTTTATGCAGCTTAGAGGGTTGATATAGAAACATGGAAATATAAGACAGGAAGGTCAGGTCTACAGTGGACCTGGAAGGTTGGCTTAAGGTACGCAACTCCAGCTATGCATTTTGTGTACCTGGATTTGGCTTACCTGAAGCTGAGTTGTTGTGGTGTCCGCACTGTGGGAGGGCTGACAGGACCAAATGCTCCCGTTAGCTTCCCTTACTCTTCACAAAAGGAGGAGTACTGAATGCTGACGGGAGCTAAATTCGAACACTAGATCAACCTCTGGAGCAATCAATCTTGTGGTAAGTATAGACATGCCTGAAGAGACCTTGAAATGTCATTGAGTCCAGCCTTCTCCATTCAACTTGAAAAAAAAAAAAAAAAGCTTAAAAAGACATGTTATAGAACACATCTCAAATACTCAGGAAGCCCTAACTTACATCCAAAACAAGGCCTGCAGCAATTTTAAAAAGCTAAATGTTTAGGAAAGATGATCCAAGATATAATTAACTTAGAATACTGGGTTTATTCAGTGGATGATTTGGTCAAGCATATCCATATGTTTGGGCACCTGGTACTGTCCCATCTGCCCTCCTTTATCAGGAAATTAAAATGGAAAGAATACCAGAGGAACAATGCTAAGGAGTGACATAAGGCTGTTGTTTCTCGGGTCCTCATTTTTACCTGTGCAAGTTTGTGAAAAACATTAATATAACATAATTGGTAGCATTCACTTACAGAAGAGCAAACCATTATATGTAATACAAGGCAATGGAGATTTGAGCTACAACAATATGCATGTACGTATGGCGCGCACAAACATAAGACGGAGCTATCTTATAAATGAAACAGACCCATTATCCTGTTCTCATTGTGTCTTTTGTTTATGTGTTCAGACTAATAAGGGAAAATGTAATTAATACTGTAGTACTGAAAAAGCATTCTAGACTTTGTTTGAAGTAGCTCATACTTCTATCATATCCCAAATCAAAACAGAGGGGATAGAGATTTTGGGCATCTAAATCTTGGGAGCACCTATTTAATCAATATTGTTGCCAGTGATTCTCCAGGTGCCACTGAAACTATACAGTTTACTTAAATTCAATTAACTTAAAGAGTCTTTATTTCAAACAAGAAATAGCTCATTTTGTGAATAACTGACTAAGGAAAGTAATGCCAATAACTGACTGGAGCAGACACTGTTAAAATAATAATTCTCCCCATCAATGGGATTGTGTGTAAAGCCTATTTAACACAATATATTTTGGCTTCCAAGAAAAGACAAACAACTTTACATGGTAAGAAATCCCTTAAGTAGGCCAGTGATACAGAAAGCAAGCCTGGTGCCTTGCACTAAATAGCAATGTGTGAATTTTCTATTCAACACAGCAACACTGGTCTATTTATTTGGTTTGTGTGTGTAATTAATAGTAAAATTATGCAGGTTTTTAACATATAGTCATTACGCTTTATGGGTCTGGGTCTTGAACAAAAATATTTCCTTTAGATTTTATTTGAGTAATGCTTTCTTCAGGTGAGCTCTGGCAAACGCCATAAAATTATAAATCTGGAAACCTAGGAAGTATAGGAAAGGGAAGGAAATTGCCTCAGTTTGGCATGAGGTACAATGTTACTTTCTTTAAATAAAATGTATCCTCTGTCCTTACTAACCCCGTATAGGCTAATTTAACATTTCATTGTATTCTGTCACTTAGCCTTGTCCATTGCCAGAAACACAAGATGCCTGGAGTTACAAAGAGCCTATGTTTCCACTCACTATTTTTCACTTCCCTTGGAAAAGCATGGTAGAATGGCACCTTTTCTTCTTTAATCATAAATGTTCTTTGGCTTAAGAGAAGAAAAATGGTATATGTGTACAGATAGTGAAGATGTAGATAAATATATATAGTATTTCATATTTATCACCACAGTATCTTATAACAACCTAACTTGGTATTTCAACTATATCTCACTTAAATGTGCAACCAGTGAGGTCAATTTTAGAAAAGACTTATGAGCAAAAGCCTTAGTGGTGACTTCAGGCTTCCAGTATGTTCTAGTGAATGATGGAATCCAGTCAGTGAAGTATTAAAGGACAGTATCACAGTGAATACCAGTTAATATGGTTTTATGGAAAAAAGGTCTCATCAAATGAATCTGATATAATTTTTATGAGATTACAAATTTGGACAATAAAAGTCATTATTTTGACAATCTATTTAGACTTCTACAAGGCAAAAAAGCAAAAATGAGACTTTGGCTCTTAAATCGCCACACTGAGCATAATAATGCCTAAATGCCTTTATAATCTGGACATGCCTACTTCCTTTTTTAAAATATATTTAAGCTCCTAGATCAGTTAGGTGTTACAACACAAAGTGCAGCAATGCCTAGATCTCTTTAAAAATCTGAGTCTTAGCCACTCACCATTTTGTTTAGCATTATTCTAACTCAGTGGAGAACATACTAAAAACTGACTAAGTGTTAGATCTCAAAACAGACATATTAATGGGGAATCATCATCCTCAAATGAGAGTTATCAATGACTCTTTCAAAGATCTGTTCTTGGCCCAATGCTATTTAATATGTTTGCTCAAGGAAATATTAATGATCTGGAACAAAACATAAAACATTGCTGGTAAAGTTTGAAGATGAGAAAATGATTGATGAAGTAATAAATACTGATGATAGATCAGTTATACAGAGCAATTTGGGTGACTTTTAAACTGGTTTCATTGAAAAAAAATGTTGTATTACAGCCAATGCATCTAAGAATGAAGAATGTACCTCATGAAGACAGAATTGGAAACTGTGTCTTGGAAAACAATGAAGCTGAAAAGGACAAAGGAATCATTGCAGATAATCAAATAAACATGAACTCCCAGTCCTGGTTCCACATTTGAAGAAAGTTGATGAAAAGTTGTTAAAATTGGAAACATTGAAAAGGATACAGAAAAGAGCTCCGCGAATGATCTGACATCTGGAGAACCTGACTTAACCCCAACTAATTTAGCTTATCTAAGACAAGTTTAAACACTGACTTGATCATGGTCTATATGGATTGACACATGAAAGACGTATCAGATAGTGGCCAGCTCCTCAATTTAGCAGACAGACACATGACATGATCCATCTAAATTCAAATGGGTAATAAAATAATTTGTGTACTTTGTAGCTCTTATTTTTGACCAATTCTTCATCCTCCTAGTCTGGGAGGAGGTATGTATCAGTCCTTGTATTTTGGAGTTAAGGTTGTAAAGGTCAGACAGATAGATTTGGGAAAAAATTTAAAAGCAATGGAACTTAAGCCAGCTCTATACTAGATGAGAAAAGTCCGTATAAGATATGAGAATAGCTAGTATCTTAAGTTGAATTTCTGCAGCATCCTCCCTGCAGGAGGTCAGTGGGGGTATGTCTATACTATAGTATTAATTCGAATTAACCTAATTTGAAATAACGCATCTATACACAAAAACTATTTCGAAATAGCGTTTTGCTATTTCAAAATAGTGCATCCACACTGAGTGGACCCTGAACTGAAGTTAAGGCTGGCCGGAACCAGTGCTGGCATTGCATCGGGTTAGGACTTAGCCTCAGGCAGCACCCCCACACACTATCTGAACTCTGTGCTTAAAGGGACCCTACCCCCACCCCAGACAGACAGTTCTTAGGGTTCCCTGCTTGCTTGTCTACCTCAATGAGGGACAGCAAAGCAGTCCTGTCTTGGAGTGTCCTGAGTGCCCTCACTCGGGACACCACAGCAATCGGCCACATGGAGCCAGAGCTGCCCCTGGGCACGCCGGTGTGTCTCGTGGGGTTGTTGCCATCAGCCCGGCTGCACTTGCTGCAGGCTGCCATCTGGGAGGTCCATCGGAGGGTTGTCAAGATCCAGGAGGCCCGGTGGGAGAGCGTCCACCCTGAGGAACCCTCAAAAGCATCCTGGTCCTCCCCACCGGGGGGCGAGTGCCCCATTCTTCTTTCACGTCCTTCCACTTACCCCTCCCTAGCCCCCCTTCCTGATGTCAAACAAAAGACATATATGTTCAAAAATAGAAACTGGGTTTATTGAACAAAACTGGGGGGGAGGGGAGATGAATCTCTGGGGAGACTGGAGAAAGGAGGAGGGAGCTGGAAGGGGGAAACCTGGGAGGAGGGAGCTGGAAGGGGGAAGAAGAGATAGGAGAAGCTCAGGGCCCAGAGTTGGGGGTCTCGCCGGACCAACTTGATTTTCATGCCAACCTGCTCCTGGGTTTGCATGTGGCCTTTGATGGCCAGGCTGGCAGCTATCCTCTGTCTCGTGTGCATTCCTACGTCTAGTGTGGAGATCATGGACATCGGGAGCATCCCCCCCAAACCTGAATAAGGTCCATGATCTCCACCCTGGACCAGGAAGGCGCCCGCCTTCTCTGGTCCCTGTCAGGCTCCTGGGAGCTGGCAGACTGTTCCTGAGGAGCGGTGGAGGGCTGGCTGCCAGTGGCTTGCTCGCTTATGTTTTGGGGCCACTGGATCAGGGGCCTCGGTGGCCACTGCTGGCTCTGGGCTGGCAGGCTTGGAGCCGGCACAAGCACCGTGGCCAGGGTCTACCCCTTTAATGGCTGCAGGGCTGGGGGAGAGGAGAATAAGTTTTCCTGGTTGTGCGCAGAGTGGCCACCAGGGCTCCCTGGGAAGGGCTGGAGGCGCCCTATTTCAAATTAAGTGTCTACACAGCACTTAATTCGAAATAGCTATTTCGAATTTGGTGGCGTTACTCCTTGTAGAATGAGGTTTACCAAATTCAAATTAAGTGCGCCGCTATTTCAAATTAATTCAAAATAGCAGTTTGCATGTATAGACACTACTGAAGTTAATTCGAAATAATGGCTATTATTTCGAATTAACTTTGCAGTGTAGACATACCCTGGGAGAAATAGGTCAGTGGGAGAAATTTCCCCATCTACTTCCCTTACTCCTTGTGACCTTGTGGAGTATTGGAGTTGACAGGGGTGCCATCCTTTATCAATTTAGTCATCCTTACTAGACCTGCTAAATTAAGCCCCGGGAGAGCGATCTCTGAACATCAATCTTTAGGTAAATAGAGGCAAGCCCTTGTTTTCAAAGGTCTAGTTTCACACAGACTTAGGAAACCTAACTACCTCTTCAGGTACTTCAGTGGCATATGTAGGTGTCATCAATATTCACAAAAAAATTGCTTAGCTGCCATCTAATCCTATTCCACAATAGACAGTTAAATTTCCACTGGTGGCATGAACAAAGAACTGAGGCTGCTTGTGGTAGCGTATGCCCACCCTGTCACAGGAATGGGGCTATTCCAGGGTGTGGATGTGGCCTGATTGGATACTGGACCAACAGCTGTCTCCCTACCCCATAAGTCTCTTGATCTAAGTTGGTGAGTAGTCCTGCTTGCCAGGTAAAATGGCCTACTGGCCAAAGTCAATAAACATTCCTGGCTTCAGGGAAGTATGGCCTAATAGAGACAGTAGGTACCCTTGCATCAGGGCAACATGGCCTAATAGCCAGGTTAGCCCCCTGGTAGAGGGACCCAGACCCACCCTGCTCCACCCAAGGCTCTGTGAGCAGTGGGACAGCCTACCGCTCCCCCTCAGTGGGGAATCCGGCCAAAACGCACCAAGAGTACCTGGGTGGGAGAGGCAGCTCCTGCACTCTCCCTGGCTCACTTCCTACTGGTCCTGCTGGGGGGTTGTCCCATGTAGTGGCTGGGTGTCCCAGCTCTTCGGCAGTGGCTCCTCCCTGGGTCTCCATTGGGCCTGAGTAGTGGCAACCTTCTGGCATTTCAGCTCACTCTGTCAGGGCCGCGGGGTGTAGCAGCACCGGAGCTCTGTCAAGAGGTCCTTCCCCTGCCCTGGCCAGCCCAGACTGAGCTGCTCTCTGGCCTTTTATACTGCCCCTGCACTTGGGAGATGTCCAGTCTGGTTAAGGGACAGGATTTTCTCTGCCCACGGGGTTTTCACTTCTCCTGTTCTAGTGAGGGATATACCCACTCCATCACACTGCCCCACAGCTAATAGGTTGCTCAAAGCCCTCACTCACACCTAAACCTCTACTGGATTGTCAGACTTGACATTCTTCTGCTTATCACCTGTCAGGGCCCAATGTGGTAGGCATACCCTGACCATGCTTAAGATAGCCAAGGATGAAAAAATCAGAAATGTTGGGGCCCGGGCTGTGTGCCCTAGAATATCCAATACCCCAGTGGTTCTGGCCCTCACCTGAGTTGTAAGAGACCCAGGACTGAAACCTCACTCTGTGGTTTAGAGCAGGAACTTGAGCTAGGGTCTCCTATATTCCAGGTCAGTGCCCTAAGCATGAGGCTATTAAGTATTCTGGGTGAAGGTTTCTCCGTCTTTCCTGTTGAATCTATTCCACTTTGCATAAATAATTGAGTGGAACCTTGCTCTCCAGTCAATGCCCTAATCACCCTGTGATAAGGTCAGTCCTTTGCTTTCTGTCCACCTCAGTCAGAGACCCACCCAAGAACACACACAGCCTGACAGAGCACTTAGCTGTGAGATCTATATCAGACAGAGCAAAAATTTGAAAACAAGTCTCCCACATCTCAGATGAGCGCCCAAAGCACTGGGCTGGTGGTAGTAATGGGACAGGCAACCCTCTTTTTTCATGAGAAAAGGCTGACCTGGACTAGGCACCTAACTCCAGGAGACAACTCCCAGCTGAGAATCACAAGTGGAGATGGGCACCTTCCTCTGGCCTGTTAGGAAGGCACTCAAGTAACTTAGAGCAGTGGTCTTAAAGTCCCAGCCTGCGGACCATCCCTGGCCACAGAGTTGCACAGGGATCTTGGCAGGTCAAGTGGGAGTCTGTCTGTTCCCATCTCTCAAGTCCCGCCTCCTCCCACCATTGCCCCACCCTCTCCTCCCCATGACACACATCCTCTGATTGTGCTCACCCAGTGTGCTTTGCTTCCCCACAGCTCCTGTAACTTCTACTGCTGTCCTGCACCCAGTAACTCATGAGGTTGCATCTCTAGGGGCACAGGGTGCTATGGAGGGACAGGGCAGTTCAATGGCAGAAATGGCTATTCCCCACATCCCATGGTTCATCCCTTCTCTCTCTATTTCACTCATGGTTAGCTTAGACAGCTTCCCACTCAGCTTACTGGTTTCTGAGAATCCTTTTCCTAGGCACCTACTTCTCCGCATACAGTGCATCAGCAGTCTGGGTATCTAGCTTGAGGATGTGTATTCCAGTAGGTGACAGGTCTCTGGTGGTTAGGCATTGCAATGCCTGAATTGCTTTTGTGACTCTACTTCAAAAGTGCCTGTTGCTTTTGAAAATGGGCCTTAGCCTTCTATGTCACACGTACTTTTGAAAATTTTACCCACCATCTAGTGTGTGACTAGATAATCTGTGAAAGACCATGTGTGATTATAAGAAAGCTTTTCTAGAATGGAAGAGTTATCACTTCAAGAACGAACATCAAGAAACACCTACATCGCACCCACTTCCGAGTCTTTGAACGGAGATAAGCGTTCAATGATCACAGTCCAAAAGTTGTGCATGTGTTGTACAGGAAACCAACCAGTTTTAAATCTCCACCAGATTACTCCACAGTAGCAAAATACTTTCCCAAAGAAATGGGCTGAAGTTTCATCTCTCTCCCATTCATGTATGAGCTCTGATACTGGTTCTTCGAGAGCCATGAGATTTGTTAGATATTTTGTAATTATACAGAGAACCTCATCCTACTTACATTGAAATCAGCTGGACTATCTTTGAATTTTTGGGGAGAAGGACTGAACCCACAGATTTTATGGTAGAGTGAGAGGTTGTCGGGGTTTTTAAAATTAGGCTTTGTTCAAATAATTACAAATCTTATAATTACGCGTGCATTTCCTAGCATTTTATCTATTGCTTAACTTTCCTAACAAGAAATATTCACCTCTCTCTGAACTCCTCAGTAGTATGTGTGGATGATTAATCAGTCAAAAACGTTAAAGTATCAAGTCTATTTGACAGATTCTGTTGAGAACATATGTGCTGTAATTTTGCTGACTCCCTAGTGAAGGACAGAGTGCTGGCAAAGCCCAAAGGTTTATCAAAACACAGTGATAAATCCCAGATGTGATCTGAGCTTTAGTACTTTCTATTTTGCTAATGTCTGCTAAAGCACTGGTGTTGGGTTTTTATTTTTTATTTTCCAGATTCACAGCTAATTGGTCTGACTTCTGGTATCTGGCACAGTGGCACACTTCCTCTTAACAACTGTAAGCCTGTCTGAAAAACAGAACAACATCTTTGAGATGGGGTGTTTATATGGGCAACTTACAGTCACTGCAGAGAATGTGGCTCCACCTTCAAAGGGATTTCAGACCAGTACTCACCTGATGAAAGCATGAACTGTTTTTGGTTGACTTGATTTACATGGAAGCAGCCAGCTCATTAGCTGAGTTGAACTTGAGGAAGCAAATATAACACACATGCAAATGTTTTCGTAGCTATTGGTGTCAATGTTGCTGCAGCTTTCCTTGAGGCAAGAGAACAAAGACAGCAGTGATAAGGCCTTGCAGCATTCACAAGTAGCTAAAGAAGGTCTAGCCACTGAAAAGATTTACATCCAGGGGGCTGAGGTTAAAGAAATTAAAGGAATGCAGCCAAGTCATGTTGGTTGATGTATTGAATTCCACTGTATGCGGCACATATCCATATAGATATTTTAAAAAAAAAAACACGGGGAAAAGTCAAAGGACCAACTGATATATGAAGGATATGACCTTAATATGCTAATCCATAGGAGTGTGGCAATTTTTATCCTACAAGTGTCTATGTTGAGCATGCAGCCTCTCCTAACACCATATTTTGAATAGAACTAATCACTTAGACATTCAGCTCACACGATGGGTTTCACCCACAAAAGCTTCTGTGCTAATAAATCTGTCTCTAACGAGCTACAGGACTCCTCATTGTTTTTGCAGATACAGACTAACATAACTATCCCTCTGAAGCTTGATTTCAATAGCCTTCTGCAGGATCACTACAAGAGCAAGTTCTGCAGACCTAAGGTCCTTATAATCGGGACTTTTGTAATCCAAGAACGCCTCAATACCAACTGGCAAAGAAGTTACAAAACTATCTTCTGTTATGGTTCATCAAATAATGTCATGTGAGGTCTTAAATGAAAGAGAAGGTTACACTGGTGATTAATGTACTTTTGAGGAGATATGGATAGATACTGAAAATACATTTTAGTCTGTATGAAGATTAAACTGAATATTCTCTGCCGTGTGCATGAAATTTCACTGGCCCACACAAAGCCCACAATCCTTTCATATGGAAAGCTACTCACAAAGATGGCATCTGAGGTCACATGTCCACATCACATGCCCTTACATGTTTTGCTGAATCACAAGAGTGGCATTGTATCCTTGCTGTTTGAGACCTCCTCAGGAAAAGCTATTTAGAGAATTGATTCTACTTAATGGCCCATCAAGCTTGATTAGTCCTTTCAGAATGGTCTGGCAAGACTGGATGTAAACTACCTTGTGGCTGTTACCCCAAGAAAAAACATATTTGAGATACAAATACATAGGCAATACTCATTACTTTAGATATAAAAATTATGCATGGATTTAACCACGTTAATCATACTTGACAGACAGTAACTTTTCCATTGATACAATATACTTTGTAGAAGATTTGTTACAATTATATAATAATGGTATCAATAATATTATAAATTATCAACCATCTTTTAGGCAGCATCACATTGCACCTAGGCAGTAAATGTGCAGTGCATCTACATTAATGAAATCAGGATCAAAATCAGTCATGATTGCAAATGCTGCAACACTGAGTGACAAGACTTCTTTAGACAGGAAGTCAACCCATTTGGCCTCTGTTATTATTTTGCTTGATAGCTAACCTTTTGTTTCCATTCTCCTTTCTCACCATCTCGACTCTTAAATCTTTGACAACAAACTTAATTATTGTTTTCACTATAAAAAAAAATCTCATTGCTGGGGTACTAACTCAGATTCTGGTCTTAAGCTGAATCATATAAGCTCATGTGTACACAGTTCCCTTGGTATTTGTGAGAGTGTTCAGTGGATAAGGGGCTGGACATGACAGGGATATGCTTCAAAAGATTCTGGGACTAAGATAACTCCATTGTTAACCTGAAAGGAACAGTAAGGGATGGCATAGCCCAGAGGAGAGTGTGAGAGTGGCTAACAGGCTGGTGGTGTCAGGAAGCTGTCACCCAGTTACACACAAGCCAGTCCCCCCATCACTGGAGGAAGGGTGGTAAGTAATGAGGCGCCCCACTGTCCTGGGTATCCCAACAATCATCATAGCCTTTGCATAATTTCTTTCAAGAGACTACACACAGGCTTTTGTTGAATTTACTGTGACAAGTTTGGGAATCCCTTTAAAATAGTACTTATGAATATTCAAAGTCAAAACATCCACACAACAAAAAGAAATTTCATTCAGCAACAAAAAAGAAGCTAGCAAACTGTACCTATTAGATTCTGTTTTAAAAACCTAACGCAGAAAACATCTCACTCTTTAAATGGAGAATAGTGATAGAAATGTAGCCGTGTTAGTCTGGTTCTTCCACTATTTGATCTGAGAAGTGGGTCTGCCTCATGAAAGCTCATCACCTAATAAACCACCTTGTTAGTCTTTAAAGTGCTATATAGTCCTGTTTTTTGTTTCAATGGAGAAGTTGCCTTCTACTATGTCTCAATAAAGACCCAAGGAAAAATTGTAGAGCTTCGCCCTTCAACTTCCTTTCCTATCAAGGAAAATTAAATTGAGCTTTTTGCAATGCTTACTCTTATCACAAAATCCCACTGCCTGCCCGCACTCACCAACCTCCACAACAAGCATGCAATGCTGGCTGGAAACTGGGAGGTTAAGATGATCTGCTGGGTAAGAGGAGGCATGCACTGACATACTAGTAGAGGGAGTAGCCAGAGCAAAGCCTCAGAAGCGCGGCACCCCGCCACCGCTTCGGCTTTGCTCCCGGTGCCTCTGGTCTGCTGGGGACTGTCTCCAGCAGACCAGGGACACCGGGAGCAAAGCCTCTGAGGATGCCCCGGCAGCGGGACAGCCCCGGCGCGCCTGGGCTGCCCCGCCGCTGGAGCCCCTCCGCGGCTTTGCAAAGCCTCAGGGGAAGCCGGCGGCGGGGCATCCCAGGCGCTCCCGGGCTGCCCCGCCGCCTGTATACCCAGCGTATAAGATGACCCCCGATTTTTGGGGGATGTTTTTTAGCATCAAAAGTCGTCTTATACGCTGGAAAATACGGTATTTGTTTTTCCACTGCTGAAAGCTAATTTCAGGACAGGGAAGGGCTCTCTCCATGGGCAATAAACTTGTGAGAAGTATTAATATAAGAACTCATTCATTCAATTATTAATATTTTTGACATACAAGCATGTCATGTATTTTTCCAAAATACATCACCCCAAGATATGACATCTCATATAATGATGGGAGATTACCATCATCCTGAGAAATCAATTACTGATGAAAAATATAATTCACAAATGTAAGTATGTTTATTGTGAGTCAAAGAAAAATAAAACACTAATATTAATCAAACAAACAAGTGAAAGTAGAACATCTGAGACCCTAGTATGTAACCTGTACCATACATCTGAGGGGTTAGGCTGCAATGCATACTAAAAAATAACTTCTTCCCCATACCTTATTAATCTGTAACAGAGAGCTTTGCTCACCACCTAGTTGTTCAGATTATTTTCTTTCCAGGTTCTCCTAAGTTTTCTTTTTTACAGTTTTTTTAATCTTTGGATATGAGAAACAAATACCTTACCTCCTCCCTCTCTATTATTTAGTCATGTACTGTTGTTTCTGTACTAGATGCAGGGCCTTCCGGAGGTGGGTAGGGAGGGGGACATTGGGCGCACGGCAAAAATCATAACAATATTCAGAGGGGTAGCCCTGTTGGTCTGTAAATTAGTCCTGTGGCACCTTAGAGACTAACAAAAATATAGATAATCATGAGCTTTCATAGGTTAAATCCACTTACTCATCTGGTTAAGTGTAGAAATAATAGAAACCAAGAGATTTATATAACAGCAAAAGTAGTACCTGTCAATTGTAGGTCCCATGTAAATGAGGCCAATTAAGTGGGCTGGATGTGTCCTGTTCATAACTTTTGATGTGAAAATGTGGATGTTAAAGGCAGGAGAAATTGGCTTTGTGATGTGCCAACCAGAAAATGTCTTTATTCAAAGCCAAGGTAACAGTGTCAAACTTGTAGATGAATTCCAGCTCTGCAGTCTCTCTCTGTAATTAGTGAAATTCCTTTATAGAAAAATGGCTACTTGGTAACAATTTAACCTATATGGTCACTCAATCATGGATTTAAAAGTAGCCATCCTTCTACAAAGGAATTTCACTAACCAATTACAGAGAGAAACTGCAGAACCGAAATTCATCTACAAGTTTGACATAGTTACCCTGGGCTTGAAATAATATTGAAATAATGGGTAGCTTATTCCTACTTCTGTAAGTCTCATTCCATGAAGAATAACTCCTCTTCTGAAATAACAATTTCAAAATAGCAGCAGTGGAACGTCCACAGTGCAGCTATTTAGAAATAGCTCCTCCCCAGGGCCATTCTAAGTAATTTCTCCCCAGTGTTTCCTGAGGCTTTAAATCGAGATAGCATGCACACATTAGGGGAGCCTACCTAAGACTAACTTTGAGGCTTCCCTGCAGTGTGGATGCTCTATTTTGAAATAAGCTTTTTCGGAATATATCTTCCAGAATAGCTTATTCTGAAATAAGCGTACAGTGTAGACATACCCCA
This sequence comes from Pelodiscus sinensis, assembly GCF_052426305.1. Taxonomy (NCBI): domain Eukaryota; kingdom Metazoa; phylum Chordata; order Testudines; family Trionychidae; genus Pelodiscus; species Pelodiscus sinensis. The sequence goes on along the minus strand of NC_143056.1, from coordinate 59,991,969 downwards.
TGAGAAGATACAGAACATTATTCTGATGTTATTTTTACTAGGGGAGGATTAAAATAATTCCCCTGAATTTGATATAGTACAGCAGTATATTCCTCTTTAGATGTGGGAAAAATTAGACCATTATTTCAACATTTAATGTATATACAACTTCAGCAAAACTTCTTCCATGATGCTTTTTCATATCCCTTTTAATATATTTTTGCATACGTAGGTAAGAGAACTCCAATAAAAATGCCAAATAGTTTACTCATTTATTTGCTTTCTTGTTATGAATATAAATGTTTAACTTTATATCCTCATTCTTCTTTTCATTCTCTGTGACAGAGTTGGACTATATTAAGTTATTTTTATGAAGTAAAATTTGACAAGCTATCTTGTTTCTATGTTTTACAGTTGGGAGCAAAATGTTTTGTTAAATACATGTTGGTGCTTTTTTGTTATAATTATTTGTTATTAATAACAAACAAACAAACAACAACATTAAACTGATAAGGGAGCAGAAAATATCTTGTTTCAAGGAAAAAAAAAGTCAAGTTTCCAAAAGAAACTAAGAGCACTCCATTTCTGTGACCTAGTGGATTACAGTCAAATGTTTTAGTATAAGTAGGGTGAATTAAGGTATTCATTAATTAAAGATACAGTGAAAATGTGTAACACAGGGACCCTTGATCTACGCTAGGGGAAAGCTTGAATTAAGACACACAACTTAAGCTACGCAATTAACATAGCTGAAGTCAAAGCATCTTAACTCAAATTTTGACACCATCCACACTGCGGGAAGTTGAAGGGAGAATACTCTCCCTTCAACTTCCATTATTCCTTGCAGAAGCACGACTACCAACATTGACAGGAATGCCCCCCTCAGTTCAAATTACAGTGTCTTCACTAGACCCACTAATTCAAACCCTGGAAGATCAACTGCAGCTGCTTTGAACTTATCTATAGTGTAGACATGGCTGGAAGGCCTAACTCTTCTCTCACGAGTTTTACTGTGAGAGAAGCTAGATAATTTCATGGAGGTTAGGTCCATAAAAGGCTATTAGCCAGGGGATAAAATGGTATCCTTGGCCTCTGTTTGTCAGAGGCTGGAGGGAGATGGCAGGAGACAAATCGCTTGATCATTGTCTTCGGTCCACCCTTTCTGGGGCACCTGGTGCTGGCCACTGTCGGTAGACAGGATACTGGACTAGAAGGACCTTTGGTCTGACCCGGTACGGCCGTTCTTATGTTCTTATAAGTCCACTGACTTCAGTAGAATTACTGCAGATTTACACTATTTTGTGTGAGAAAAATTCTGAAGCTTCAGGAAGCTGTGAGTCAGAGATGTGGGTGGCAGTTGAAAATGGTGATTAAGGGAACAGCTAAGGAGAAGGTGCAGTTTGAGTTCTGGAAGAGTAAAAGTAAACGGAGAGTGCAAAAGTGTAGTTTAAGGGAGGGTATTCTCAAAACCTGTGGTTACTGAATTTTGTTACAGAATCTACGCTTTGCATAAAATAGGGATCTAGAAGCTATTTTCTAGGCCAAACAGAAGTGGAGGAAAAAATCTTAAGGTTGGTGGCGTCTTTATGAATTCAAAATGCCATCTGACACAACTGAAATAATTGCTTTTCAAAAAATCATTATATAAAAATATTTTTCCTGGAAATTAAAGTAAGTGCTTTCATCCAGAAAATATCTCTCAAAATTCAGTTGGCTTCAGAAGAGAGATTATAATAATTTTGAAAAACTACTCCAATTCTTCAGTCAGCTCCCTGTGCCTGACTTTTTTGACCATGTAGAATCCCACTGGCTGAATCCATTTACAGGATGGGGCCCAAATTATTGCACTAAACTTTGAACCAAAGGGATCGCCTGCATCAAGTAGAGGTCTCAACGCAACCTTAGTTATGGATTCTTTACAGTTACCGCCATATGGGGCTATTGTATTAATGACACTGTACATTTTAAAATTTAACTCAATAAAGGATGTATTCTTTAAATGTAACTGAAACTGCCACAAAACCTCTTGTCTGCTACATCAGGTTGCCACAGAATTGAGTTTCAGAGTATAGGGTTACTTATAACCTTCACCTTTTCTTTATTATCTCTGCCATCTTTACTCCATTTCCAATCACTCACTTCTTATCATTTCTCTTATAGCTCCTAGCACTTCCAACCCCAAACCGTTATGCTTCCCTCTAACACACACACACACACACACACACACACACACGCACCTTGAAGCTTGCCAGGTATCCTAGTTAAAAACTGTAGTTTATAATTTCCTTTCTTTCTTACTTAAATGTCATGCTTCACATTTAGAAGTATGACTAGAAGTTCAATGAAGTTATTCATAAAGAACTACTCTGTTTACATTAGGAGTTGCAGTTCTGGCTGCCAGTTTGTCTCAAAAATGGGATGGAGAATTAAGTCTTAATGAATAATAAAAGCTTTTCAGTGCAGGGACTTCCTCCCGCTATGTGTTTGTACAGCACCTAGCACAATGGGGCTCCAGTCCAGGTCATGCCTTTTGGAATGATTGCACTTAAATGAACACAATTACCTGCTGGGTGTATTTTTAGTGTGTGAACTCTTTATCTAAACTGTCTGTATGTGCTTATGTATATGTTTGATTCTCAACAGCTCTGCATCATACCCTGTAGGGCCTTACAGAGAAGTTGTAATACTGCATGTGTGTTAGAGATCCCATTGAGTTTTCAGGGATTCAGTTAACACTTTAGCCTATTTTCTTACATTTAGGATGTTATATAAATGATATAAATAACAGAGATGGGTTAAAGTAGCAAAACTCAGAACTAGATTCCATTCTAAATTTTCAACATCCCTAAAGTTAAAAAATTGTGATGTTTAGGATTTTAGTTTGCCCCAGTATAAAGTCTACCACTGCTGTTCAAAAGAGTAGCAGAACCAAGACTAGAATATAAGCCTCCTGGTGCCCATTTAGATATGGGTCATAGGTAAAACTTGGATCCAAATCCAGTTTCCCTTAGACAAAGAGTAACCTATGTTCCATACCTTCTAAATTCTCTGCAATTGTCACCACAACCTGCGAGACCCACTTAGATGAACATATGACTTGAATTTTTAACTATACTTTCAGCAGTAGGGAATTATTATTCTAATATTATTCATGTGCAAACAACTTCACCGCTTGAGCAGCATCTTAAAATGAAAGCCATTATAATTTCCCAGTAGCATACTGTAACAATAGACTCAGGAAGAAGATGTAGTTACGTTTAAATAGTGAGAACTTAAGGACTAAAATCCAGACATTTCTGAACATTTTACTGTATTCCAACAAAATCACCCCTAGAGTTGGCCTGTCAATTTCAATTTACTTTAACAGGAGCTGTAACACATTTTCCAAGATAAGCAAATCCCACACTATTGCACTCCAGGATACTCAGGTTTAATCAGCAAGGAACTTTCAAACATTCTCTCTCTCTCTCTCTTTCCTTCCTCCCTTCTATCATTCATGCACACACCTGATTCATTTAGCATTGTCTTTTAACTCCAAGCCCACTGATTCTCCACATACTGTGTTGGCAGCTATGTGCTTTAGCTTTAAGGGTGTTAATCTTTGTGGGTGCATCTTTTCAATACATTTCCAGTTTACTAATTTCCAAGAAAAAAAAAGCTAAAATATTTTCTCCAAATGGCTCCATTTTTGTTTTCTCCATCTCCCATCTGCAAGCACAACATCATACTGCAACTCCAACTGTAGAAAGCAGTCTGCAGGGAAAATCCTGCACTCCCCAGACATCTTCAGTGAAGGAGGAATCAAAGTTGTCCCTAGGACACTGTAGAAATTTGCAAAAATACAGAAGACAGTGAATCTCTGTCCTTTCAATCACTTCCTAAATGACTGGTAGATTGATAAAAAACAGTCAAAAGTTATCTGAGGCATATTTTTGTAATGTTCTTGTAACTTTCAGATTGATTTGGCACTAAGTACACAGGAAGCATGACATGGTTATACTAAATTATATAGGGGAATCTTTACCAAGGTTACTGGGCACACAGAGACCTGCAGTTCAGGTGGACTCTCTAGCTATCTGACTGAAATTGGTTTATATGTTGTCTAAATCTTGGTCTGAAATAAACAGTAACAGACATCACTGTCCATGTACTTCAAGAAATACTCATCCATAGTAGTATAATTTAATAAAAACAAAAGGCACTTCAGGATATAATATAATTATTAACATACTAGTGAAAAAGTGAAAAAATAAGTTAAAATGCATAGCAATATTAATAAATATTCAACAGTTAAAATAGATAGTATTTGTTCATTATACTGTGATTAAGAATTAAAGTTAAATATGCCAACAAGAATGTACATACACAAAACAAAACAAAAACATGAAAAGTAACAAGGAAACCCTGAAAGGCTCTGGCCATTCTGAGATGCTGAACAGTCAGTACAAGCTGTTAGATATCAGAGTACTTAGGCCACTATATTTTAGACACTTCAAGAATGGAAAGCCAGTCTTTAATACCATCCTGTGTGTTTTGTCTTGGCAACTCTTTCGATCAAATCCACCAGGGTTTTTTTTTTTTTTTTTTTAAGTGATACTCCATATTTTAATGCATACTAGTCTGAGTTACATCCCATTTCTTTCTTTAATCATCACTAGCTTATAGTTTCCTCTGTCAGTTATTTTTGCTCTAAAACCAAAGTATGCCTGCAATTGTAGGAAAAAAGTTGCAGACGTGTGGTAGTGATGCCATTGATTACATGCCATATTCCTTTTTCATGAGCTTTGTCATCTACATATCAAGTTCTATAACGAATGCTATTTGATCTGTAACAATCTACAGCACTTTTCAGAAACCAATTTAAATTCTGTACAGCCACATATAATGAACTGCACTTTAGAAACTCTATTCTGATTATACTCCGATTATAAATAACTGGCAGATAGTTAACAGCTTTCATCCTAGAATAAAAGCCAGTGTAGGGTATTTTTCTTGGCAAAATATCCTTAGCTCTTCAGAAGCCACCATTTTGGATAACTACCTCTTTTCAACAATAATTAAATTAGAGTAATCAAAAACATCACTCCTGTTTGCAGCAAGCAATTTATCTTCTCATGCAAAGCAATGAGAGCCAGCACCAAGCTGATGTATCTATGCCAGGTTACATCAACTAAGGATCTGGCGCTGAGTCTGATCTGCTGGCTAAGTAAAAGGCAGAGGTGAATGTGAGTGGGGCTAGTATTTAGACCAGAGGTGGGGAACCATTTTTGGGTGGGAAGCCACTGACCCACAGAAAAATCAGTTGGAGGCCAGGGGCTGTGGGGAGGCAGTGTGGGGAAAAGGAGGCTGAAGTGCCAGCACAGGCTCCCCAATGCTGGGGGTGGCCCTAAGCCTCAGGGGCCAGATCAAGGTCCCCTCCCCAATTTAGACAGTAAGTTTACAGTACTTCCTATAGAAGGTTTTATTCTTAACATGGCTGTGTGCATTTTCATCATTATGCATTGTCACTATCTGCACTGTAGAGGATGGGCATTCCTAATTTCATGCACAGATACCACAGGGGAGGAGGGTAAATTGTATGCAAAATATTATTTTGTCTGAATGAAATTTATACCTGACTTAAGGCATCTTTATACTACCAGAGTGATGTAAATGGGAAGAAAACCTCAGAATGATGGAAAATTGGCTCATGCAACACAATCTGAATCCAGCTCTAGATTTCCAATACTCCAAAGTCTGGAGTCATTGACATATGGTTTAGTTCATTATAAAGTTAGGGGCCACTTACAAAATTTGAGTGTGGGGGTTAGGGTTAGGGTTTTAGTTTTTGTTGTCCAATCCATCATATTCCCCACAAAAATCAGGGACATTCAGGACCAAGTTGAAGGCCAACTCTAATAAAGACTGATATTTAAGGGAAGCCATCAATTTGATGATCACATTTTGTTCCTGGATATTTTGAATCTACTATAGTTAAGAATCTGATAGAAGTTAGTACACGCGCACACTCTCTCAGCGGCTGAATCAGGACGCCTGGGGCAGAGCAGCTGGGGTGCTGCCGGGTTGGTCCAGTAGTGCCCAGCTGCTCTACCACAGGTGTCCGGAGAAAAGCCTGGACAGCAGACCAGGGAGACGGGCAGCAAACCCCGTTCGTAACTGCGGATCCGACATAAGTCGGATCCGCGTAACTCGGGGACTGCCTATATTAAAGAAGTGCCTAGAGGCCCAAATCAAGACTGGAGTCCTGCTGTGATAGGTACCATGAAATTATATGCTAAAGAAAATAGTGAAGAATGTTTCATGTAGGGCTGCTCAGCATGCATACAAGGACTTTTGGTTTGTTACATATTTTAAAAAATTCCTTGGATATTTGTACCATCATAGTCACAATGTTCTGTACCAATGATCTAGTTAGACAGGAATTATTGTTGGACTAAGAGTAATCAAAGTGCAAAAAGCTATAAAGTTAGACTAAATGGGAGGTAACTTCTGTTACTCCAGTGTCTTCGTCTATACATAATTATTTTTCTACTGATTCTCATGATCTTGCCACCTGATGAGCACTGCAAACTGCTCTTCTTCTGGCACATTTGGTAGTCCAGCAAAGAGACAAATGTCAACAATATTTTGCCTAATTAATGTTTCTTTAAATCATTCTTCATTAAATTTAGATGGAGAGTATAAAAAGAACCTGTAAGCTACCTGGCTCAAGACCTGTACTCAGGACCCATAACAAATGCTCAGTAGTCCCCTTTAAGCTCTGGCCATGAGTACAGGGCAGAACAGTCAAACAAAACACAGACCAGTCTATACATGGGGCCCAACCCTGGGGAAGACAGGCTGACAAACCCTCTGTAGTTCCCAGTTCACCCAAGCCCAGTCCCTGGTGCAGGGCAGGCAAACACAGTTTAGCAGTCACAGTATTAGTAGGCTTAGGCCCAGTCAAAGAGCGGGGCAGAGAAACAAACAGTAGGTAAGTCCTGGACCTGGGACAAGGTGAGGCAGACAAACAGCAGTTCCTGGTGAAATTAGGCCCAGGCCCTGATGCAGGGCATGGCAGGTAAGCAACCACAGTTCACAGGAAGACCCAGGCACAGGTGCAGGGTGGGGCAGATAAACAAACATGCAGTGATCACTGGTGAGATAGAGGGGAAGGCTGCCACACAGTATGTGGGATGGTAGGGGGGACACGGGCCCTCTCTTCTCCACCGCGTCCCTCCCAGGGCCCTAGCCATGGCAGCAAGGACTGCCACCGGGGGGGGGGGGGGGGGAAGGGGTGAGTGGAGATCCAGCCTGCTACACACTGACACACTCTAAAGTACTACAAGATTAGCCTGACAGTTGTTGACTGCCCCCGGACACATCCTAACTCCACCTCCGTGTCTACCTGTCTCCATGGGTGGCTGCAGGTTCTCGAGGTTATCGGCATCTGAACCCTCAGGCAGGGTATAAAAGGATAGGGGCCCGGTAGTCCAGGCCAGTCTCAACCTTAATAAGGTCCTCAGTGGTTCCCTGGCTCGGGAGATAAGGGAAGGCTTCTATTTCCTCCAGCAGCTGGGCCTTTACTAAGCTTCCGGGCTCGGCTTTTATACCTCTCACCCTGTCCTTGGCTCCCCGCCCTCCTTAAAAGGACAAGGCCCGGCTTGGCCCACCCAGACTTAGAGAGGGGTTCTTCCTCCTCAGAGTCAGTAAGCAGCTACCCTGTTCATTACATAGCCCAAGGGAGTTAAGTGCCTAAATCTCATTGAAATAAATTCAAAACCTAATACATTTGGAAGCTGGTGCTGAGTTTCTACACCTTGCTTTTAGACATATAATAAAGAAAAATAATTTTGTTCTCTCTTCAAAGCTCTTTCAGGTACCAGGTGTTTATATGTTCTTAGAAGAAGAATCAACACTTAGGTAACCTAGGTTTCAGGACACATCTAGACTTGCTTTCACTTTCAAAAGAAGATATGCAAATTTGGCACAAATTTGCATATTTTCTGATCGCTTTTTCAAAAGAGGTTCCTTTGAAAAAGAAAGTAGTCTAGATATGGTTCTTTCGAGAAAAAACCCTTTTTCGAAAGAACCATTCTGCCTTAAAAAAAAAAAAAGAGGTTTACATGGTTCTAGTCTGTTTCAACAAAAGAAAGAGTCCAGTGGCACTTTAAAGACTAATAAATGTATTAGGGTATTAGGGCTTAAGCTAAAACTCACTTCCTCAGATGCTGACAAGGGATAATAGGCTCCAGGAAACAAAGTAGGGTGTGTGCAACTACTTATTTATTTTGTGCACTCAGTGACTACAGTTTTGTATCTAAACTATAAAGTCATCTAGATTGGGTGTACATTGGCAAATACATTTTGGGTGCCCAGCTTTTAAAGGAAACAAATCCAAAATCTCTGACTCCTAAAGTCAAAGAGAGCATGTCTGCACAAGGAAATTATTTCAAAACAATTACATTCAACTTAATAACTATTGATTTTACAAAATGAAAATAGCATGTCCCCACTACAGGGAAACCTCAAAATTAGTCCGAGGCAGGTTCTGTTAAGTGGATGGGCTACCTCAACTTAGAGACCCAGAAAGCACTGGGGAGTAATTAGTCTGAATTACTCTGAGGAGTAGTTATTTTGAAATAGCAGCACCGGAGTGTCCATACTAATATTTTGAAATAACTATTTCAAAATTAGCATCATTTCCCCAGGAAAGCAAGAATACAGATTTCTAAATAAGTGGCCTGTTATTTTGAAATAAGTGACCTGTTATTTTGAAATAACAGGGTTGGCGTGAGGACACGCCACTTATAAATTCGACCTAATGGGGGTTATTTCGAAATAACACCCTAGTGTAGACTAGGGCAGAGAGAATTGAAAACCAAGGAATAATGTTTATATTGGAAATGGGAACTTGTGCACTGGGAATGTGTACACTTGCATAAGAATGTGTGACTGTGCTCTAGTGAAGGGAGCTCTTCTGTTGTTTTCAAAAAGCAGCAGTCTTCTTTGGTTATCAGGCTATGTAGTTTCTACTTAAAGAGGGTCAAACACTACTGTTTGGAACACAATTTCCTGTTAACAAATCTGCAGTTACTGTAGCACAAATTCATGTTTCACACACAATCCAATCACAAATGCTGTACAGTTGAGTACTCAGTAAAAGGGAAAACACATGTGGGCTTAGTCACTATAACTACAGCTGCAGTAAAACAAATGTTATTTCCCCTCCCCCCCCCATTAACAAATGAAGCAAAAGCCTCTGCAAAGCAGAGCTATCCATTCACTGCCCCTATCCTAACCAGATTCTATGTTAAGCTGTATTCTATGTTCAATATTAAGAGAGCCAGATTCTGTGCAAAATCCACATAAAGTAGAAAAAAGTGTCATTTCCACATGTTATATCAGACTCAAAAGAAAAAACCATGGGCTGTTTAACTGTTGACAACCTCCAGTGAACTGGGATATTTACTCAAGTGCAAATGATACACAATCAGTTTTAGAGGGGCATTTGTACCTTTATAAAATTAAAATGTAAAATTACAGAATATGACACGGCCTCCAGGAATACCGCACACTAATTTTTGTGCAGATTATTTGATGATCATGCAGTCATGTAGCCACAGGACAGTTGCCATTTGGGGATTTCTTGGCACAGAGAGTTGTTCCTATATATACAACCTGCAAACGTTGCAAAGTGTATAAATATTAGTGGGGGAGAACTGCTGCTCCAGGGGGCTCCAAGGGGAGCTGCTGATGAAGGGGGACACTGATGGAGGACCCAGGAGGGGCACTGCTGGGATCTCCAGGTTGCCACTGCTCAGAGGGACCCCAGGGCCAGTGGCATCAGCTGCCAACGACTGCTGAGCAGCAGCTGCTTTGGCAGCCCTGAGAACTACTGTTGGGGACCACTAAGCTGCAGTTGCATCTGCTGCCCCCAGGCCCACTACTCAGGCAGTCCCCAGAGCCATCCACATTGACTGCTATTCAGGTATCCCCAAGGCTGCCTGAACAGCAGCTCTAGGACAGTTCCCAGCAGTGGTCAGTGTGTCTGACCTTGGGGCCACTCCAGCTGCTGCTGGATGTGGCTGGCTCTGGGGTCAGCCACAGAGGCAGCTGCAGAAGTCACAGAACTAAGGAAAGTCATGGAATTCTTGACATCTGTGACCTTTGTGACAGAGAGAGAGCCCAGCTATTCAAATGTGATGAAAGGATGTTTTTTGTATATTTTTCCCTGTGATGTTGACAAATTCTGTTTTAACAGTTATAAAGCTTTACATTTTTTTGAATCTTTATATGTACTGTATTTCCATGAATACCTACTGTCTGACCCCCTCCAGTAATTGCCCGCAACTAAGAAAATTAAAATTGATAAAAATTGAAAAATGCTTAAAAATAAATGGTTTAACATTATCCATTGAAATGAAGAAAAGAAATATGGCATTTTGCCAAGCTATGTATAAAGAAACAATACTGTATTTTGGATGGGATCTATAGCATAACATGCCTGGGGTTTGTCTACAGGTCCATTATTTCCCACTGGAGGGGTGTAAATTTTAGTCTACACCAATGTCTTGTGCACTAACTAGCCTGGTGGATCCTTCTGGTGTGCACTAAAAGTTCTCCAATGTGCAATAACGTAGTTCTGTTTCACATGTCATCCCTAATGCGCAGTCGGAAAGTTTTAGTGCACGACAAGAGGCTTCCATATGGGCCAGTTAGTGTGTGACCGACTAAAATGTACACTCCCTTAGTGCCGACTAATATATTGTGTGGATAATCCCCTGGGCACTCGTGGTCCCACAACACTTTCCACAGGAGAACTGTGTCCTAGTCAAATTACAACTCAGAAAATTGGAATCTGCCTAATAACTTCCCTGGTGGGTTCCATTGGAGAAATTATACTTCACTGCTCTCCTAAAACTTCCTTGAAAGTGATTAGGTCACATAAATGCAGGGCTGATTGAAACTTTGTACAATTACACCTGACATGAAAGGTACTGTGCAGAATGACAGTGCTAGATTTATCCAAAGTCTGCAAAAAGAAACCCCACAGATGAAATTCTACTCTGTTCCACTGATGAAACCCCAATGAAGTTCACTGAGTGAGAAAAGTTTTGGCCTTAGAAGAGTATTAGTAACGAAGCACAGTGCGTCTATTATTAGCTACACAATAATAAATATTGAACTGTAAGATTAAAATAAAACATCTGTGCTTTGTAGCCAGGAATATTTTTTTAAATAGCAAGAGCAGTTTGCTCAATGCAGCAACCCCAATCTATTTTATACACACAAAAACAATATTATTCAAAGTTTATCACTTGACAAAATAATTCCTCTCAAAAACAGAAATTCAGCATGACTGCAACAGCACAACAGCTATGCAGCAATAACAGCCAAGCCAAATATTTGCTGCTGTGTATGCTACTGTGAAATTGGGATTATATAGCCAGGAAGCAGTGCTAACATTATCAAACCAGTCCCAATCAGTCAAAGGCCTAAGGAGGTGCAGGGTCTAAATGATGTCAGGCAAATTAACTAAATAAAAATACATTATTAACTGTGAAACTGCAGTTATTATCTGGGATTGTTCCCCTTGTAATACTCAAGCTGAATTTCACAAAGCAACATCTCTTAAACCAACAGGGTGAAATAATGAGACTTATTTGAAATAAATGGTACAGCACATGTGAATTGAATCTATGGAATATAATAAATCACAGCCCACATTTGACCTTCAGGCAAAACAGAAGGAATGAATGTAAATAGGGGACAAATGTCAATCAAGATGGAATCATTGCCTGTACTTTTGTATTACTGAGCCCTGTTCTAAGACAAAAACAGGCCACATGTCACTTAAGAGGTACTTTCAAATGGATCCATATTTCTAGCCTGCCTCAGAGTTGTGTTTGACAGTGCTCCCATTTATATTTTATACAAAATATGTGATATTACATTGAGCATAGTGAACGGGCAATTACAATGCTAACATTAGCAGTGTTTGTACTTTAAGTCCTGGTCTCCACTAAAGGAGAAAGTTGACTTAAGAAACGCAACTCCAGCCAAGTTAATTACACAGCTGGAGTCAAAGCATCTTAAATCTGGTTTTCATGCCATCCACACAGTGGGAGGACGACAGGAGCACACACTCCCCTCGACTTCCTTTACTCCTTGTGAGGAGCAGGAATACCGGAGCCAACGGAGGAGCCCTCTCAGTTCAAATTAGCTGATCTTCACTACACCCATTAGTTTGAACCCCGGAAGATCAACTGTGGCAGCGTCGATCTTCTCGATGGTATAGACCAGCACTAAGAGATATGGGCAGAATTTTATACTGGACTAAAAACTTATCTCTTGGCACAAATCTGTAAACTATGTTGGTAGCTAACCCCATTCAAGGGGGGAGGGAATATTCTCATCTTCCTCTATTACTGTCCTCACACACTGGTGTTCCCTCTGCCACTCCTGACAAGCATCAGCATAATGAGCTCCAGAACAGTCTTGGTGAGGGAGTCATTTGGAAGAATTCTCTTTTCTTCCTATTCATCCCTTCCTCACTATCATCCTATCCATGTGGGTTTTTTCTGTGATTCAACCACAGCGCCTTCCCACGCCATTCCTGGACTGTCCTCCATTCTCCTCCGTGCGTGTTGACCCACCACTCTCTCTAGCCTCCATTCCATCTGCTCCCTGCAGCTCTGTAATTCCATTGTCCTATCACACAGTCCTCCATTCCTCTTGCTCCTTCTCAGTCCATGCCCTCCCTATCCGCTACCTTGCTCAAGCTTTACACCATTTGTGCAGTCCAATTTATTATTATTAATTATAATTATTATTTACAGAGATCGTCTTAGGTCACCACCTCCTACGTTCATCCAGAAGTTTCCCTTCCCCCCCACTTCAGTGCAGGTCCCCACAAGTCCCACAAGGCCCTCCTGAGTGAAGGGAGGCAGCCAGGAATCCAGTCTCTTATAAGCAAGACCAGAAATATTTGCCCTTGCAAGTTCAAATCTCTGGAGAATACCTCGTTGAACTTCTGAAGTTTAGTTTTGCATGGAATTTGTAATAACAGGAAAGAGAAATATACAGCCTTTCAGAGCTTGGAATGGCAAAGTGTCATGTGGTTAGGAAAGGTATGTCTGGGATTATCGTATAGCTGTTACTCAACTTAGACACAGAGGAGCTTTGTCCAGTGAATTGAGGCATCTTTAGCAAGGCAGACCAAAATACAGACATACGGGTGAGGCTGAACTGGTTTAGACTGACACAGACAAGTTACAATCATGAGCACAAGGCATTAATTTTTTTTCCTGTTAGGAGAATAAAATCCCAGTGTTGGCCATCTTCAGACTAAACTTTTAGCACAGGACAGACCTTCTATTCCTCAGGACCCAATTTGGAGAGTTAAAGAGGAAATCTGTGGATCATCATCACTAGCCAGAGGTTATCTGGTCTCTTTGTGAAGCTAGAAAGAAGGAAGGCTGCTTGTTTTTCCTATAAAGTATCCATCCAACACTTCTACATTACCGTTTAAAGCTTTATTAGATTTCTAGCCATAAAATAAAGATGGGATGAGGAGGTCTTAAAAACTAGTTATATTGCTCTTGTTTCTGCACCACACTTCTGCCCCCCAGATGTATTTGGGTTTTATTTGATGCAAAGCTTTTTAAGACCTGACCTTTTTGTCTGTGTACTGCTGTAGACCTTTAAGGATCGGTTTATAAGGAGCCTGTAAGTCATATTATCTATTGTCTGCGGGCAATACACTATTGTATATAAAGCTTATTTAGGTCAAAAAGTTTTGGCAAGAGATTTCCATAGAGATTATAAGGTCTGACTATACAGAGCAGCAATGCACACTTTGAGGTGTGATTTCTAAAACATACTAATGTGCTGTGCATTCATTGATCCTTGTAGTCGCTGCTGGTCTGAATTTAAAAATACGAATGCATTTTAGTATAGTACTGTTTCAAACAAGGTTGTACTAATGCACACTAGGAAACTTCCAGTTTGTGTCAGCAGGGTCTATACAGATCAGTGAATTATGTCCAGTATCATACACAGGGAAGGTCAAAGATGACAAATATCGAGCACAGACACAGAGACCAGTTGCATATGGGAGAGCTTACTCATGACAAGAAACTTCATTATCAGCAGCAGCACCAGTAGCTCATGATCTCTGGGGTAATAGAGTGTCCCTTCGTATTCATGTATGAGTGAGAAAGCAGAGGAAAAAAACAGTCATCAGTTAATTAACCACATATACCACGTTTCAGCAGGCTCAAGAAAGTAATCATGGGAAACGAAAAAAAGATAATTAAGGGACTTTTTCACACCAATAGTCCACAACTAGACAGAGACATTTACCAACCTCTTGTAACAATTACTTGTTAGTTAAATAAACTAGACTGTATTTGTATTGCAATTTATTCTGTGCAACACTAAATTTTCATGTCTGACCACTAATGAATTAATTCCTGTACAATTGGAATTTACCTCTCAGCTCCTAAAAACTGTTCTCCCTTCTTGTCTTTATAGATGGATGAAAGTTCCAATCACCTGTTTGGATCTAGAAATCTAGCTAGAAATCACCTGTTTAGCTAGAAATCTAGCTAGAGTCTCAGACTCCCTTACATCCCCTCGCCATAAATGCCACTCACCTCTTTTCCCTCTTCTCTTGCTTCCAGCAACAACATAGAAATAGAAGAATCCCTTTCCATCAACTTGTTATTTAAGATAGCTTAGCTGCCACATTTTAATAGCCAGTGTGCCACATTTGGGCTCTGACAAATAGACAGATATATAAAATACTGAGAAATACATGCACTGTTGGTATGCTAGGAAAACTTCTTCCCCTTTCTTCACCTCAATGTTTAAAAGAATATTTTATGAAGCTAAATTCAATTCAGCTCTAACGTAAGTAAAGGATGTGATTCTGTAAAAGACATGATTCTAAATCAAAACTCTCACAGATAATATTCTGTACTGTTTCCCCCACACCTTGCCCAAGAGCTCATGGAAGCTGTCAGCTCCCCTGAGTCTATAACAGATTTGGACACCTGTTCAATGGTGGAAATTCATTTGGCCGATCTAAAGTCTGAATCACTGGGCTTTATGCAAGAGATCGGGAGAGGAGTGGGAGCTGAAAACTAATATCATCTAACTCAGGGCCAAGAAGGATACAAGTTATAAAAAGTGTTGGGCGGGGGGGAAAGGGGAGGCAGCTGTCTACTTAAATTCCAGAGATACCTTATTACCTGTTTGGTTTTGTTGTTTGTTAATTTTTATCAGATTGCTCCTAAGAATGATACACAGTTCACATAATTGAAAGCAGGAGTAGTTCCTTGATGTCCACCTATGTGTAAGATGCATCTTTTTAGTTGCACAATATATGCTAGTGGCAAAGGCTATAGTCACTCTATAAAATTAGGAAAAATGAATTAAGAAAGATAATGCTAATGCGGGAATACTGACTGGCAAGAATAGGAGATGCTGGAAAGGCACTATAATCAATGGAATGGAATAAAAGCTACAACATGTACAGCAATATATAGGAAGAGGATGACTCACAGTCAACATTGATTTTTGTCCAGTGCCAAGACAACTGTGACTCCTGTTATGCCCTCTTCAGCTTTGTGAATTATCACCGTCAACCTTATTTAATTTTCAAAAGCATTGTGTCAGACTGCAAACCAGTGCTATGCCATGTTAGTAGATGGAGCTGCAACTGTTTATGGGCTGCTTAAATTTTGTCCATGGGCTTAATAAGCCACTAAGCGAACTGAACCTCAGAGATGGCATTTTTCTCCACTGTCCCTTTTCTCAGTCTGCTTGTTATCTTGCAAAGAGAATCATTTCCACTAGCACACCTCCAACTACTTGGGCTGAGGTCAAAGAAAGGCGCTTTTTTTGGTTCACTGTGTGGTGCTTCTGTCTATCAATTGTAAGAACCCCATTTTGAATTTCACATCAGATAATATGCACGATATGTGCACAAAACAAATCCAGCACCAGAAAGAAAATTCAGCTAATTTGTGGAGGCAAATCAAATGGCCATCAGTTACTAGGTCACTTTAGAAATTAACCACAGAAACATATAGAAACACAGCCCTGTCTCCCTGGGCCAGTGCAGAAAATCATTATGATATGATAAGGGCTTGAGCCAAAGTCCATTAAGAAAATGGAAAGAGTGCCTTTGGCTTTGAAGATGGTCCTTAAACTGAAGGTGGAAACTGAACGAGCACAGTCATGAGCAGTTGGATGTGTAATTGAGTACTGGGCTCAATATAGATACAACTGGGCAAAATTTATTAGCCCGTGACTTACATGTCAAAGAAGATGATTTTATGGTACCCACTAGCCCCTAACTCTATGAATCTATTAACTGATCCTTATCAATTATAGGAAATGTCTGAGTAAATAGGCATATAATTTACATGAACATGTGCAAACAAATGGGTCACTGTGGTGTTATTGCCTTTATTTTTATCCAGTTAGCCTGGGAAAAAGACAGGAGATACTGGTTATAATTTAATTAGGCCATAATTGTATTCTTCAATGTCTGGGAGTACCTGACAGATAAACGTGTACAATACAAGTAATTTTGTAAAGCATTTCAATATATGTCCCAAGTACTTCCATCAGCTCTCCCTCTTACCCATCAAGCTGGGATTTCATCATTCTTCCTCTTAAATGAGGGGGAAGGAATGGGCTATATAGGTGGGAGATCCTTGTGGTACGAGACATAAGAGATCTAAGCTCCCCCATTTTAGCTCCTTTAAAGAATACCTCCTTTAAATCCTTTACCAGTCAATTTTATCTGATATCTGTATATTTTCCTTATGACGTACCTGCACTGGACAGCCACCCCAAGTTCACATAAGTTGTGATGTCATAGCTTAATTCCCATTTCATGTTCACCCCAACTATGCCCCTCACCCTAAACTACTGTGGGGAAGACAAAAAACCCTTCACTTTGCTTTGGCCAATTTGGCCCTCTTTCAAAACCTACTGTGGGAAGTGGAAAAAACCCACTTTGCCCTGGCCCCCCAAGAAAGGAACAACTAATACAGTGCCCACTGCAATTCCTAATAAAACTTGGTGTTTCACCCTGTCCAAGGGAAGGTGCTGCTCTGCTTGGCCCAAGTAAAACAGGGCTTTTCCTGCACTGGCATGGACTTGTATAGTCCTTTCAGTCTCCTGGGGATGGGAGGGGGAGTGTGTCCGTGTCCCCACACTGATAGATTCTGTAGCTGCACAAAGTCACTGCCTGACTCTCTGACCCGTAAAGGTCACCTGACACCTTTTCCAACAAGCCAGACAGCAGCCCTAGGGCTTAATGTGCAGTGAGGTCATTTTAAGTGCTTAGTGGGATAGCCTCTGAAGGATCATTTTTGGGATGCTTCCATGGAGACATGTGTCATTAAACCATTTGACGATTAGTATAGCTGATTACAGATCTGACAGAACCAGAGCATAGCTCTGAAAAACATTTATATTTGCAACACTCAGTATCAGTAATATGTATTCTAACATAGAATCATAGAGCTGCAAAAGACCTCAGGAGGTCATCAAGTCCAGCCCCTTGCCCAAAGCAGGACCAATCCCAACTAAATCAACCCAGCCAGGACTTTGTCAAGCCGAGACTTAAAAATCTCTAGGGATGGAGATTCCACCACCTCCCTAGGTAACCCATATGGTCAAAAATGTACATGTATTTATAAATGAGGTCTTGACTCTGAAAATATGCTTAGTGGTCAGTCTTGAGTGTCTGCAGCAGAGATGCCTAGAGACCTCATGTCCCACCCAGTGAGAAGGGTGTGCCAAAGCTTTGGGAAATGGAACTGGACATTAAGGAAATAGTTCAACTCCAGGAATTTCAGCAGCCATTTTCAGGGACCTTCTCCATTAAATTGGTGTCCATCCATTCTGGAGGCCCTGTCCTCAATTCATGTGGCACATAGCCACTTATTGAAATAACCTGACAGATGTATCCTTGGATCTGGGCGCTCCCTGGATTGTAGGAATTCCAGGTCCTGGAGCTCAGGAGTGGAGAAAAATAAAAAAGGAATGAAGCAGAACTGAGCTGAGTAGTAAAGAAGGAGCACTTCCCAATCTTTATCTTCCTCCAATCTCTCCCTGAGTGTATGAATCTGTATGCTGTGCATTCCCATGAATTCCCCTTTAACACACAAGTGGAAAAAAATCCAGACCTAACACAATGTGACACAAATCACCACTTGAACAATAATGGGGATCTAGTTGAAAATCATCCCAATCTAAAGCTGCAAACACTGGAACATAGCAACCAAATGCATTTTGATGAAATAGAATATTACCATTATGTCTAATTCTTTTTTAGTGAGAACATTTTCAAAATGCATATACAGAATTCCAGCACCCTGACAATAATTAAATGATCGTAACAAAACCACCTTGAGGATAAATACTAATATGCAAATAAATTAATCTGCTATATTCTCAGGGAAAGCTCATTTCATGCCCTATTTTAGCATTTCACTTTGCAAAGAAACTGGTTACTCCAATCAGATGTTAGAGGGAGGTAGAAAATAGGGCTTAATAGAAATCAAGAGCTAATTTCCATTATGTAGACATAACTGTAGCCTCAACAATAAAATAGCTAATAGCTAGGGAGGGGACTTGATGGGAGTTAACAGAGCTCCACACTATATTAACCTCCAACTGGAAATCTGGAATCAGCAGGGGATAATGCCAGGGAAAAGAGCTACCTCCTTAAAGAAATGTGATGTATAAGTTAAGAGAGAGCAATAACCTTTATGTAGGGGTTGTTTAATCATCGTGTGAAATTTAATAGAAAACTGTGTCTCTGTTGTGTGATTCTATAAGATGGTTTGTAAAAACGTACAGAGCTAAGAATTCTCTACTACATTCTGCAGCTTTTGGAACAATTTTGTGTAGAATCCTGCTGTGTTTCTTTAGAGCTTCATTGGATTTGTTCCTAACCAGTTCATGGCACTTCTCCATGAGGGTTCCCTCACTCTGCTACTTCCCTACAACAATGCATTTCCCACAAAGATCAAACCACTTGGAGGGCTGACCTACCCTATGAGCAATGACTTCAAGATTTGACTAATTGTTGTTTTAAAAGTTATTTTGTGCTGCACACAAGCCTGCCTCTTATTGTTCACTTGGGCACTTTAAAATTGACGCTTAGAATATTTATGGTATAATTTACTGGCCAAAAGAATAGATTTTGGTAAAATAAAATTGCATGGTTTGCAGGCTTTTATTATGAAAAAGCAAGCAATAAAAATGAACAGTAAACAAAACTAAAGCAATGCAAGACCTACCCAAGGAATGATTAACCCTCTCACCAAGCAGAGCAATGTATTATAAAATACTGAAGCGTGAGGAATTTTGCTAGAGGTTAACTATGGCTGCACAAAGTCCATATAGATTATTCTACAGGTGTGGTAATCCTTTATTACATCATATTTCATTCCCCTTTCTGCTGGTCATTTACCTCATGTCTCCTAGAATCCTTGAAATAATATTGCTTGCAAATTAAGCCAAAAAGTTGTTCTTGATTCCAAGGAATGTTAGAGAATTTATAAGGTATTTACCTTCCAATCCCTGGAACCACTGACAGAAGAAGTCAAATCCAGACATTTGCAATTCACCAAAGTATGGCAAGCTAATCTCATCAGTAGAATTAAAGTTTGAGCAAATGACCTCAGAAGCAAGACATTTGATGGCTGCCAAGCCACAATTGCTCATGCCATTTCACTGTATTATGAAAAGTTCTTTTGGAGTTTTGTTTTCATATGTTTTGCCACCCTGGCATATAGCTCAAAGAGAGCCAGGCACATTCATGGTCCAGATTAAAATTCTTTATCCCTGCCAAGACTCTGGCAGGCATAAATGTAAAGTAGCGCGGGCAACCATCAAACGAGTCATAGGTTTGTTTCAGACAATCGGTATTCAAAAGTTTCTGAACTGATCTGAACTTTTCATCTGCAAAATTCATCTGATTTTGTCTACATGAGATTTTTGGAACTTTCATCCACTCAGTCTGAAATTCACGTTAAAATTATTTTTCTTGTACAGGTTGGACCTCCCTGGGGACCTGACCACTCCTGAATGAGGCAATTTGCCGGACTGGTGGGGGAGGCCCTGCCACCGGCCCCCCCATCCTTCCAACCCTTCCATGGACTCCCAGACAGAGCCAGGGCTGCCAGACACCACCCTACTACCACTGGGGCCCTGACCCCAGGGCTCTGTAGTCCAGGGACATTTGTGGTCCTCTTGGACCATGGATGTTGCCAGACCAGAGTGTGCTGGTTTAGGGAGGTCCAACCTGTGGTATTTCAGTACTTCCACTTCTAGATAGGGGCAGGAAATGCAGAGGCACAGTAAAATGAAAAATAATTTAAATCAATAGTCCTCTAAATATTTTTAAACTTCACTGAAGTTTAAGGTCAATTTGATCCCTCTTGATTTGCCTATCCCCTGTTTGGCTGCTGCACAGGATTCATATTTTACTATTTACTATATAAAATGCATAGTTTCTGATCAGAACATGAATGGTTTTTCAATATCATTGTTAATACTGTCGTCAGGTTTCTGGACTATGAGCTATCAACTCTACTGTTTATTGTATCTGATAGAGCAGAAGGAGAAAGATCAGCATAACCATATAGAAGTAGATTCTTCTCACAAGAGCACAGCATGGGAGAGATATTTTTGGTGAAAAGACTAATGGCACCCTTGGAAAAACTCTTACAGACTTTGCGAGGACCAGAATCGAGTGAACACTGAAAGAACTATAGGCTTAGTATGGGAGTTAATCAGGATTTTAGGTTGACTGGCTAGTCTCTTACCCATGCCTGAAATGATTCTGGAGCCACACTGTTTATTAAAAGCAATGGAACCCAGTATCAGTTGTACCCACAACGGAAGCTGATCTTATGGTTTAATTTAAAAACAGTAAAGATTCATACCAAGAGTCATGATTTTGATGCACAGATTTGGCCACTCATTTACTAAAAGAAAGAGCCCATGCTGGGATTCCATTGCAGTGGCAGTGTCTGGAGGAAACAGACAATTCTCTGAGGTCCAGGTAATTACTAGGCAACGAGCATACCACGAATGATTAGAACCAGAGATGTAAACTGAGTATATACTTGTGCGTGTTTTGGAAAAGTAAGTAACCAGAATTAGATTAGTCGCAGTTCAAGCCAGAAATGATGCTCTCCAGAAAATGATTCAAGGTGATGCAGAAGCCCATGCCATTAGCACTGAATACTCAAGTTCTAATCATCAGCTGAGAGCTATGAGTAATGAAAAGACAAGGTCCAAATTGACTAGGGGTCTGTTTTATATTCATGACAGAGTTTAGACACTAAATGGGTGATCCCTCTTGAGCAGGCCTGTTGACAGGGTAGGGGGAGCAAAAGGGGCAATTACCCCAGAGCCTGGTGACCAAAGGAGCCCAGGGCTCCCAGCTGCTGCTGCTACTACTGCCAGAGCCCAGGTTCCTTTAAATCACTGCCAGAGCACTAAAGACTGGGATGGGCCCAATGTTGCACTCCAGGCAGTGCTGAGGGCACATGTGCATGCACGATGAGGGAAAGCACTGCTACGCAAAAATCTCCGACCGCTGGAGTGAAAATGTACTGAGACCTGAGTGCAGCACTGACAGGGAGAAGAAGGAGGATTTCCTGCTACATGTACTCGCAGACCAGTGTTAGATGTTGACAGCTCTGTACCGTGGTTGCTTAAAATGGCCACCTTTCTGTTAACTAGATTTCTCAATCTATCCATCTCATACCATATGATCAATTTGTATATAAATGATTATGCAACCCCTACTACTAGAGTTATTATTGCTACAACTTGACTGCATAGTACTATAAAAACGAAATGGAACAGTTATTTTTTTTTAAACGAATGTCCAACTCTTATGCTGTGATATTTCCAAGAATAGTGTATCCAAGAAAAACACAAAATGCAATAGGGATACACAGCAGGTACACCTGCCTGGGAGTACCAGCAGACATTCTGGGAGGCTGCAGTTCAGTTCCAAATGTTATAGAGTAAGATCAGAGGGAGGAGAGAGGGTTGGAAGTGATAATTTCAGAGCATTAATACAAGTATATCATAGCCTCCTAATCAGACAAGACAAGAATAATCTTTCTTTCTACTTTTAAAGAGTTTTAAGGAAAATGTGATTGGCATGATAGGATAATCAGTGACAGAAATGGAAGTTGGCTATTGATTCATAGATCATACTGTGTACAAGCAGCTGTACTGCAGGCTCTCTCGCACTGTCCTGCCAATTGTTTTAGCTGTGCTCCTCAGGGATGATGACTAATTTTAGTGTTCTCCTCTTCATACAAGAATTGAGTATAGCACAAATTTCAACACATTTTTACATGAAAATATTAAGGCTGGGCTTGCACGAAACCCCCAGGAACTGAACTTGAAGTTTGCATATGGATCCACATTCAGTTCTCTCCAGCATGAGCCCCATTTAATAAATCTGTTTTAGAGTGGATCTTTCTGTGTGTCTATCAGTGCGTCCATTTGTTCAAGAACTCCTCCTAAACGGTAAAAGCTAGGGCCACCAAATTTGGTATGTAGCTTCCTCGTCTCCTAACTTACAGCAAGGTCAGGGTTTGGTTGTGCCAAGGTAAGTAGAAGCCCCAGGAAAAGGACAGTTTTTCCATAACATGCCAAAGGAGGGGCTGCTGTTCAGAGGGGCGCTATATAAGAGTGGCCACTGGGGGCTGCCAGACCACCAAAGGAGTGGCCAATAGGGTTGGGGCTCCGCCAACTTGCCTGTCAACAGACTGGTAACTAGCCCCGCTGCCCCAAGCTTTTTCCCCACCTGGCCACAGAGCTGGAGGGGAGGAGAGAACAAGCCCCAGGTAGGCTGGAGTTTGGCCTGGTGGAAGAGAGAACAGGCCCTGGATAGGTTGTGGGGGAGGGAAGGAGACTTAAGACAGCAGGCCCCTACTCCCCTGCCTTTGGCACATACACCCCAGACATCCCCAGGACCCTGCCCTGAAGGACCTGGATAATACTGGGTAAGTCAGCTATTATTCTATAAACGATTTAATAGTTTCTATGTTAGATTGAATGTTACGGTTCTCTAGGTTACAAAAATAGCTGTTCTCTCCCCCAGGATAAGCTGTATCTAGTTAAGGGCTAAGAAGATCAAGTGTAGCCAGGCAAAGTAGAGCAATGAAACAGTTCTCTAGGAATCGTTAGATAATTGTGTACGTTGGTTTTAAATGAGCGCTATTATGCATAATCCAAAAGGATATCCTTTTAATTCTAATCTTGGCAAGGTAACTTTAAGTCTTCAAAGAAAGCAGCTACAGACAAAAATCAACTTCTCAATCAAGCTTATAAAATCATGATTGGTTTGGGCAGATTCCAGGTTAAAATGCTCTTAAGATTCATCAAACATATGTGTGCACTGATCTTTTTGGTAGACTATCGGTTCAAACATGCTAGAGTCTATATATTGCCGTCTATTTACGTACCAAGTTTCTGTTGATGTCCGCTCCCATCACAGAAGCTCTTCACATAGTTCAAGGTCAGTCCACGGCTCTAAGAAAGAGAAACAAACACTCAAACTTGTCTAACATTAAAATTTAACTAACCAATGTAACCAAGTATAAACATTCAATATATGGAACAAAACCATGATTGAGCCACTGAAAACAGGTTTTATATGCACAAAGACCTTTCAGAATATATCAAAATGAAAAAGAACTCAAAGTCTTTAATGAAGAAAAGTGAGTTGCAATAGCATAAAGCAACTGGAAAAGGTGTTTACTGATCTGAACAAAAATAATCAAAAATTGCCTGTGTCATATGTCACCATACTAACAATGCAGCTCGATTTTAGAACTCCTGGCTGTTAGTAAACAAAATATCAACAGAAGAGTTAGAAATACTTTAAGTGTCTTAAATATACATAATTAATCAATTTTCCCTGTTAACTGTGTGCTTGTGCAGCCCTACTCAGGATAGATTCAAATGCCTCCCATCTGAATAGCAGAGGCCCACAGCTAGGTTTGTTATTTCTACTGGTAGTGCATTTTCATGCAATGCTCAATGCACATAAAAATGTATTCTACACATGGAGGGAAAAAAGCCACACATGGATGGAAAAGATTTCAGGGAACACTGGTAAGAGGAAATTAGTTACGTGATCGATATTTAAATATACATTTGCTAAAATTTAACAATTACGTAATTAACTGTCAATCATTTGTTTAACAATATTATTCCTATAACTGTGGACTAGAAGTCTTATCTCCTTGGTTCTATTCCAGTCTTTAACAGCAGATGCTTGCTGTTTACCCTTGAAATGGGAGATATATAAGCATCAGCAAATCCATCTGTAAAACCGGGAAATGTAGCACATGACTATCTCAGAAGAATGGTGAGTCACAATATATTCTTATAAAGTGTTATAAAATCATTAGATAAGAACTGAAAGAAATAAATACAGGAGACACTGAGAGGTGCTCAGATATTATGGCAATGGGTCCACACAAAAAATCTAATATAGAGGTGTTTAATGAATGAATAATTAAGAGAACTAGAGGGTGTTTATACACATACTTATGATATGGAGAGAGCAGGTGTGAAAGCTTTTCCTAGATTAATTGGAGTTCAGTGTGTGACTTTCACTGGCCAATGAACCTCAAGTTAATAGGGAAAACACCGTGATATAATGCATGTGTCTCAGTGCAAAGGACATAGTCACAGCTGGAACCTAGTTATGACAAACCAGAAAATAATCAAACTAAAAAAAGGGGAAGGGGAGGATAAGTTTTCGGAACTGATACTTAGATGTTCTCTAAGAAGGCAGTGCATACTCAGAGAAGGTTCTGAAAAGCTCTCTGCAGAAGAGACAGAGCATGGGTGCACATTTATTACACACAAAACTTAAGAATGATTTTGTTTAAAGAACTCTGAATATTTTTTAGCTTTCCTTGCTTCACAGGGCATATTGGCCAGTAATAGAAATGTAGCCATGTTAGTCTGGTGTAGCTGAAGCAAAATGCAGGACTATGTAGCACTTTAAAGACTAACAAGATGGTAGTTGAGATTTATAAATGCTTGGTAGAGATCTTGAAGCTTCTGGTCTCTGTCAGAGGGATTAGATGCGGTTGTATCGAAGGGCTTGGCTATAGACGATGGATCGTATGTTGTGTTCTGGATGGGAGCTGGAAGCATGTAGGTAACTGTATGAGTCAGTGGGTTTTCTGTAGAGTGGTGTCTACTTTTCCATTGTTGATTTGTACTGTGGTGTCCAGGAAGTGGACCTCTCGTGTAGAATGGTCCAGGCTGAGGTTGATGGTGGGGTGTAGGTTGTTGAAATCTCTGTGGAATATCACCAGTGTTTCTTGGCCATGTGTCCAGATCATAAAGATGTCATCGATGTAGCGCAAGAATTTATAAATCTCAACTACCCACCCGGAGAAATAAAAAAGCCAATTGAAAGAGCCAGACAAATACCTAGAAACCATCTACTTCAAGACAGACCCAAGAAAACCAACAATAGAACACCACTTGTCATCACCTACAGCCCCCAACTTAAACCTGTCCAACACATTATCAATAAACTACAGCCTATACTGGAACAGGATACCATACTCCAAGAGAATCTGGGAGACAGACCCATAGTCTCCTATAGACAACCACCTAACCTCAAGATGATTCTTTCCAACAACCACAGGACATACCACACTAATACCAACCCTGGTACCTTCCCTTGCAACAAACCCCGTTGCCAGCTTTGTCCACATATTCATTCTGCTGATACCATTATTGGACCTAACCAAGTGAGTTATAAGATCAAGAACACATATTCCTGCGCATCCAGAAATATAATTTATGCTATCATGTGCCAAAAGTGTCCGTCTGCTATGTACATTGGACAAACGTCTCAGACACTTCGCCAAAGGATTAATGCCCACAAAACAGATATCAGACAAGATCACAAAGAAAAAACTATTTCTTGCCATTTCAACCAGAAAGGACACTGTCTCAACGACTTAACCACCTGCATTCGGCTACAAAGACCTTTTACATCTGCACTTGAAAGGGAATCCTCTGAACTGTCATTCATGTTAAAATTCGACACTCTCTGGGGGGGATTGAACAAAGACCCCAACTATCTTACCCATTACCAAGATAGCTTCCCCAATTATCACCTCTAATACCATTAGCTCACAGACACTTACCTTCCTTCCTTCCCCTCCCCCCCCCACATCCCCCTTCTGTTCTGAAATGTGATTTGTCCTTTTCATATGTGTTCATTTTTTTTTAATTGTATCCTTTGGTATGTATGGTTGTGACTATTTTCTTCCACTATTTGATCTGAGGAAGTGGGTCTGGCTCACGAAAGCTCATCATCTAATAAACCATCTTATTGGCCAGTGTGTGTGACACATGTTCTTCAGTGCCTGATCCATAGAGGATGTGCATTTGGTGCAGCTCTCAGGGTCTGTCTATATGAACATGTAAGTTCATAGCCAGTTCAGGTGTAAATCTACCCTGCACCAAAGAGCCATGCACTAAGCACCCATATGGACTCAGCTGCTGCACACAAAGTTCTGGCATGCACTTTGATCTATCCCGTGTTGAAATGTGACTATATTATAGTGCAATAGGGTAGTGGCTCTCAACCCTTCCAACTACAATATACCTTTCAGGAGCTTGAGTTGTTTTGTGTACCCAGTGTTTCATCTCACTTAAAAAATACTTGCTTACAAAATCAGGCATAAATATACATAAGTGACACAAGGCACAATTACTGAAAAAGTGCTTACTTTCTAATTTTTACCATCCAATAGATTTATAATTGTAATATAAATATTGCACTTACATGTCAGTGTACAGATTATAAAGCAACATAGACAAGTCATTGTCTGTATGAAATTTTAGTTTGTACTGACTCTGCTAGTGCTTTTTTATACATGTTGTTGTACAATTAGGTACATATCTAGATGAGTTGAGGTACCCACTGGGAGACCTCTGCAGACCCCCCCAGGTGTTCGCATGCCTCTGCTTGAGAATTGCAGCACTAGGGAATGTTAGTGGGTGGCAGTAGGGTCCACATGGACAGTTTGTGACAGTAGGGTGGGGTAAATGTATAGCTTTACTTGCTGCAAACAAAGTGGGCATATCGTCAAACCCTCAGGTGGAGAGCATGGCTCTCTACCATAAGCCCCCAGAGATTTATACTTCTAGCTGTTTTCCACCTCCAGTGAACTGGGTAAGGTGGCAGTCATTCCTCTTATATTTAACAGTTATTCGTTTTCCAACAGAGAAATAGGTGCTCTTTGGTGGTGGGGGTTGGCGGTGGAAATGATTCCTGCAAAGATGACAGGGGAGGAGGTGTGGCCCTAGAAGTGAGAACTCCTGAATTCTAATCCTAGCTCTGCTACTGACTCGCTGTGTGACCTTGTGCCAGAGACTCTTTGTCTCTGTGTTGCAGCATCCCCATTTGTAACCTATAAATTGATGGAAGTAGTTACTCTGTGAAAATGGCAGCGTAGTGTTCCATGCTTACTGCCTCTCAGGGGGTTCCATGTCACAGGCGTACTGTATCTTTTGCAAATAGGCCACTCGGTGCACGTGAAACCTACTTTTCTTACTGTGCAGCAAGTTGGGAATGTGCTGCTTTGTTCAACTATATAACAGAGTGAGTGAGTGTGTGTATGTGTGTATATATATGAGAGAGAGAGAGCACACGCTTGGGAGGAGGCACGCTAACTAAACAGAAAGTCAGAGTGCCCTGGAGCATGGCTCCACTGATGATACTCAGAGTAACCCAATTACTCTCCTGATGACCACTATACTACAGTTTCAAGTTTCCCATTTTTCTATCACAGAGGCCATCTATAAACAGGGAAAGAAGAACAACCCAGGAAACTTAAGACCAGTCAGTTTAACTTCCGTGTCAAGGAAGATAATGGAGTAACTAATTAAGGAATTCATCTGCAAACACAGCCAGCATGGATTTGTAAAGAACAAATTATGTCAGACCAATCTGACAGCTTTCTTTAATAGGCTATCAAACCTTGTGGTTAAGGGGGAAGTAGAAGTCATGGTATACCTAGACTTTAGGAAACCATTTGATAATTTAACATGATCTTCTTATCAATAAACTAGGGAAATACAACCGAGAAGGGGCTACTATTAGATGGGTGCTCAACTGGGTAGATAATAACTACTCTCTGAAAGTGGTTAACAGTTCACAATCATGCTGGAAGGGCATAACAAGTAGGGTTCCACAGAGGTGTATTTTGGGTCCGGTTCTGTTCAATATCGTCATCAAAGAATTAGATGAGGCAGAGAGAGAATGATTATGAAGTTTGCAGATGATACCAAGCTGGGAGGGATTGCAACTGCTTTGGAGGATATGGTCATAATTCGAAATGATCTGGACAAACTAGAGAAATGGTCTGAGGTAAATAGGATGAAGTTTGATAAGGACAAATGCAAAGTACTCTACTTAGGAAAGAACAATCAATCAGTTTCACCATACAGAATGGGAAGTGACTGTCTAGGAAGTAGTACTGCAGAAAGGCATCTAGGAGTCATTGTGGACCACAAGCTAAATATGAATCAACAGTGTAACACATGATTCTGGGATGCATTAACAGGAGAGTTGTGAGCAAGATAAAAAGTCATTCTTCCTCTCTACTCTGCACTAATTAGGCCTCAACTGAAATACTGTGTCTAGTTCTGGGCACCACATTTCAAGAAAGATGTGGAAAAATTGGAGAAGGTCCAGAGAACAGCAACAAAAATTATTAAAGGCCTAAAAAAACATGAGCTGTAGGGAAAACTGAAAGAATTGGGCGTGTTTAGTTTTGAAAAGAGGAAGTTACTCACTTTGTGCAGTGACGACATTTCTTCAAGGTGTCCCCCCCCCGTGGGTGCTCCATTCTAGGTGTCAGGATCATCCCGGTGCTGCAGGTCGGAAAGTAGTCAGCCGTGGTTCATTTGGACCACGCATGCACGGCGGCGCATGCTGTTCATGCCATTTGTGAGCTTGCATGCGATCTGGCTTCTGCCAGTTCCTCCTAATCCGATCACTCATGAAAAACATAAAGAAGAGACTCCGAAGTGGGGAGGAAGGTCGGTCGTAGAGCACCCACGGGGACACAAACACACACCTCGAAGAACCATCTTTACTGTACGAGGTAAGTAACTGCCTCTTCTTCTTCAGGTAGTGTCCCCGTGGGTGCTCCACTCAAGGTAAGTACAGAGCAGTAGCCTTGTCTACAGAGGTGGGATTGAAGTCAAGAACTGGTTGCTGTGGACAGAACTGTGGAGGCCAGCACTGATTCTTGGGCGATAGCATTATGCTTAGCGAATGTTATGTCTGAAGACCATGTCGCCATGCGGCAAATGTCCTGAATTGGTACGCCTTTAAAGAATGCCAGAGAGGTAGATGTCGCTCTGGTGGAATGAGCAGTAATTGACGTCGATATGCGCCTATTACGTAATGTGTAGCACTTTGTACTACATTTCATGATAAGCTTAGAAATATGTTGTGAAGATAATGATTGACCCTCGGTTCTTTCATCTGAGCATAATAGGAGTTAATTAGACTGGCAGAAAGGGTGAGTCCTTTCTAGGTACAAAAGCCAATGCCCTACACGGACATCCGATGTTATGCAATTGGGTTTCATGGCGAGAGGTATATAGTTTGGGGTAGAATGTCGGGAGTATTATAGGCTCGTTAATATGGAACTCCGAATTCACCATCGGTAAAAAGTTGGAGTGAGATCGAAGTATTACTCCCTGGTTGGTAAACAGAGTATATGGTGGGTTGGCCGAGAGGACTGCCAACTCTCCCACCCATTGGGCCGATGTTATAGCCAGGAGAAAGGCAACCTTCATAGTGAGCGTAGGGATGTCACAGGTAGCCAAGGGCTCAAAAGGAGGATAAGTGAGGGTGTCCAACATTAGCTCCAAATCCCATAGAGCAGGAAGCTTCCTGCACAGTGGGGTGTAGATTTGTTAGGTCTTTCAAGAAGCATTTAGTCATCAGATGAGCAATTATTGAAAAACCCTCAATTAATTGTCTAAATGCAGAAATGGCTGAGAGATGGACCTTGATGGACGACAGTCCCAATCCTGAATGGTGCAAGTGGAGTACATAGTCCAGGATACAATGGATTGGAATGGACATTGCATCAAAGTTATTGGCTAAACACCAAGAATGGAAACGACGCCATTTATAAAGGTAAGTTTTCCATGTGGATTCACATCTGCTATAGAGTAGTACTTATTTCAACTTTTGGGAGCAAAGGACTTCTGTGCTATGGAACCAGCTAGGAACCACACCATGAAGTGTAGGTGGTTGATTTGGGATTGTGTCATGGACAGCCCTGATTGCGTGAGCAGGTCATGTTGTTTTGGTAAATGATATGGGGGTTGGAGAGACGTTTGTAGGAGGAGGGGAAGCCACATCTGTCTGGGCCAAAACAGGGCTATGAGTATGACTGTGGCTCTGTCCTCGATTATCTTCTCTAAGGAACTGGAGGAAAGGCATAGAGAAGATGGCGAGTCCAGTTTATCAGAAATGCATCTCCCAGAGATTTCGGTCTCAGACTGGCTCTGGAACAGTATTTTGGGCATTTCATATTGAGATGTGTTTCAAAGAGATCATAGTGGGGTGCCCCCATTGCTGAAATATGGAATGGGTTACCCCCACTCGAGGTGAGGAAAAATATGTCTGCTTAAGGCATTGGCAATTGTATCGTCTTTGTCTGGGAGGTATGCGCCCACAATGGTAATTCCATGGCTTATACACCAATCCCATAACTTCGTGGCTTCCGTGCAGAGGGATCTGGATCAGGCTTCACCCTGACGGTTGATGTAATAAACCGTGGTAGTGTTGTCGGTAAAGATTTGAACTGACTGCAAATCTTTGGGAGGAATATCTTGCATGCGTTGAATACTGCCCTGAGCTCCAGGAGATTGATATGCTAGAGCTTCTTGTGTATTCCATCGACCTTGAGCAAATTAGCCCTCGCAGTGGGCTTCCCAACCTAGGAGAGATGCGTCTGAAGTGACTTGAACAGTAGGGTGTGGATGGTGGAACAGAATGCCTGAGAGCATGTTGGTGGGAGAAGTCCATCATGCCAGGGATTGTCGTACTATTAATGGTACCTCCACTTGTCTGTGTACATCGTGATTGCCCGGACGATAAACTGAAGCCAGCCATTGCTGTAGACATCTGAGGCATAGTCTCGTGTGTTGTACCACGTATGTTGTGGCAGCCATGTGCCCCAAGAGTTGCAGGCAGGTACGTATCGGTACCTTTGGACTGATGGAAAGTGTCTGCATAAGGCTCTGTATTTTGTGGATTCTTTCTAAAGGAAGAGAGGCCTTGGCCATTATAGAATCTAATCATGCCCCAATGAACACGAGGGATCTTTGCGGAATGAGTGAGGACTTTGGTACGTTCAGTACAAGACCCAGGTCAGAAAATAATTGCCTTGTGATTTCGGTGGCACGAAGTGCGTGGTCATAAGAATAGGCCTTGATGAGACATTCATCCAGGTACGGGAAAAACATGATGCCCTGGCGGTGGAGATACGCAGCGACCACCACCAACGTCTTGGAAAAGACCCTGGGCACTGATGATAGGCCAAACGGGAGGCCCTTGTATTGAAAGTGCTGTGTGCCTATGACAAATCTCAGGAAGCGTCTGTGAGCTGGGTGTATCATCACGTGAAAATACGCGTCCTGCAAATCGAGGGATGTGAACCAATCTTCAATGTTCAACGCCGGGAAGACAGAAGCTAGAGTCACCATGTTGAATTTGTGTTTCCTGAGGTGCTTGATCCTGCCATGAGGGCAGGGGGCTGGACTTGATGATCTCTCAAGGTCCCTTCCAATTCACAGTTCATCTGTTGCAAACTTTCCCTCTGGTGGGAATAAAGTGCAAAACCTAACCTGAAGGTACAATGTGAACCTCCTATATAACCGAATGTATCCCCACCCACCCTTTCAGATATCTATGTCACCCACACAAATTCTGGGTGTGGTGTACTGTCCCATTTAGTGTCACCAAGACCCCTTAGAGTACATCTACACAGCAAGCTTACTTCAAAATAAGCTATTTCGGATTGTTTTTTCTCCAAAATAACTTATTTAGAAATAGCACATCTGCACTACAGGGAAGCCTCAAAATTAGCCCTAGGCAGGCTTCCCTAATGTGGGCATGATACTTTGATTTAGAGCTCCGGAAGGCACTGGGGAGAATGGCCCTGGGGAGGAGCTATTTCAAAATAGCAGCAGTGGAGCATACACACTACTGCTATTCCAAAACAGCTATTTAGGAATAAGCGTTATTCCTCATGGAATGAGGTTTACAGATTTCGAAATAAGCCACCTGTTATTTTGAAATTATTTCAAAACAACAGAATTGCTGTGTAGATACTCACTTTGTTATTTTGAAATAAAGGCCATTATTTAGAAATAACTCTGCTGTGTTGACACACCCTTACAGACAGAATAATGAGTTTGCTCTACAACCTTAGCTAACAGCAAGTTGGCTTATAGCTCATGCAGTAGAGGCTCATGCTTTGAGGTCCCCAGTTTGATTCTGATTGTTGGGATAAACGTTCACACAGTGAGATAGTAGAAACTACAGCTATGCCCTCCATGGGTTATGTGCCAAAGATAATTGCAGAAAGAGTCACTGGCCCCTAATTCTGAAAAAAAACATAAGGAACATTATCGAAATTGGAGATGCAATGTTATCCCTAAATGTAGTCTGTCTCTGCTTTATTGTAAACTTTGTGTTTCAAATCTTCTCCAGTCCCCTCTCATGTTTGCCTTCCTGCTGCACTTCTACAGAGCAGTAAGCATACCTTCACACATTCCACTCTGAGTACCCACCCAAAAAACCGACCCATCAAGCCCTCAACCCAAAATCTGAGTGTGAAGTTGTATTCTTCCTTGTTTGCACACATTCATCATTCAAAGATTTCACAAGTTATTATTTATGTTCATTATGGTAATCTCTAGGGCTCAACTGAAGTCAGAGCTCCATTGTGCTAGGCCCTATGCAGAGTAATAGACAACCCATAGTTCACAGAGCTTACCATGACTTTGGCATTTCTACACCACAATTAAACAACCACGATTGGCCCATAGCAGCTGACTCTCACTCATTGGGCTCAGGCTACAAGGCAGTTTAATCATGGCATTGATGTTTGGTCTCTGACTGGAACCCCAGCTGAAATATCTACACCACAACGTAACAGCTCCATAACCTGACCCCCACACATGAGTCAGCTGACAGGGGCCAGCTGCTGGTGTCTAACTACAGTTTAGTCATACCCTTTGATAACATTCAGTTGATGATGTGAACCAGCATACATTCCAGCTGTGTTGGCTCTTCGGTGTTTAGAGAAGGAACGAGTAGTGAAAACTTATCTTAATCGCTAACATAAATAGAGATAAATAGGACACTTGTGTTCTGCATACCATGGCACATAAATGAGCACATACTTTTTCAAGTTCACAAACAACTGATAAGACTATTCTGGTACTGGAGCTTTGAGAACAAATCCGTAGTTTATAGTACATGTATGTCATAGGATCACAGAATACTAGAACTGGAAGGGACCTCAAGAAGTCATGAAGTCCAGTCCCTTGCCCTCACAGAAGGACCAAGCAATAGAAACCCACCAGCTTCTTTTCCACAGTGTGTTTTGCAAGCTAGAGATGTTTGGGGCTTTCAGTGCTTTATGCACCTATCGCTTAAAAAAATTAAGGCACTAAATTGTATTAACATTTAGAAAATGACAACAGCATAGATCTCACACCAAACTAAAAAAATTAATCATTCAGGCTTTCCACTGTATATAAGAAAACTAAGGGGAAAAACAGTTTTTCTATAGAAGGGAAACAATCAAGGAGCATGCAGGTGGAGCAGAAGTATTTCTCTTTCAGACTAAAAGCATCATTAAGGAGGGGACTATAACAATATGTTTTTTCCGTAACCATGCTGAAAGGCCTGTAGCCATATTGGGCCTAAACTAAAGCCGCCTTCTGTAGCCAGAATGGAGAGCAGCAGTCATT
Organism: Pelodiscus sinensis; assembly: GCF_052426305.1. NCBI lineage: Eukaryota > Metazoa > Chordata > Testudines > Trionychidae > Pelodiscus > Pelodiscus sinensis. The sequence continues at coordinate 59,957,889 of NC_143056.1, read as the reverse complement.
AGCTGTAAAGCCTGGAGTCACATACTTACATTCCATCAAAATTGCATTAAAGTAGGTTATGAGAAGGGGATCCTCTCCTAATAGCACCCACTGTCACCAGGTAAAAAACAGATATCAAGATGGACATAGAAAACTTAATTAACAGCATTTTGTCTGGCAAGAAACTGCTTATCAATAGTCAAGGTTGTAGAATCCTTATTCGATTATTATTGTCCTCACTTTCCTACACTGTGATATCTCAGTCTGGTTTGTAACTGTTTCTGGCTGCTATATAATTAATTTTGCTAGGTGTAAATCAACTAAGGTGGTGGGGTATGATTGGTTAGGTAATTATGTTACAGTATGTTATGCTTGGTTAGTAAAATTATACTAAAATAATTGGTTACAGTATAGCTAAGCAGGACTCAGGTTTCACTATATAAACTGGGGTCCAAAAAGGAGACCAGCTAGAAAAGCAAAAGGGAAACAAGAACTGAAAGGAACACCAAGAAGAAGGGGAAAGACCTGGAAGAACTACTCACCTCCAAGACACAGACTAAGACCAGAGCTGCCAGGATTCTTCTGCATGACCGTGATGTGCAGCAGCTAAGATCCAGAGAGACTGACCTTGCCTGGCCAACAGGGGAAGTCTGCCTGCCTTTATCAGGATTGGTGAGCATGACGCTGTATGCTTAGCATAGGTGTTCTGCTTGCTTGGGAATTGTCAATAAATAGAGAATAAGAATATTACTGTGTAAGGCTCTTTCAGTGGCTAAAGATCCTGCAAACCCGCAAGAAGTTACACCCTGAACTCTAGGAGTTGGGTTAGGATGGGTGTATAAATTAACAGGGTTGCACCTTAAGTCCTAGGAACTGGGTAAAGGTTTTTGTCCCTAAAGTGTGGAAGGGATAGAGAAATTTGTGTGGGTTTTGAAATGAAGGACATTGCCTTTTCATTTTCTTTTTTAAACTGTCTCCTAATTTGCTTTTCATAATTCTTTTCATTCTGCTCCCTTTTCATTTTCTGTTGCTTTTACCTCTTCTGAAAAGAGTAGATACTGAGATGGGTGTTTAGTGCATACGGAGAAATGACGACATCATTAAGGATATAGCTACACTTCAAGCTGACATTTATACCTCCTGCTTGAATGTAGATATGGCCTAAGAGCTCTCCTGCTACCATGCAACGAGCTCAAGAAGCTGATTGAAAGACATAGCTTTCCAAAAACAGGATCAGGCAAGTAATCTATCTGGTCTTATCCATATTCCATAAGAACAGTCATACCCCAAAAGGTCCTGCTAGCCCAGTATCCTGTCTTCTATCAATGGTCAATGCCAGAATGCCCCAGAGGAAATGAACAGAACAGATATCCATCAAGTGATCCCTCCCTTGTCACCAATTCCCAGCTTCTGACAAACAGAGGCTAGGGACACCATTCCTACCCATCCAGTCTAATAGCCATTAATGGACCTATCCTGCTTGCCTTTATCTAGCTCACAGGTGGGGAACCTTTTTTGGGGTAGGGGCCACTGACCCAGAGAAAAAACAAGTCAGGGGCTGCATACAAGTGAGAAGCACAAAAAAAAAAAAAAAATCACTGAAGCCTCCTCTCACTGATGCGGCCCCTGATTGAGAAGCAGTTCCCCACATTCCCTTCACACACCAGACCTAGGGGGCCCCAGCTAATAGATTTTGTGTGTTCTAACCCTGCAGAGGAGGGAGGGTGGAGCACCAGCATGGGCTCCTCAATGCTGGGGAGAAGCCCTGAGCCTCAGGGGCCATATCCAGGCAAGCAGGGGACCACATCTGACCCTGAGACCTTAGGCTCCCGACCCTGATCTAGTTCTTTTTTGAACCCTGTTAGGCTATGTCTACACTGCACAGAATAGTTATTCAGAAATAGCTTGTTTCAAAATAGCATAGCTACATTGCAGGGAAGCCTCAAAATTAATCTAAGGCAGGCTTCCTTAATGTGGACGTGCTATCTCAATTCAGAGACCCAGAAGGAATAACTTCGAATGACTCTGGTGATGGGCTATTTCGAAATAGCAGCAGTGGAGCATCTACATATGCCTAATTACATAAAATTTATTTTGAAATAATGGAATTGCTGTGTAGACACTTGCATAATTATTTTGGAACAACAGCCATTATTCTGAAATAACTTTGCTGTGTAGACACACCCTTAAAGTCCTGGTCTTCCCCAGTGTCATCTGGGAAGAAGTTCTACAGGTTGACTGTGTGTTATATGTTTGCTTGTTTTAAACCTTCTACCTATTAATTTCATTTGGTGAGCCCTAGTTCTTGTGTTCTGGGAACAAAAAACTTCCTTATTTACTTTCTCCACACCAGCCATGATTTTATAGACCTCTATCCTACCCCCCTTTGTCTCCTCTTTTCTAAATTGAAAAGTCCCAATTTTATTTATCTCGCCTCTTATAGAAGCCATTCCAAACTTCTAATAATTTTTGTTGACTTTTTCTGAACTCTTTCCAATGCCAAGACATCTTTTTTGAGATAAGATGACCAAATCTGTACTCAGTATCCAAGATTTGGGTGTATCATGGATTTATATAAAGTCAATAAAATATTCTTTGTCTTATTCTCTATCATTTTTTAAATGATTTCTAACATGGTTTGCTCTTTTGACTGCTGCTGCACATTGAGTGGCTGTCTTCAGAGAACTATCCACAATGATTCCAAGATCTCTCTCGAGTGGTAATAGCTAATTTAGTCCCCATCATTTTGAACGTATAGTTGAGATTATGTTTTCTAATATGCATTACTTTGCATTTACCAACATTAAAATTCATCCACATTTTGTTGCCTAGTCACCTAGTTTTGTGAGTTTCTTATGAAGCTCTTCAGAGTCTGCTTTGGTCTTAACTATCTTGAGCAGTTTAGTATCATCTTCAAATTTTGCCACCTCACTGTTTACCCCTTTTTCCAGACAATTTATGAATAGGATTGGTCCCAGTACAGATCCCTGTGGGACAGCTCTCCCCATTCTGCAAAAAAATGACCATTTATTTCTACCTTTTGTTTCCTACCTTTCAACCAGTTATCAATCCAGGAGAGTCCCTCCCCTCTTATCTCATGACAGCTTACTTCGCTGAAGAGCTTTTGGTGAGGGACCTTGTCAAAGACTTTCTGGAAATCTAAGTACAAAATTATCCACTGGATTCCCCTCTGTCCACATGCTTGTTGATCCCCTCAAAGAATTCTAGTAGTTTAGTGAAGCATAATTTTCCTTTTCAGAAACCATGTTGACTTTTCCCCAACAATTATGTTCATCTCTGTGTCTGACAATTCTGTTATTTACTATAGTTTCAATCAAGTTACCCAGTACTGAAGTTTGTCTTACCTGCCTGTATTTGCTAGGATCACCTCTAGAGGGTTTTTTTTTTAAATTGTGTCACGTTAGCCATCTTCCAGTCATTTGGTACAGAAGATGATTTAAAGGATAGATTACAAACCATAGTTTGTAGTTCTGCAATTTCACATTTGAGTTCTTTCTGAACTCTTGGGCAAATGCCATCTGGTCTCGGTGACTTGTTAGTGTTAAATTTATCAATTTATTCCAAAACCTATTCTAACATTTCAATTTGGGACAATTCCTCAGATTTGTCACCTAAAAAGAATGGCTCAAGTTTGGGAATCTCTCTAATATCCTCAGCCATGAAGACTGATGCAAAGAATTCAATTCCAATAGCTGTCATTTCCAAGATCTATCGGGGAAAGCGGAAGAAACTCCATATTGAAATAACCTAGTCATCAGGGAAGTTTCCCTTTGTCAGTCAATGGCTGGCTTACACTGCCTGTTGCTTCTTTTGCTCCAGCTCATTGTACTGAGTCATGCTACTACCTATTTGTGCTGAGTCTATCCAGCATGTAGCACAAAAGGATGCTAGCCCATCAGTAGGGTTCCCACCACAAAAAAAAGCAACAGACCAAAGGAGTAATGGCAATGATACCAGTACTAATTCAGAGCTGCAACATGATGCATTATAAAAACTCCAGACCACATAGCCGTTGTCTTAAACCAACAAAACTATGGGAGCACACATCTTGCATTTTGATATTCTTCTGGATGCTCTACTATTAGTACTGAGCACTTTAATCTCCTTTAAGTAGTTACTAAGTTTAGCCTAGAGTAGGATAAAGGATACATTTTCTAAAATTGCTTTAGCTAATTCATTTTGAACCACAACGTAGCACCTGACATAGATAGTTTAACATCTTTGAAACCAAAAACAACCCCCTCCCCCAAGTGCAACAGGTTACAACACTATAAAGTGCTAGTGTGAACCTGGCTACAAATGGACTCCTAGCACAGTCAGCTACTGCCCTCATAGAGGTGGTTTACGTAAAGCACTGGGAGAGCTCTCTCCCAATGCTTATGCCGTGGCCACACTTTCAGTATTATGCAGTGACCACCTTTGCAAATATTATTTGTAAGACACAAAAGTATTTGCAAATTGTCTACGTCCTACAAAGCAATACCATCAATTCAAGGAGCCAAAATTGTTACCTAAGTCCAATTAAAGTTTTGAAAATTGTAGAGATTCACTTTCTTGGTAATTATAAGTATATTTACATTTTTCCAATATTAATAAGATTTTAAAGAGCAGTGCACACACACTGTTAATAGTGCACTATATGAAGTATTAAAAGTCAGTTCCATCATCCAGGGTATGCATATCTTTTGATCTTTTTCTACAAGATAGCAGCTCACTTGGGGGACAGGGAGGAGAAGTTCACTTATGAAACATCTAAGTATCAAAGAAAGCTATTATATCAAAATATAGCACAGCTTTCCCACACATTAATACTTGATAATATCTGGATAAGTCATTTAAGGAGTAGACACAGGTTGGGGGAAGCTAAAACTCTAAAACCAAGTCCCAGTTCCTGGAACCCTCATTATACAAATAGTATATCACCATAGGGTATTGCAGATTGTATCTTCTACAATATGATAGGCAAAACAATAATCTTCTATGATGACCCTTTTGCACAAGGTATCACTTCAGAAGTTTTTGGCACATGTAGTAGCACTTGGTTTGGCATGTGTGACTGTTCTCTGATAAATTAGTGTAATTATTTCAATGTGTTTTATAAAATAAATGTGTTCCTGTTGAGGGTTCATTTGCAAGGATATATTGTGCTTGGAATTCTTCCCTCTTTTAGTTGCAATATCAGCCTGGAGAAAACGTAGAAAAACAGATTTCTTTCGCTTAGACAGACAATGGGCAGTTGGCTAAGTCCAAAGCAGTAACATAAGTCCTTAAGATTTTTTGGCAGACATGCTTACTTAACAGATTTGATAGTATTACACTGCTGTGTATGAATCTGGATACTAAATAACCATGCTGGTGCATTATCTCGAAAGCATTGAATGACTCAGTTACCTGAGATTCGTGTCCTCAAGAAACCTACTGCTCTTTAAAACCTACTACAAGAAACACTGATTTCAAGTAGAATTGGGCTTCGGTAACAGATTCTGTAGCTACTCTAGAAAGGCTATATAAGTTATGGGGCAGACATTAGCTTGGACCACTTCCTGAAATGAATTTTTCAAAACATTCAGACTTTGCTATCTCTACAATTTTTAATTCATATTAAGAAAAGCAACACAATTTAAAAGTGATTAACATGATTTGTGTCCACACTACAGTAAGTGAAGGAAGCAAACTCTTTCGTTATAGGCCCACTCTGGACTATAGAGCTATCTCTGAATGTAGTTTAGTTTAAAGCATGGTTTAATTATAGTATGAATAAGCCCTTCCAGAGTGTTCTGCAGAGGAATGGTGTCGATTCTTCCAGGTAATCCCATATTACACAATGACAATGAAATAAGTTCAAAAAAATACTCTTTCAGGTGCCCACTGTGAATTTCTAGGACAATCAACCAAGAGAGTCAGCTGTTGAGCCACAAATTGTAAAGGATCTGACAGTTATTGAAAGAAAGTAAATATGGACTCCGTGATGTCAAATTTACAGGTGATTATTAAATGTTAAGGTTTACTATTTGTTTATATGGTCCTCCAGGGAGGAGACAGTTGTTGCAAAAACATGAAGTCTGTACAACGAGACACTCTCTTCTAACCACTGCTGGAATATACTTATTTACATCTGGAATAGTAATTACATGTATGGATTCTATTTAGCTAAAACATGGTTCCTCCTTTTCCCCTTCAAACATTTAAAAAGAGTGATCATACCAAATCTGTTATTACCAGTGGTGTTCTCTTTTTCTTGATACACATGTGGGGCTGCCAGCTCAGCAGAAAGGTTCTTGCTCCTGCCATTTCACAAAACAAGCACTGAACATTTAAGACTACCCTGGAAAATGAATTTTGAAAAGGATTATTTTAAGCTTAATTCCAAACAGTTGAGTGTAGGGCAGAAGGACATTGATCAGTGTCTAACAATTAACAGTAAAGTTGGGCATTATCCCTGTGACAACACACTACTCCGCATTCAAGTGTAAAACCTGCATGCTTCAAATAAGAATGCCACTGGGAAACTTTTAACACTCTGTAACACCACAGGTAACCAGGTCAGAAGAGAAACAATTCTTTGCAACCATGCCTTGATGCTGCAGAGCTCTGGGGGCTGATTAGAACTGCAAATGAAACAGAACAGACTATGTGTTGGTGCTCAGAAGAGAGGACTCAAGGAGTCTGTTTCCACATTCCATACTGTACTTGCCCCAGATGCAGTCCTCCCAAATACACAGCATCAGGAGGCCAGAGGAAAAACACCTCCACTGATGTTAACCTCTCCCAAGAGAATGGAGAGGCTCTTGGCCATGCACTGTTCAGCACATGACACTAATGGGATTGAATACAGCACCTTCTTTAAGAAAAGTACCATGGCTACACGCCTATATGCCTGCCACAGCTCCAGGAGAAGTTGAGTCTGTCTCACAAGAAAAAGATACTCCTCTGCTGCCCCAGAACAGGGTTGTGGTTACATACTACAACAGCATCCTGTGTACCTCAATGTGCAAAACTGAGTTGTATTCCATGAATGTCGGTCACAATTTATTTTAAAAAATAGGGTCTTTAATACATTTTTAAACAGAGCACAGAAGTCAGAGAGTTCCAAAAGCATAATCAGAGCCCACTCAGAACATATTAGCTAGCTCCTAAGCCCACACAGAAAATCACGTATGGGAAAAAAAATCTCAGAATATAACATTGAGTACATCAATATGATTTTATAACTTCTACTCTAAAAGCCTATAGAATCATCTCCTTTCAGAAGATTTTTTGCATCCCTCTAAAATATTAAAGAACAGATTTATTTTTAATTCTGTACGAGGATTCACGATTACAGTTTCTCTATAGGTTTCTAGTAAATTATATAGGACTTCTCTGGGAGATAAAATAGAACTACATATACCCAAACAGAGCAAATAAAACACCAGCTAGAATATTTGACCTGATGGCAGAAGCCTGACTCCAACATGAACTTTAACTTGTTGGCTTTCCAACAGCTATTATAGCATTACATTTTCATACATTAATAGCAGACCCATTAATATAAACCAGAAATGGTTTCCATGTGTTTTCAAATGTCTCCTTTCCTGCTCTCAAGAATGTAATCTGAGTGCCTAATCCAGCAAAGCACTAAAGTACGTGCTTAATTTTTGTACATCAGTAATCTCACTAACAAAGGCCTAAATGTAGCCATCCATTTTACCTATGCTGGAGTCTTTCTAATGTGGCCTAAGCATTGTTTAACCACTGTATTTGGGGACGGAGCTCCAGTCAGGTTAATGGTGCTGCACATGGGGGTACATATTCCAAAGCTGCTACAATTTGCAGTTTTGGGGGGGTCCTTAAGGTGATAAAAAGCTATGACAAAAAAAGACAGCAGAAGGCCCATTCCACCATTAACCCCTTTATAGAAATGGGAGGAGGATCAGTTGTGAAGCATCTTACAGCTGGCCCTGTGCCCTCCCCGTACACATGTAACCATTCTGCTAGGCAGAGTTAATAGCAGCAAGGGCCGGGTTCAGTATCTAGGCGTCTCCTTCCAACAAGGTAATCCCAACAAGGTAATACAACACCGGCTCGAGCCTCCACCCAGTGACCTGGGAAATCTTACATACACCTCTGGGTGCCTCAAAGAAGCAATTCTTCCCCTCTCGCAAGCACAGAGTCTCAGTATAGCAGCAAACCTTTAACAACATAACTGACATCAGCATTAACTTGGGAAAACACCACAACTCAGATTCATAGACCAAACATAAGCAAAGACCCTCCCTCCAGCCACAAATCCCCCAAAGTCCCAAAAGTCCAACACCCCAAAGGTCTCTGCCCTGGGTCAGTGCCGCCCCAGGGTTAAAAATTCACCCGGCAGGGTTTTACCATCCCAACCTGGAGGGGCGGGGATTGATACACCTTACGTGGTCCGCCGATGGCTCTGCCTCTCCATAGGGTTCTGCTGCCGCCAACGCAAGTCACTCCGCCGCACTCCACCTGTTGTCTAGTGAGCTACCTCAGCTGTCCCACAAACTGTCCAGCTCCTTAGCTGTCCCACAAACTATCCAGCTCCGCCAGCCATCTTGGTCCACGCCCCTGGCCACCAGCTGGTTGCTCCTGCTCCACTGGCTTTCTGCTGCCGCTCCTACCAGCCACAGGTCATCCCCGCCAGCTACTCTGCTGTCCACCATCCCGGCAAACCGCTCTGCTGTCCGCCTGCACTTGTTGGTTGTCCCTTGCAAGCTGCTCTGCTAGTAGTTCAGCAGCTTAGCACCAGGCTCCCCTCAGCAACAGTGATTTCAGCTCTTCTGCAGTATAGCACCAGGCTCCCCACAGCAATTTCAGCTCCAAACAGAGGAGCCTCAGCACTAATGCTCCACTGGTCCACAGTGAAGTTAACTCCACAGCTCACAACTAGACTCCTAATGGAATCCAAATTAGTTCTGATATTCCACAGTGGAGAGAGAGAAGGAGGTACAATTAGTGTTGTTTAGGCCCTCAGACAGGGCCCCACCACCAGGTACAAGGACCTGTCCCCAGCCTATCTCAATTTGGCTGGGTTTGGAACGCATGCCCCTTGTCTAGCGAGTGCTACTTAGTTTATGGTGAATCCCTCTGTCGTAAACAGTTCCACCATTCCATTGTCCTTGATTCGCATAATCAGGGTAACAACACTTTTATCCCCCCTGCCTGAATAACAGAGAGACTGGGGATCCCACAGTGGCCAAAGTGACTATTTGGACTGCTGTGAGCACATACTAGACAGGGTGGGTGTGTCTATGCAAATTGGGATCAGCCCCTGAAGTCTCTTTGTACCACTCGCCACAGTTCACCACCAGATGTCAGGGTAGAGCTTACCCTGACCCCACTTACACACACTAGGGCTATGTCTAAACTGGCATGATTTTCCGGAAATGCTTTTAACGGAAAAGTTTTCCGTTAAAAGCATTTGCCGAAAAGAGCATCTAGATTAGCACGGATGCTTTTCCGCAAAAGCACTTTTTGCAGAAAAAAGTGTCCATGCCAATCTAGACGCGCTTTTGCGCAAAAAAGCCCCAATCGCCATTTTAGCCATCGGGGCTTTTTTGCGCAAAACAGTGCTGTGCTGTCTACTCTGGCCCTCTTGTGCAAATGATTTGCGCAAGAGGAATTTTGCCTGAATGGGAGCAGCATAGTATTTCTGCAACACTGATGATCTTACATGAGATCGTCAGTGTTCTTGCGGAAATTCAAGCGGTCAGTGTAGACAGCTGGCAAGTTTTTCCTCAAAAGCAGATGATTTTGCGGAAAAACTTGCCAGTCGAGAGACAGCCTATAGGAAGTGTTTTTTAACCAGACCTTAGGTAGTCTGATATGGGAAACAAAGAGGCAGTGGTCCACAAAGAGGCTGAGGGATCCACATTTACACAGATCCATGTGATCAATCAGTTGCACAATGTAAGTGTCCCAGTAGGTAAATGGTAGCCATTACTCCTCTGCATTCTACTCAGATAGCACTCTATTACTTAGGTTTTATGTGGGTAGAATAGGTTGCATCCTTTACCTCCACTAACTCCATCTGCATCAATCTGCTTTGATTAAATGTCTTTCATTTCAACAGTATCATGTAATACACTTGGACAGAGAGTCCTCATTCAGAGGGGGCAATATCCTGTCCTGTGAGAGCAACCAAAATGGGAACTATATTGAATCCACCTACCTCCCCTCCTTACTCTCTTTTCTTTCCCAGTCTTTTGTCCTTTCTTCCCTTATCTCCTCGTTCTCTCTAGTCCAATATACTTTTACTTGAATAATATGGTTTGCTTTATTTTTCCCTCTCCGATTCCTCTTAGTTTACATTCTGCCACTTCTTTGTAGTGTTCCTTTTAATTGTTTTTTCTCCTTCCATTTTCTTAACCTTTTCAGCCTCGTAGGTGTAGTGCCTCTTTCCAGCCTTCCTTTGATTTTCCTTTTTCTTTCAAGATTGTGGATCTTCTTATTACTATTGTTTGTGAAATTGGGCTGCATGCTGTTAGTTTGTCCTTATAGAGATAACCTTTCAACGTATGACAGATGACTTTACTTCTGGAAATGGTGACTCATCAGCAAAGGAAAAAGCCAAAAAAAAAATTCACCTTAATTTAAAATATGTTATATGCACACACATACACTGTAGTTACCATATAAAATTTAAATAATATACATAAGGGTACACTTCTCTGGATACACAAAATTCAATATTCTCCAGTACAGACTATCTTCCACTTAGAGCAGAAACTACTGAGGACACAACTTGCATCCTCAAATTTGGCTCCTTTATCAGACCTTGACAATATTTTTTATTTTGATAGAACAAGCTTATCCAGTTCTCTGAGTGCAGGATACTTTACAAAGTGAGTCCATGCTCACTTTTGCAGTCAACTGCTCGTATGTAAAACCGAAGTTTGAAAAGTCTCAGAGAGGTAGCTGTGTTAGTCTGAGGTGCCACAGAACTCCTCATTTTTTTTCAAATTTGAAAGTCAACCTACTTTTAAGTTTCAGAAAAAAGGCTTCAATACTTATGATTTTTCATACAGAACTGCCACAGAAAAACTATAATAAAATCTTTCCCTACAGCAGGACTGACTTGAGATAATCATAGGGTACCAATTTGATACTGGCACAGGTGGGCATTTGACATCACATCCTCAGCTACATTTACATAATCTTTACATTCTGAAGCCAATAGAAAACATCCCACAATTACAGCCAAATTCAGACAGGCAAAGCTACGTCAGCTACTTCATATGACTGGATACTTCAAAGCATGGATGTCCTCACTTCTAGGCTAACCCTAATGCTTGGGCACAGTGTCACAGGTGACTTTGCATTTTGCACTCCCCTGGTGGCCATGCACTTGAAGACTCAGCCAGCAGCTTCTCTGGACTCAAGAGAAGACTCTGTGTCTTCTACAGCTTAGCCCTTCAGCCCAGTTACAGTTCACACTGGACTTTCACTTATCCCCAGAGGGGAGTCATGTTCACAGAAAATGTCCATAGTTCTTCTGCCACTCAGGCTTGACTGAAATCCTCTGTTTCCAGGCCCTGTCAAAGGTTGTCTTGAACAGCTTCTTTCTCAGCAAGATTCTCCCACTGTTTCCCTTTACTAGGCACCAAAGGAGTTTTCCTCTGAGGATCTCCTTGCTCTTTGTAGACCTATGTTAGTGCCCACTGCTCAGAAGTCTATTCTGATTCCTATGGGGGTCTCACCCCAACCTCCACAAACCCTTCCCAGAGAGGAACGCCTTTAGTTTCCCTCTCTTGAGTCTTTGCCAAGCTCCCTCCCTATTTCACAGACATAGCTGGCAGTGGTGCTAGAACTAGAGTGCTTCTATAGTCCTTGGTTTGAAGGAGTAATAAAAACACCCAATATGTGGCTTCCATCATCAGTATCCTCACTGTTTGAGCACCCCTAAAAGCTGGGGTCACTTTCTAATAAAGCACCATTACTCCCAGATGGAGTCACTAATTAGCCCTTATGTTGCCAGTTCTTCAATGCAGCTGAATAATATGTTAATTCAAGGGTAAGGCTGAGCTCTGCTTGCCTCAAAGGGCTGGCCAGCCAGCGAGCCAATGGCAGGGGAAAAGGAAGGTGGATGGGAAAAGCAATTAAGAAAAAGAAAGGGCCACAGAATGCCAAGTTTTAATTGATCTGGAGTCACTGTGTGGACTCAAGTGGAGGCACTTGAATATAGTTGTATGGCTGAATTTGGTCAGCTGTGCTCTACTAGAATTTTTGGTTGAATAACCCAAGCGCCTTTCTCAGACAGGGACCATTGTGAAGTAGAAGCACCCGTCAAGAAGGAACACTCATTGGGCAGCAGAGACTGGAAAGCCTAGACTTCTTTTCCTAAATAATGATGTTCTGTCTAAGCAACAGGCTTTGCTCATTTAAAAAACTTCCATCCACCATATGGCTATTCAAAAGTTAATACTGTTGAAATCTAGTCCACTCACAGTCATGTATGCAACGAGTGAAACAAGCTCCCACTTGCACTGCTGAAGAAAAACTACATTGAACACACACTAAAACTGTGAGACAAGCTTACACATCTGGTAAACAGAGCTGAGAGATCTTCTATCCTGTACCATTTTGTATATGAGGCCTGGAATCTCAAGTCATTTCCTACAATAAATATACCACTGTTGTACTGTATGACCTATGTTACCTTGTCTGAAAGGATAACTTCCCTCCACTCTCCAAGCTGGATGTCTGAAGACCATAAACCACTGGAACTAACACAAACATAATACTGGGTAATAGCTAGATAATATCTTAATACATTGGCCCACACACCAGGGATATAGAGTAGCTGACAACTCATTCCAGTCTGCTGCTCAGAAACTTAAACTGCATGAAATATACTGCAGCTGTCTCTCTGGTAGGACTCTATAGCCATTACTACTGCCCCATAGTCAAACTCAGTCATGTCTGATGAAAGTTGCAAGATATTAGCCCAAAAAAAGTGAAAGAAAAAAAATGTCATGTTAAAGAGAGAGACCGAGAGAGCCAAAACAATAAAAGTCTTAACATCCCTATTCTGGCCAATGCCATTGGTTTATAGGAGCTTTCACTATTTAATAGTGGGAGAGATGTGAACGGATACGTAATTGAAATAAAATGCAGTTGCCTTAGAAGAAACCTTCTTGAAAAAAATCTAATCATCATTGCTGATTTGAACATAGCTAACTTCAAAATTACAGGAAAGATTTTCCACAAACATGACTTGTTTTATAGATCTCACTGGGATGCACAAATTTAGTCAAACATACTGACAGTGGCCATGTTCTTGGGTTGCACCACAGAACACGTAGGGTGACATGAGTCACCTCTCTGCCCCCCTCATCTTCATTCAGCTGGGCTCCGAGCTACTCCCCCAGTGTAAATTCTAACAGACAGAGGGCTGCACTAATGTACATCAGCTGCCAATGGTCCAAAGAAGCTGCTTTGGCAACCAGAGATCACCAGAGTTTAGGGACCCTTCCCCCCCGCCCACACACACATGATAACTCAGAAAGGAGACAGCATAGAAGCTGTTACTCTGGCTCTGTGGTACCAGAGGTTTCTCCTACACTGGTGGGGCACAAGGTGATCATTCCATGGCTGATTGTACCTAGGATAGGATCATATAACAGTGTGGTACAAAGCAGCCCAAAGGAAGCTAACAATGGGGGTCTGTTATTATCAACTTATATATAAAGCTGTGTAAAACATTACAGTTTCCACTGTATTGTATTCATTGGCAAGTAACTAAAACAAATGGCTAGAATGATTCCATGCTGCACCATAATCACAAGGAAGTAGAGTTACTATTAAGCTTTCAACCCTAATTCTGCATTTCTGAAGTTTATGGTCCTCTATTTCTGAACTTTATTACCTGTTTATGTTTTTTGGCAAAAAATATATATTAAGGTCTACATATGTATACACACGTGTGATACAATTATAAAGGTTCTTCCCAGGACAACAACAGCCACGTTTCATTCCTCACCTCCCGTTTGTTCTTTAAATGTCCACTTTGGAATGGAATTCTTTAGCCAAGGAGAAGCAGATGTTGATTTCTTTGGAATCTCTCAATGTTAACCACTCATTTGGGATACCAGAATGCTCTCTTCTATCACTTCCTCCTGACCAACACATATACGAGGCTTCAGAGTTAGGTCATGTCTACGCAGCATGAACTTAATCTGACATTGTTGTACTGATATAACTTCCCATGTGGATATACCACAAGTGTAATAAACTAATTTTTAAAGAGCCTACATCACCTGAAAAGCTAAACCAAAAATACAAGTGTCCACATGGGAAGTTATACTTGCATAAATACATCAGTTTAACTGTTTAATTGTCCTAAGTAGACAAGGCCTGAGAGTGAAATGCTCCAGTCTAAGGCCTCAGCAGCATGCAAACGACAGAGTTTTTAACTTTATCGGATTTAAATAGCATGTTTTTTTCCTGTTTGTTTGAAATGCTCCTTTTTGTTGTTGTTAGTTTTTACCAGAGCTTTAAACAATTGAGTAACTAAGCACCCACCTAAAACACTGAATTTTATGGAAGTCTGGTTCACCCATTGTCCTTTACAAAACTTTCTGCAGAAACTAATCATCTCACATTAAACTTTCAAAAAGTTTGACCATACCTACAGCCTGTGTAGGAGCAATATTGACAGGTTCCAGAGCAGACAAAGGAACCAAACTCCAAAGCAATCTCCAAAGCACTCAAAATAGGTGGTGCTGAAGTAAGAGTCATCTTAGGGTATGTCTGCATTCCATCCTGACTCAGACTTGAGCAGCTCTGGCTTCAGGATGTTTAACTGCAGGGCTGACTTATAGGACTGGGCTAGTGCCCAAGCTGCAGGATTCTGTGAAGTGAGAAGGACCCAGAACTGGGGCTGCTGCCTGATCCCGGTAGTCAATATTACAGTTAAATTGCACCACCGCCCACATCAGCTGGCATGGGCCAGCAGCAGGTTTTTAATTACACTGTAGATATACCCTTAGAGGTAATTCAGATACATACAAATAAGACCATTCCAATCCAACAGAAAAGGAGGGGGAAGCAGAACACAGAAGAGTGAAAGCCAGCTTTGCTTTGAGTAGAGAGAGTGCGGTGGTAGTTTTTTTTATTTCAGACACAAAATGAGACCCCAATCTTGAAAAGTGGTTCTGTATGGGTATGTCTACACTGCATTCCTCTTTCAAGAGAGGAATGTAAATGCAGCTGAGCGAAATTGCAAAGGAAGCGCGGCTTTGAATTTCCTATGATTCATTTGCATAATTGCATCCGGCCGCTATTTCGAAATACCCTATTTTGAAATAAAAAACGCCGTGTAGATACGGTTATTTTGAAAGAAACCCCTTCTTATGGGGATGTGGTTATTTTGAAAGAAACTCCATATGGTTATTTTGAAAGAAGGAGTTTCTTTCAAAATACCCGCCTCTACATGGCAGCTAGTGCACACTCCCCCCCCCCCCCCCCCCAGCAGACCAGGCTTTTCTCGCCGATGCCTGGGGTAGAGCAGCTGGGGGGCTGCCAGGTTGGTCCCATAGCGCCGAGGTGTGGCGCTACTGGACCAACCCAGCAGCACCCCAGCTGCTCTGCCCTGGGCTTCCTGTTGTCAGCCGCTGGTCAGTTTCAGCAGCGGCTGACTTGGGAACACCTGGGGCAGAGCAGCTGGGGTGCTGCCGGGTTGGTCCAGTAGCACCAAGGAGAGGCACTGCGGGACCAACCTAGGAGCACCCCAGCTGCTCTGCCCCAGGTGTGTTCGATTCAGCCGCTGTTGGTCAGTTTCAACAGCAGCTGAATCTGGACGCCAGTTCCGACTTACATACAAATTCAACTTAAGAACAAACCTACAGTCCCTATCTTGTACGTAACCCGGGGACTGCCTGTACTCCAACTGAGGCCTAATCAGTGCAAAGTAGAGTGGAAGAATGACTTCTCATGTCTTGCTCACAACACACCTGTTAATGCATACTAAAATCATGTTTGCTTTTTTTGCAACAACGTCCACACTGTTGAATCATATTTAGCTTGTGGTCCACTATAACCCCTAGATCCCTTTCTGCCATACTCCTTCCTAGACAGTCACTTCCCATTCTGAGGAAGTGGGTCTGGCCCACGAAAGCTCATCATCTAATAAACCATCTTGTTAGTCTTTAAAGTGCTACATTGTCCTGCATTTTGCTTCAACTACCCCAGACTAACACGGCTACATTTCTATCACTTCCCATTCTGTATGTGTGAACGGATTGTTCCTTCTTAAGTGGAGCACTCTGCATTTGTCCTTATTAAACTTCATCCTGTTTACCTCAGACCATTTCCCCAATTTGTTCAGATCATTTTGAATTATGACTGTGTCCTCCAAAGCAGTTGCAACCCCTCCCAGCTTGGTATCATCTGCAAACTTAATAAGCATACTCTCTATGCCAATATCGAAATCATTGATGAAGATATTGAACAGAACCAGTCCCAAAACAGACCCCTGTGGAACCCCACTTGTTATATCTTTCCAGCAGGATTGTGAACTGTTAATAACTACTCTCTGAGAATGATTATCTAGTAGTTATGCACCCACCTTATAGTAACCCCATCTAAGGGTATGTCTAGACTACATGCCTCTGTCTCCAGAGGCATGTAGATTAGGCTACCAGACATAGTAAAATGAAGCGGCGATTTAAATAATTGCCGCTTCATTTAAATTTACATGGCTGCCACCTTGAGCCGACAAACACCTGATCAGCTGTTTGTCGGCTCAGCGCGATAGTCTGGACGCGCGGGTGTCGACATCAAAGGTATTTGTTGACCACCCATGTATGCCTCCTGGGATGAGGTTTACCTGGGTGGTCGACAAATACCTTTGATGTTGCCACCCGCGCGTCCAGACTATCATGCTGAGCCGACAAACAGCTGATCAGGTGTTTGTCAGCTCAGCGCGGCAGCCAGGTAAATTTAAATGAAGCGGCAATTATTTAAATCGCCGCTTCATTTTCCTATGTCTGGTAGCCTAATCTACATGCCTCTGGCAACAGAGGCATGTAGTCTAGACGTACCGTAAGTTGTATTTGCCTAGTTTATTGATAAGAATATCATGTGAGACCATACTAAATGCCTTACTAATGTCTAGGTATACCACATCTACCGCCTCTGCCCTATCCACAAGGCTCGTTATCCTATCAGATGGGTTTGACATGATTTGTTATTTACATATCCACGGGGCTGTTCCCTATCACCTTACCACCTACCAAGTGTGTGCAGATGATTTCCTTAATTACTTCCTCCATTATCTTTCCTGGTACAGAAGTTAAACTGACTGGTCTGTAGTTTCCTGGGTTGTTCTTATTCCCCTTTTTATAGACGGGCACTACATTTGCCCCTTTTCCAGTCTTCTGGAATATCTCCTGTTTTCCCTGATTTTTCAGAGATGACAGCTAAAGGCTCAGATACCTCCTCTATCAGCTCCTTGAGTATTCTAGGATGCATTTCATCAGGCCCTGGTGACTCGCAGACATCTAACTTTTCTAAGTGATTTTTAACTTGTTCTTTTTTTATTTTATCTTTTAAACCTACCCTGTTCCCATTAACATTCACTATATTAGTGGGATAGAACTAGAAATCCCACCCACTCATTCTCTTGATCTTTAGCCAAACCAAATCAAGCCTCCTCTTGAAGTTGATTGCGCTATTTGCTTGTTTAACAATATAATATATTTTAGGTAGAGACTAAACTTTACAATTTTCCTAGTATACACAGCAAGAATCTGAGCAAAACAAGACTGCTCTCAAATTATAACCTTCATATACATATACTGAATTAACCTCGTTATCTCTGGCCTGCATATTTATACCTGCCTCTGGAAATTTCCACTACATGCATCTGACGAAGTGGGTCTTTGCCCATGAAAGCTTATGCTCCAATATATCTGTTAGTCTATAAGGTGCCACAGGCCTCCTTGTTGCAGAAGTATATACTGAAATTCAGTTTGATCTCCTGCTAGATTTCCCTCTTGATCAGAGGAACTGAGATCACTCAACCCCGAGCATAGTCATTGAGGTTTTGACTACATTACAATCTAAGTCAACAAAAAATGTGTCACTCAGCGTGTGAATATTCCACCCCCTTTGAGAAATATCAATTACATCAACACAGCGCTATGTTAGGTTCCTGCCATTCATGGAGGTGGGTATTTTATGTTTTTGGGAGAAACCTGCAGCACTGTACTATAGACGTGGCATGAGATTCTGTAGCTGTTGAGGATACTTAGCATCTTTTGGGGCCAGGCTATTAGACAGAGACAAAGACAGAGACAGAGACACACAACTTGTATTGACATATAACGTGAAGGAATGGAAGATTAATCTATCAGAAGAGATTTGAGAATAGATCAGTCCAGAGGCTAATAGGAAGCAAGCAAATCATAAATGGTTTATGATCCTATAAATAACTAAGCACATCTCTTGGGAGGCACAAGTGCTTCCAGTGCCTACTGGCTGCAGGAGGAGTTCAGAATACACAGCACCTCTGAGGAGGCCCTCGGCACTGTACAGGATTAGGTCCACAGGTCCAATGATAATATTTATAAGGGGTGAGGACATAAAATGGAGACAAATAATTCTGAGAACTCACTTATGATGGGAGAATACATCCTACCAAATTCACAGCATAACACTGAAATAGGCATGGGTAGGCCTAAAGAATGTCAGGTGTTACCCGCAAAGTTCAGCAAATCCAAACTCCTCCTCCCCATGCTCTGGAAACACCCCTAGAATGCACAAGGACGCCCTGAATGATGAGATTTTGTGAGTCAAGCACAAAAAGAAGCATCCCATCAGTCTCTCTGACCCCGATATCATGAAGATCCAGTCAATCAAACTCACACTGCTAGTACTATGCTCTGTAGAAACAAATGTTACTGACTTGGGCAGGTCTGGATTTCCATTCCATTCCAAAGAGCTACTTGGCCCAACACTGAAATGTATCGAAGGACCAAATACATATGTTTTAAGAGTTAGGTGATATACAATTGCTACACCAGGATCTGGAGTCAAGATTTCAGTGTATTGAAATATTTACTTTGGACCCAGTTAAAGTAATGATCAAATCCGTGTTTTTTATTGCCATATTTTCTAATAGCCAATGGAGGCTGCTTAAAAAAAAAATCAAGCTATTCAATGCTTCTTTATACTACAGGACATTAATAATGTAAAAATACCAGAAATACAGTACCATGGTGGTAAACTAGTAATTAATGAAAAATACTCATTGCCATGGAAACAGGACTGAGCCAAGTGGAAATTGTGCATAATGTCACAACCCTAAACATATCTCCCAACTGTCCCTCATTACAGCAGACAACCTTGGAGTTTAGATCCCTTCATTCCATTTAGACAATGTCCTACTTTGTGAAACTTTAATTTATTACCACCTACCACAGTCTGCTGCTATAACACTTTTCATTTAGAGCATCACAAGGAAAACAAACCAGCAGATAAAAACAACATTGGCGTGCATGGCTGCACCGCACCAAACCATTAAACGCTTTGAGCAAAGTTAAAAAAATAAGAAGTTTTCAATCTTGATTTTTGTTTTAAAAGAAGGGAGAGAGGAATAACAGTCTGAACCCCAGATAATTCCATTTTAAGGCAATTTCACAAATGAAGAGTGTATGATTTAATAGACTTTGCTCCACTGAATCTGTGGGCAGTTAAACATTTTCTTCGGAAACTCTGCAAGCACAGTAAAGAATGTAAGTAACCATCCACATCAATGACTTGTGTTCATACACTGTGCAGTATCCGTATTCCCCATTTGCATAGACACTGGGTCCCAGGTGTGTCTATTAAACACGAAGACATATCTTTTTTTCTGCAGGTGTTCCACTTTAGCCAGTTATAGCCACATTTTGAGGATATGCAAAAATGCACACACACAAGGTAGTCACACAGTTTTCTTTAAGGCATGAAAGTGAGGCTTCTCTATTCCCCACCCCAAAACTACAAATAATCTGATTTCGTTTCTGAGATGTTGTGCCACCAAACAAAGGTAAAGCAGACTGTGAAATCTGTGATTCTACCTTTGTAATAGATTCTGTTCAGGATACAGTGTCCAAAAAAATCAGAGACCATGGAATCTATTAGAAGGAAACCAAAGTAACATCAATATTCTTCTCTGTGTTTCCAACACTGGAATCACCAATGAACTTGGTGTGGTGCATTTAATTTAACTATGCATGCATAGAACTATAGAAGGATTTTAAATTTAATTAAATAGTGTAATCCCTAATAGGGGAAAATTTCCCACCTTTCATTTCTCTGCTACTTTTTAGTAAATTTGACTTAAAACAGAGATCACTCCCTGTCCAAGAAAAAGCAATGCCTTGTCTAAGGAATGCATCTGCTTTTTTTGGAAAATTTCTGAAAATGCGGATGAGTTCTTTCACCATCCCTGTAAACCTAATTTTATGAGGAAGCACGGATGGCTCAAAAGAGCAGGTTTTTCCAAAACTTGGCACCATGTAGATGCACCAAATTTCAGAAAAGTCTCTTTTGAAAGAAAAGAGGAAAGAGATACTCAAATTGCGAACCGCAATTTGCGTATCTTTTTCCGACTTTTCTTTGTAGTATAGGCATAGCCCAAGTAAGCAGATTGTATTTGCTTCTTGAACATGTCACCTCCTAATCCATTTTTGCCTGCAGATTTTTGCCAGCCAGATATCTGACCGGGCCAGGGGAGTGCTCAGCAGGTTCACTGCTATAGCTGCTGTAACAAAAAGTGGAGGTCAGACTTTTCAGGAGACACACTGTAAAGCATTACACCTAATCTGTTAGAATGAAATGAAAGTCTGTCTAAAAACAATAGGGATGTGCTATGTACAAGGCCACTGTTAGGCTTTTAAGGAGACACTATGCAGCAAGTACACCTCAGAGTCCTTAGGGGAGCAGCTAGACTAATTCTGGTGGCTGGCAGGGTAAGGGACAGGTTGGAGCTTGAGCCTGCGAGAGGGAGCCTGGGAATGGTGGGAGAGCAGGTGTTCATGTAGCAACTGTGTGCTCAGTACCCTCGTCCCATTTGCTGGAAAAATGCAGCTTTCCTGTCCTGCAGGAGCAGGTAGGCCGGGGAGGGCAGGGGGGAAGGTCCAGGCATGGTGGCAGGACTGGACAGGGGCTCACACAGCTCCCCTAAGCTTTTCGGCATCTTCTGTTTTCCTGGAGAATGCAACTTTCCCTTCTCACAGTAGCAGGAGAGGAGAGAAGGGCCAGGCATGGCGGCAGGGCAGGGAGCAGGGGCTCAAGCCATGTTTCATTGGGGATGAGGAAACTGAGTTGATGCCTCGGCAATAAGCCTAATAGCTTCTCCTGCTTTATCCATGAGAGATATCAATCTTCTCCAAATCCACAGAGTGATAGGGAGCCGATGCTGACAATGTGGCCAGAAACCTGGACTTAATGCTGCAGTGCTTTGTGTTGCAATGATGCCAGATTACCTACTGCTGGCTTGGTGTGGAAAGACCATGGAGGACAGAATAAGGCAGGCCTCCAGTGAAACCTTGTTAGCAGTTGTTTAAATTTTGGCAACTTGAGCAGATTGGTTCCCTTCTACAGCAGATAAGATGGACACAATTGTCCCATTCTTAAATTTATATAAAATGAGTTAATTACATCTGCAGAGCCCCAGCAAGCAGTTCCCTGACCCTCTCCAAAATACTGTGACTACTCATAGATATAGTGGTGCAACTACTGCTGGCATATCCACACGCAAAATGCTTCCACTAATCTTTTCATTGTAAGTTCACGTACGTTTAATATCATTAGCTAATGTTTCAACTGCACTTTGTCCATTCAAAGTGCTATTAAATGCTAAGCATTAAGTCCAATTACTAAAAGCTACCACAATTCTACTTCCATCTCCAGATAAAGAAAGTGTGCGCTCCTGGAAATATGTTACTTGGGTTTCAACACCTAGGCTAAGTTTATACTACAAAGAAGTGTCGGAAAAAGATACGCAAATTGTGAACCGCAATTTGTGTATCTTTTTCCGTTTTTCTTCCAAAAGAGGCTTTTCCAACATTTGGTTTACACGGGGCCAAATTTTGGGGGGAAAATCTCTTTCCGAACATCCCTTCTTCCTTGTAGAACGAGGTTTACAGGGATGCCGAAAAAACACGTCTGCTTTTTTGAATTTTTTTTCAGAAAAGCAGATGCTTTCCTTGGATGTGGCTGAGCTTTTCTGGGATACCTCCAGTATCCCAGAAAAGCTCTGTAGTCTAGATGTACCCTGAGAGTCCTACCTCTCAAAACAAGAGAGGAAAAGCTCCTCTCTGCTTTTGAATCACTAGAATATTAATCTCAATAGCTGCTTTTCCATTCATAGAATCATAGAATACTAGGACTGGAAGGAACCCCCTGCCCTCATGGCAGGACCAAATACTGTCTAGACCGTCCCTGACAGACATTTATCTAACCTACTCTTAAATATCTCCACAGATGGAGATTCCACAACCTCCCTGGGCAATTTATTCCAGTGTTTGACTACCCTGACACTTTTTCCTAATGTCCAACCTAAACCTCCCTTGCTGCAGTTTAAGCCCATTGCTTCTTGTTCTATCCCCAGAGGCCAAGATGAACAAGTTTTCTCCCTCCTCGTTATGACACCCTTTTAGATATCTGAAAACTGCTATCATGTCTCTCCCCCACCCCCCAATCTTCTCTTTTCTAAACTAAACATACCTAATTCCTTCAGCCTTCCCTCATAGGTCATGTTCTCTAGACCTTTAATTATTCTCCTTGCTCTTCTCTGGACTCTCTCCAATTTCTCCACATCTTTCTTGAAATGTGGTGCTCAGAACTGAACTAAATACTCCAACTGAGGCCTAACCAGCACAGAGTAGAGCGGAAGAATGACTTCTCGTGTCTTGCTCACAACACACCTGTTAATACATCCCAGAATCATGTTTGCTTTCCTTGTAACGGCATCACACTGCTGACTCATACTCAACTTGTGGTCCACTATAACCCCTAAATCCCTTTCTGCTGTACTCCTTCCCAGACAGTCGCTTCCCATTCTGTATGTATGAAACTGATTGTTCCTTCCTAAGTGGAACACTTTGCATTTCTCTCTATTAAACCTCATCCTATTTACCTCAGACTATTTCTCCAATTTATCCAGGTCATTTTGAATTATGACCCTATTCTGCAGATTAGTCGCAACCCCTCCCAGCTTGATATCATCTGCAAACTTAATAAGCATACTTTCTAAATCGTTGATGAAGATATTGAACAAAGCCAGTCCCAAAACACACCCCTGCGGAACCCCACTTGTTATACCTTTCCAACAGGATTGTGAACCATTAATAACTACTCTCTGAGTACGGTTATCTATCCAGTTATGCTCCCACCTTATAGTAGCCCCTTCTAAGTTGTATTTACCTAGTTTATTGATAAGAATATCTTGGGAGACCATATCAAATGCCTTACTAAAGTCTAGGTATACCACATCCATTGCTTCTCCCTTATCCACAAGATTCGTTATCCTATTAAAGAAAGTTATCAGATTGGTTTGACATGATTTGTTGTTTACAAATCCATGCTGGCTGTTCCCTATCACCTTGCCACTTTCCAAGTGTTTACAGGTGATTTCCTTAATTTCTCCATTATCTTTCCTGGCACAGAAGTTAAAGTAACTGGTCTGTAGTTTCCTGAGTTGTTCTTTGCACATGTACAGTTAAGCAAAAATGATCGAGGAAAAAATAAACTTGGCCCCTTTTCCTTCCTGCACCTCTTGCTTCTAAAATGTCTCGCCTTTAACATAATTGATTAGTTTTATTTAGCAAAATGTGTTTGCACAGCTTTGGCAAGCAAAGGTGTATTTTTTCTGCTCACGCTGGAAGGAACAGTTTATGTCAAGAGTTAAACAGCCGCAGAGACCCTTGAGATGGTCTACATCCGATAGCTGTGATATGTGCTCTGCTAAGCCTTAACACGGTATGCTATGCAACAGGCCCCTCTGCGGATATGGCTATGTAAACCATCTTACAGGATCTTTTCCTACCTGAAATAAAGGCTGAGTGTCTCTAGGCATAGTACCAGCAATTCCTGTAATTGGAAAAATTGCTGCTAGAAAAGATCAGCAACAGGAAAGTATTGAAATGAGTAGGTAATGCAAACATGTGCCTGAAATTCCACAGTTAATAGTGTAATTGGCACAAATAAGCTTGACAATGCTTTACTGTTAATTGTCTGTACTGTTGTTTATGTTGTTGTGATGCTCGGGTTAACATGTATATAATTGTGCCTTAAATCCTGGAAGTGTATGCGAGAGAGTGGATTTCATTATTCGTTACACTTTCCTGTTTATTTTGCCACCTTTTGCAAGGAGCAGGAGCCAATGACAACTACATAAATTCCACATTCCATAAATTTCTTCCTCAGTCGTCTTATCATAATGGTTTCTTTTGAGATCTAGAAATTTCAAGATAAGATAAAAAGTTTTCAAGAAAACAGAACTTGGATAATATTGGCCAAATTCTTCCCTAAGCCACTTTAGCGCAGCCCCATGAATTTGGGTCTACACTTCTAATCTATCTGATGTAACTATAAGAAGACTACAGAGCTGGCATCTTATGCACTGGACTGATATTGTACATCTTCTGAACAAATATTCTCCAACAGTTATACAAAACTGGATGGAAGAAAACAGTTTCAATAGAATTGTTTCTTTCTCTGAGAGATTCAAGATCAGGATTAAAAATTTGTGCTCATCCTCCCAGGTGGTTTTAATGTGGGATTGTGCAGGATTTAGTCTTGTCACCTCTCATGCCCAGTGTGTATATATAGTCATTAGGACAGAGATGTTTTGAGCTAATGTCTAGTTTTAGCACATTTCTGATCTGGGTCCCATATTTTTCACCTAATATTAACTCATTTGCTAAACATATCTCTTTATGATCGGATAAATTACCAGTTGGCTTATTCTCTGCTTCTTAATTTAACAGACCACATTTCATGACCATATTGCATGCCAGGAAGCATTTTACGTACTTTTAGGGAACCATATAGTAATGTGCCCCAACTTTGTCTAGACATCCAAAATGCTAAACACATTTTAAAAATGCCAAATGTCTTTTTATAGCAAATCTGCTGCTTGTTTTTCTACATTCCAATATTTTATTAGGTTATGTACTGGGCTATTACAGTACTGTATCAGACAGAGGAGCAGAGGAAAATGAATGAGAGAGAGTGAGAATTACTCATCATGAAGATATATAGTGCATAAATAAAACCCTTCATAACATGACTTTACAAATCCAGTCCTTATTGTACTGTCCTTGCTCTGGCAAAATTCCCAATGTGATTACTGAGGAGAGAGCTCTCTGCATCAGTTAAAGAGTTACTACAGGTTGTATCTCCCTCATCCAGCACCCTCAGGATCTGCGTGGTACCAAACCAGGGAATTGACCTTCCCTGGTCTGGCAAATGTGGCAAGGGCTCTGCATTTCCCCAGGTAGCTCCACTGCCACCAGGACTCTGCTCTCCACACAGTGTACGGGAAGGAGGGAAGCTCCACTCCCATCCCCACTTCATTGCAATCTGGGGCTCCCCTCTCTCTGCAGTGGCCGGGAACTCCACTGAAGTCCGGAGGTCCACTCTGCCTGGCATCTCTGCAATCTCCCCAGCGCCCTGCTGCTGCCTGGGACTTTGCGCTACTGCTGCCCAGCGGACTCCATTAAGCAGCCATACTGCCACCCAGGAAGCTCCAGGCTCCATCGAACAGCTCTGCACTCTCCTCCCCAGCACCTCTACTATGGCCCAGGGGGCTCTGTGCTCCCCTCCGGCAGCTGTGCTGCTGCCCTCCCTCCAGTGACAGAGCTCTACTCTTCACACCCCCAAAGACTGGGGGCTCTGCATTTCTCCCCGTAACTCTGCTGCCCCCTAATTTGGCAATGCTCCTGGCCCCAGCCCAAAAGCTTATCCCCATGAGTGCTCGCACAGGTGATGTTGCAGGACAAGGGAAGCCCAGATTAGGGAGTTTGAACCTGTATTACTGTAAGAGTACAAAAAAAAAGTCTCAGAATGGAAAAGCCTAGTAGCACCTATATGAAGAATAGGCCGAAAGACAACAAATTTAGTCCCTCGAAAATAACTTTATACTACTACTCATCAGAACAGTGACTATAGCTTGACAAAACACACACACACACACACACACACACACACACACACCACCAACAACCAAACAAACCAAAAAACAAAAAGCAAGCAACTATGTTGCTTGATTCCTACAAGGTCAAGCAACATGTAAGCTTTCAATAGCAAATGGCCAGCACACATTATATGCACAACTACTATGAATTCTGTAATCCATCACCAAAAAAAGGAAGATTTCTACTTGGGTAAAATGTTAGGTATTTTCCCTGTGTGTTTTGCTTTTCTTCAGTTCCTGTTTCATTGCAAGTAAAAAGAAACCTAGTTGATTACAGAACGTGATATACAAAGCTCTGTTTTAATTTTTTATTGTAAAACATCTTATACAGCTAGTAGCACACTAATAGTAGAGTTCTCAGGTATAAAATTATTCTAGAACTCTAGATGTCTTTTAAGAGATCAAATCCTGCAATTCTTGCTCAGGCAAATTTCCTCCTGACTTCTGTTGGACTTAACCCTGTGGTAAGACTGGCCTAAAATTCCATGATTTGGCCCAAGGACTTACTCTCATTTGTTTTCAACTGCAGCAAACCTCACATTCCATGTCATGTCGACAGAGTTCAGCCAAATTCTCATGTTGTTTATCAGTCACCTCAGGTCACGTGTCTCCTCCTCTTGATCAAGACTTTCAAAAAACACATTTGTTCCAGGCAGCCTGACAACCACCAAATCTGGAGACCTACTTCTGTGTGAAAGTTGAATTTCAGAAATTATCCACTGCTGGTATTCTTCCAGATAATAAAGTCATTATATATGTTTCCAACAATACCCTTCTGAGGCCAAAACATAAGATTATGGAGCAGTGACTGCGAGTGCAGAGTATCTTCTGGATCTCACTGGATCGTATTTTTAGGAATATTATTCCTCAGAATGATGTGCCCAAACATGTAGAAACTGGCTAATTGAAGTACTTTCCTGGAATTGTTTAGATTTTATAACATAGTCAAGGTCCGTGGTCACCAACCAGTAGATCACGATCTACCGGTAGATTTCGGAGGCTCTAAGAGTAGCTCTTGAGCCCTCTCTGAACTACACACCTGCGCAGTACATTTACATTAGATTTCCTCATTTGAGGATCAGCTACTCACCGAGCAACAGCACAGGTGAGTAGCTGTGAGGAATGGTGGGAATTTTTTTTTAAAGTAGCAGTATAAGGATTGGGGATAGCAAGTGATGGAGAGGAGGAGAATAGAGAGGGCAGGGCTTCAAGGAAGGGGCAGTAGATCTTGGCTTGGTCTGTCATTTAAAAAGTGATCTTGGGTGTAAAAAGGTTGGAGACCACTGGTCTAGGTCTACACTACAAAGAAAAGTTGTAAAAAGATACGCAAATTGTGGTTCGCAATTTGCATATTTTTTCCCGCTTTTCTTTCAAAAGAGGCTTTTCCGAAATTTGGTGTATCTACATGGTGCTAAATTTCAGAAAAACCTCCTCTTTCGACACATCCCTTCTTTCTCATAAAAGAAGGTTTATGGAGATGGCAAAAGAGCTCATCTACTTTTCCAAAATCTTTTTTGAAAAAGCAGACACGTTCCTTGAATGTGGCATAGCTTTTCCCGAATACCTCCAGTATCCCAGAAAAGAGCTGCAGTCTAGACCTAGCCATAGTGGGTCCTATTGTAAGAGACATTGATATTAGGGCTATATTTGTTATGGAAGGCTAAGATACTCTGAAGAGGAATTCATCGTGACTAGAGATGTACAAATACATTTTCAGTTTAGAAAGTTGTTTCATATAAAATCTAAAACTAAACTGTTAGCAAACCAACAGTCCCCAAAGTGAAATGTTTCATTTTGATGTTAAAGGGATAGACTCTTTAAAGATGAATTCAAGCAGAAGCCCTTTCAAACAGAAAAAAATCAAAATGCTTCATTTAAACATTTTGGATTGTTTGTGTTTGTATGAACAATTTAGTGAAATTCATATGCTTTGTAAAATGTTTCATTGTGACCAAACCAACATTTTTGTCAAAAAAAAGAATTCTCACCACTCTGCTCATGACACAATGAAGGGAGAGAATTAGGATGGTGTAGGCATGTTTTATAGAATGTGTCCTTAACTGTGTTTCCCCTTGTTTTCTTAAATTTTGATATTTTTCCTGAAAAGCATCTGAAAAGTCATACCAAGTAGAACTGATCAAGAAGAGTTTAGCTTTGTCATTCTGATTTACCTCCACCATCATATGGATGTGAGGATTTTTCATTTTGAAGGAATTTTCCCCAATTACTTTGTGCTGCGGAATCTACCCTTCCATTAAATAAATAAATAAATAATATTATATATATATATATATATATATATATATATATATATATATATATATATATATATATATATATATAAATATATATAATTTTAATCGGTCCAACGGTTGCAAATAAAACCTGTAGCACATTGTAAACCAGTGCATTCTAAACTTGAGACTTCAAGCCATGAAGATGGTGCTAGATTCCAGGTCTACAAATAAAGACAAGTCAAAAATTTTAACTGCTTTCATCTCTATTCTCTCTAGTTCACCATGTCCTCTCAAATATAATTCTGATTTTATATTGATGATCATCCCATCGCTAGTATTGGTAACAATACAGCAATCTGAGGAGAATACACCTCTTCAAAACAAATACCTTTTACTCTTTCCTCGAAGCACTGCAACATGATAATAAAAATTACAATGAAAGAAAAAGAATGGTGTTTAATATTACTACAGTAATGACTTAGAGGCCAATTTTGAAAAAAAGACACTTCTTTGTCTACAGTAAACACAATAAAACTTAGCCATGTGTCACCCATATTCTGTGCTTAAGCACTCTTTTGCAGAGAGCGAAACAATGTCTGGATTAATGGAGAGACAAAGATGAGTCCCCATACTCCTGTCCATTGCTGAATGACTGCTATGACAAAAACAGTTATTTGATTACATTCACATATCTCCTTTTCTACCAGCTAAGTGGATTTCCCCCAAAATGGGCATTGCTTCTTGAATTTGTTTTAGGCTTGGACCTATGAGCTCTGCAAGAGTTGTGAAATATTACTACTGAATAGAGGGGAAAAGAAGTAGGAATCAAACAGACTTTTTTTGGGGGCGGGAGGAGGGGACAAATTCTTTACCTATTGGAGAAAGACTCCCAAAGATTTCACCAGGACCAAGAATTGGTTGAACCTGAATAATATGGAAAAGTAAAACTCTGGATTTTTTCATCCATCTTGGAATGTATATATATTTTCATCACAATATTCAGAATTTTTCAGACCCTATTTGATATTAATGCTTGTATTCTGCAATGAAAATTTACTTAACTACTTTTTTTTATTTGCTTCTCATTGATATTTCACCAGCACAGTTTTCAGACTCATATGACTGATAAGCCTAATAAAAGTCAGTGCTGCAGCAACACTGGTAGGAACTGAAGGCTTTTAACATTCAACCGAAAAGAGCTCTTGGAAGCATGGCAAGTAGCCAACGCAAGGCCATTTTTAGAATGTATAGATACAGCACTCCAGGAAATTATAGACTAATTATTGCAGTTTTGCATCGGTTGTGGGGAAAGTCTTGGAAATGGTTTTAAAAGATCAAATGGAGGAATGGTCGGAAAACCACAACTTGAATTAAGGATAGCCAACATGGTTTCAGGAAGGGAAGGTCATGCCTCACTTACTTGTTGGAATTGTTTAAGTATGCTGCTGCCAGTACAAACACGGGGAATGCTGTGTACAGTATATACTTGGATTTTCAGAAAACACTTGACAAAAATCCACATCAGAAATTTCTGTCCAATGTGCAAAGTCATGGCTTAATTCAGAAACAGTGGAGGGGTTCTCATGGAAATGAGGGGCTGTCTGATGGACATGAAACAAGACAAGCACTGTTAATCTTGTGAGAAATTTCTACCATTTAGAATCTATCCTTCTAATAATCCTAGGTGAATTTCTGAAGATGGAAGAACTCCAAGACTCCACAGAAAGACTTCCATTGTGACTTGTACCAGTTAAGTACCTGAGCTAATAGATCAAAGCAATTCATTTTAACAAAAAAACCCCCACAAAATTAAATACATTCATCCTCTGAAACCTCTCCAGAAAGGAGATAAAAAGATGGCTTGCAGCACACTTTCAAGGTATAAGTATCTTTATAATGATTACTTCACAGCCATGTGGACTAGTGGTTAACAAAGCTCTTCTAACTGCCAGAGGAAAATATCCTGTTACACTATCACGTTGTGACATGTGTACTTGTGGTTACTATTTCCTCATGGAATGTTTATTATAAATCATGGATGCATTTGATTTTAATACCATGACTTGAAACACAAGTATATTATATTGCAGCTTGAACTCTTGAGATAAATCTTAGACTATAATGATACTTACCGACAGTAGGATAAACTTTTTCTCCCCACAGAAGTAGCAGCACCCATTCTAATTATACTGCAATAAGACAAATTGATTAAATTGGCATAGTGTCGTGCAGCAATAAAAAACACAGCAAACAGTGCCTTCCTTGGCAGTGATTTTAATAGTGATTTGAGTTGGGATTGGGTTTTACAAAACCCAACTCAAAGCTGGGATGGTTATGAATTCAGATTTTATTTAATTCACACCAATGTGGCCTAGGGAAAGATGAATCAGTTGTTCAAAAACAGTTCTGATTTTGGCTTATTTCTAGGGCTCTCAATTGATTTAATATAATCATAATTAGTTACCCAATCATGCTACTAAACAATAAAGTCATATTTTAAAATACTTTTGGAGAGTTTCTACATTTTAAATATCTTAATTCCAATTAATACATAATAAAAAGTGTACAGTGTTCAGTTTCTATTTTTGTTGCAAATGCTTGCACTGTAAAGATAAAATAGCAGTTTTTATTTCACCTAATACAAGTACTGTAGAATTATGTACAAAAAACTGCATTCAAAATTAAAACAATGTAAATCTTTAGAGCCTACAACTTCTACTTTTTATTCAGCCAATCTCTAAACAAATAAGTTTGAGTACAGTCTGCAGGAAATAATGCTGCATGCTTATTTTTTTCCTATGTTACCTGAAAGCGAGAACAGGCATTTGTGTAATACTGTTTTAGCTGACCTCACAAGATATTTACATTCCAGGTGCACTAAAGATGCACACATCCCTTCATGCTTTAACCACTATGCCAGAGGATATACATCCATGCTGATGTGTTTTGTTTGATAATGGCCCAAAGCAGAGGAGCCCTGCATGGATACAAAATTGGTATCTGTATCTGCAAAAATGATCTGCGGATATCCTCATGCACATCTATGGAATATCTACACATTTGAAGAGTTCTAGACAGAATTTTTTTATCCACATCTGTATGTGTATTCACAAAAATGAGCCGTGGATGTCTAGTAGACTAACTCATGTTCATTTTCATCATTTGAGTGAGTTGCCACCAGCAAACTCTTTTTGGTAGTTTAGAGTCTCTGCATCGAAGTGTTACTCTTTTAAGACTTGTGAAAGCATGTTCCCTATTTGGATAGCCCTTCAGATTCTTAAATCTGAGATTGGGTGCGGTAGCTATTTTTACAAGTCTTACATTGATACCTTCTTGTTGTTTAGTCAAATCCGCCATGGAAGTGTTCTTAAAATATACATGTTCTGAGTCATTATCGAAACTGCTACAACATAAATTATATGGCAGAAGGCAGGTAAAACAGAATTGGAGACATGAAATTCTTCCCCCACCCCCAGAAGTTCAGTCACAAATTTAATTAATGCATAATATTTTTTTTTAGCAAGCATCATCAGCATGGAAGGAAAAATATGACTATTTAGCATATCTGGCATATAAATACCTTGCAACACCTTCTATGAAAGTGCCATGCATATGCCTGTTCTCATTTTCAGGTGACTTTGTAAATAATCTCCCACAAATATAAACAAACGTGTTTGTCTCAGCAAATGGCTAAACAAGAACTGAGTGGACTTATAGGTTCTACATTGTTTTGGTTTCGGCGGAAGGTATGTATAAAAAAACAACCCTACATTTATAAGTTACACATTCATGATAAAGAGATTGCATTACAGTGCTGGTATGAGGCGAATTAAAAATACTATTTCTTTTGTTTATCATTTTTATGGTGCAAATGTTTGTAATAAAAATAATATAAAGTAAGCACTCTACACTTTGTATTCTGTGTTGTAATAAAATGTAAAAAGAGCCAAAAATAGCTAATACATTTCATTTTGTATTCTATTGTTTAATAGTATGATTAATCATGATCAATTTTTAATCATGATTAATATTTTTAGTTCATCGCGTGAGTTAGCTTAGTCAACAGACCTACTTTCATTTTACTGGCTATTCCAAATTTAAAAAAATGGGCAAAATAGAGGGTGATGTTGGTTTACCAAACCTCAGACTGGATTTTGTTTTGAAAAACCAGAAGTTATTGCACATCTGGGTTCTATTTCATCTCAAATTTCAGTGGCTGTTTCAGACACGGTATCATAATGCGAGGGTAGGCTGCCCTTTCTGAGACCCTTTTCCAGTACCACAAGGAAACCCTTTCAGGCCCTTGGCTCCACTTCACTTTGGGGTGGAATCAAGCAATCCAGCCAAGTCTCCGAGTTACACCATCCCTCACTGTCAATCTCTTTACTTAGCAGGTCCAATGTCCTTGATACTCCCAATAGTTCTCATTCAGGAGCTTGTGGACAGGAATAGTGCAGTGACTACAGAAGCAGCTTTCCCAAAATAAGTTACATGGAACTAAAGATGGGTGAATCCTATCATTCCTTATCTGGGCCTATGTTTAATCTGTCCTACCTGATTTCTTTTAACTACCCATTTGATCAAGCTACCCATTCAGGAAGACTAATATCACAAGAGATGTGCCCTTTGGTGTATCTCTGGGATATTGACTTCCCTGGATGGACAGCTAGATCAAACAGGTAGTTTCAAGAAATTTGGCAGGAAAGATAGAACAATTGCCTAGATAAGGCCACACACCTTTTCTAGTCCTTCACACCATTCAATCACCTTCTAGCACCCAACGTGTGAGTGGGTTTTGTGTTTCAGATTACTGAGAGCCTTATGTTTAATATGAAGTCCTGTATTCTACTTCACTTTCAGGATAGAATGTTTCTTATAGCACATTTTCTAGTGTCCTTTCACTGTCAATGTAAAAAGAAAACATCCCAGATTTCAGTACAACTGAGTCCAAACCCTTATTCGGCTTTGAACTTGAACCCCAAATTCTAGTTTCTGCCTCATCCAGTACCAGCTCTGAACACTGTTTGGCCACTTTCTACTGTATATACAAAGATGAGGAGAGTAATTGTTGGTCAGATACAAAGATCTGCGTTTCAGTTCAGTAGCCTAATGTCAGGCACATGTCCACACTGCAGACAATGCAAAATGTAGGCATGAAAACAAATGAACAAACCCAGTAGCTGCACTGGATGTTTGAGATACAGTGGATACATGGAAAAAGTTCATTCTGGTTTTAAAGGTAGTACATGGCTGGAATCAATAACACCTCCGACACTGGAATGAACTTTTTAAACATACTCATTGTAGAATCTATTTTACCCCAACAAATGTGAGAAACACCCCCAACTTTTCCAATCTTGGAAACATCAATTTCAAGTTTATTTTAATTTTACACTCTCCTTGTAATACCTACTGCTTTGTGACCTAAGTGACTCATGACTTTGAAAGATATAGAGGAACCTGCCCAATGCTCTATCTACAATTTTAAAAAAATCCCACATGATTTATCAAGCAGATTTATTAAACAACCAGCAGCCTGAATGTAATTATCACCTCTTGTCCTTTGCATTCTGTTTCCTCTTATGTCAGATGGGAGACTCAAAAGAAGAACAGTCCTGAGTACCAAAGCTCTGAGTGCCTCTGTCAAAGCAGGTTAAGAATTCTAGATGTGAAACGGAACGCAAGAGTTACAGTTCAAAGTCTGCCAAAGAACTGCTGTTTTGTCTCTTTCATTAGGTTCAAAACTGCCACTGAGAGTCCTGTAGATAGGTATCCATTTTCTTCCATGATATTGAAAGCAGAGAGCAGTTGAGATCATACTACTGAGACTGGGTAGATTTTGATGGGAGAGGTGATATCATTTTAACAGAGAAGTGGAAAACCACCAATTGCATGGGAACTAGAAGTGTTCCATTATTTTAAATCTTTCTTCTTATTTATATTACCTTGGCGCCTAGAGACCCCAACTCAAATCAAGGCCCCATTGTTCAAACACAAAGAGCTTATAATCAACAGTTTATGCAGTAGGTAAATGGGAGTAGTGAGTGGACGGGGAATGTTAATGCTAAATAAAAGGTGGCTGGACAGGTTCAGCTGAGTTCTGATATCTAATTATTCATGCTGTATAAACAGACCCAGTTCAAATTACTTTTTATGGGACACATCTGTCCCTTCCTTCTGATGGTTATGTGGTCTAATAGGCAGCAGAATTGGTATGATTCTAAAGGGAAGGAGAGGCAGACCAAGTACAGACCGTGCAGGGAGTCTGGGTTATGCTCTGTAGGAGTCTCTTTCTGGAACTGCACAGAGATGTACTGGTGGAATAGCTGCTGTGATATCCGTGTAACTCCCATTGGTGTCATCAAGCTGTGCTGGATTTAAACTGGTGAGAGGAGATTCAAGTCCAGTGTAATTAAATCTTTTGTTTGCTATGGTACACTGGCTACTGTTCCTTACATTTCAGAAAAGTTAGAAATTATGTTGGTTAATTTTTTTTTAAAAGATGGACATTAACCCTTTTGTCTGCATGCTGAAGAGGGCTAATATTCAGCTTGAACTGAGTGACAATTTAATGGGGCTAAAATGATGATGCAGAAATTCCAGCTGTAGATACTTTGAGTACTGCACACAGCTGCATGCTTCTGTTTTGCTATCATATCCATAATTATAATATTTACTAAGCAAAAAGGCAGATCACTTATCTGTATATGTAAATAGCAGTTTATAGTAACAGTAGAAAAGTCCAGGCAATGCACTTCATCCTGATAACTTTTTGAGTGAATGAACTATAAGGCAGTGGCCTCCACCTTTTAGAAGTACAAACTCTCCTGTTGAATTTAAATGCAATCCATGATCTACATCAAAACCTAATACCCTTGCCTTGTTCCCCACTGCTTTTCAGAGACCCTACACTTATCACTCCATCCTCACTCACTTTCATCAGGTTTGGGTAGGTGGTTGAAGTGCAGGGGGTGTGGGCTCTGAGCTGAGGTGTTTGGGAGTGTGGGAGGGGGTTCAGGGTGAAGGCTCTGGGAGAGAGTTGGCTTGCACAAGGGGGTTCAGGACTACAGCAGGGGTTCAGGAGCCAGGCTCTGTCTGGTCACAGCAGTGGCTCCCGAGGAGTGGGACCAAGGCAGGCTCACCCTCACCCTGGCTACAGCTGTACCTCTCCCATAAGCGGCTGGCATGTTGCTTGTAGCATGTAGCTGCTCCTGGGAATGAGGGGCAGGTAGCTCCACACACTGCCTCCTGTCCACAAGCATCGACCCCACACCTCCCATTGGCTATGGTTCCCAGCCAATGGCAGTTTGTGAAGACCCCTTACACCAATGTGCAGTTCTCCCAATTTGGCTGCAGGAGACTCCCAGCAAGTGGATGGAAAAAATTAAAGGGAATGAATTTTGTTATGTGCAGCAATATTGGGGATTGGGGTAATGTGCAGATGCACATCAACAATAGAAACCTTAAAAAAAAAGCCTTTGAAAGGAGTAAAAGCAGTAACAACAACAACACTAGTATGCGTTGGCTCGGGAGATGCATGTGAAAAACAGCGTGTTTACGTGAGTGACAGATTTGCATTGCCCCTTGAAATATGCTGAGCATGTTAGGGCATAGGAGCAGCTGCCAGCAAGCTCACTCAAGAATGAGTGGGATGGGCATAAATTGAATGAGTTAAAACCACTGCAGGGATTCCTTTCCAGGGAGGAGAAAAAAAAACAATTGCTTTTGTACACTGAAAATATTTTCAAATTTGACAAGGTAGGAGGGGTCCAAAAATTGAAAAAAAAAATGTAAAGTGAAATTAGAAGCATTCTATAAATCCTTCTTTAAAATCAATCATAGTAACTTAAATTGGAAGCATAGGCCAAAGAAAATCAGTTGTGATATTATAAGCACATTGTATTTCCCAGTGGTAAAGTGATGCCTCTGAACTGTAAATGAGTAGACATGTTTACCAACCAAATCCACAGAACCAGCATTCTCAGCAACCGATCCATTCCATGAGGGCTACTTCAACTCCATGACTTGCACTGGTTCCACCTTGAGCTTTGCACATCCATCTGGCCTGTGCCTTGACCCTATTAGTAATTTGTACACAGGGAGTACCCAATGACCCGGCTCCACACTATGCATTAAGTACATAACCTCATGTCGAGCTTCCCAAATCAAGTCCCCTTTCCTTTATGCAACAGAATTACACAGTTCCACCTCTGGGGCAAAAGGAGGAGGAGGTATGGTATGGATCCAATTCTAAGACTTGATACTTGCATTCTCTGCATATCCCAAACTTCCACTGAAGGCTGCACAAGAGATCATGGTGAGACACTAATTCCTTGTAGGCAGAATGGTCATATTCAAGTATATTTGCCTCCAATTAGTTAACGCTCCCTATAAAAACAGACAATATAGTTGCAGTTCTTATTTGTAACACTATTTCTCTGTTAAAAACAGTTTTCCTCTATAATTGCTAACCAGATCCATTTAAACAAAATTTTAAAAACACATGGAACAGGAAGAGACTGTGAACAAGACTATAATCATATGAGGTTCTGGTGACAACAAAAAGACCTTGAACTTTGCTCTCGTAGCTAATTATGATGTCATTAGAACCTCTCAATGTACAGTATTTATAGGTCTTTGTACTTCAGGCCTATCATTTATTCTATATATTAACTTCTAAAACAACAAAAAATGTAACCCAGTCATTGGAAAAAGCCACAATCCATAGCATGGTATGTATGGATGCCAATCCTGCTGCTTTTTCAGTCTCAGACAGACTCACAGAAAACAACATGTTTTCACAGCAGTTGCATAAAATCAATTTTAAAAGGAATGATGCTTATTGGAGGTGCCTTGAGGTAAGTTTATTGTAGCTCGTTTGACAATCAAACATGACTCTAAGCCTAGTTCTAGTATTAACATTCAAATTTTGCACACTGCGAAAGATACAGAGCACTTGATCAGGATTCCAACTTCTCTAATATAAACCAGGAGTAACTCCACTGAAGTCAATAGTAGATTTACAACGTTATAAAGTAGTTGTGAAATCAGAAGCAATACCAAATGACACAAGACCCCAAATATTCTTGGCTCCAACTGCCTCCATCGGACCATTAGGTCTTGTTCCCTCTCTAATAGCTCAGTGATGCCACCCCTGTGGAGTGTGCAGGTGACCCAAATCTTGGTCCCTATTGTGTACACACAGCAGAATCATATTTTTCATGCAAGAGGGTCTTCAGCACTTGTGGAGAAGGGGCAGCATTTCCCCCCTTTTGGCTTGTTTTTCAAAGCAAATGTACAAAGCTAAGAGGGGAAAAATGTGGACTATCCCTTCCAATGCCCAGGTGCTGTGAGTGTTACAATGTTTATGTTTTCTCTCTCATACTTGCCTCCTTTTCTACATCACATTTTTACCCCATGGAAAGCTGTGACTTGCTCATTGATTACTATGCATTCAGCAATGCCCATCCGGAACAATCAGATTATTTGATTGACTGAGGATTTTAGCAGCTCCCCATGGAAGACAACATTCCACATCCAATTGTCAGTTTATAAGCTCCCCAGCAAAACGACCCTATTTAAGGCTGTAGAGCTGTAGTAAGGCTAGGACAGCTGCATGGCCTCCCTCTACCCAGAAGAGGAAGGACCCCCTAAGACCTGTTGGTGGGCAGGGTCCAACTCACCCAGCCCCACCCACAGAAAGCAGAAAGGCAGGGCCGGAAGTATAAGAACCAGGGCTCAGAACTCAGTTTGGCCCCGGCTGCAGAGCAGGCCAGACATTCTGCCTAAGCTCCAGAGGAGGAAGGCCCAGATATGCTGTCCTTGAAGGAAGGAACTGGGTTGGATGACCAGGACCACTGCCAGGCCCAGAAGACTGGCCAGGGCTGTTGAGGCTGCTGTCAGGACCTGAAGGTTGGCCAGGACCCCCCCAAGACCGCTTTTGGGCCCTGAAGAGTGGGCTGGACCGCCTGGAACCCTGTCTGACCTGGACCTGGAGCCCATGGACATGCTGCCTGCACCTCTGCCCCTAGCAGACCCCGCAGAACAGACAGGGAGTCAGTTAGCCCCAGCTAGCTGACCTAGGATCGGCTGAGGAGATAGAGGTCAACTGGGGAGCATGTTGCAGCCAGGATCCCTGGTGATCTACTGACCTGGTTGGCATGTTGTGACCAGGATCCCGGCCAACCTAGTGACAGCCCGCACTGTCACTGTTCTGGCCCTGGGCTGGGATGCAACGGAGTGGATGGGCCCGCATCCCCCCCTTCCACCTGTCCCCTGGGGTGGCAGGTTCCGCATCCCCTGTTTCAGCCTGCAGACGGGCCTGAGCGTTAAACTGCTTAATCTGTTTAGCTCTTTGTACTGTTTGGCTGTTGTTCCACCCTGACAAAGGGCTGGGCCTTATAAAACTACTACTCGGCCTGTCACCAGGCTTGAGTCCTGGAACTGCGGTACTACGTATACTCGTTGCCCTGTCCTGGCTAAGGGCTTGGCCTCTACAGACAGTTGCTCCAGCTTGACAATCCCGAGTTTTAAACTATGTATCTGTTTGTGGGTTGCTCTGCCCTTTAGCTGAATCTGCCGAGTGCCTGGAGCCCTTAGCTGTGTAGACTGCTGTTTATAAATTGTTTGTAGCCCTGTCCTGGTCAAGAGTGCGGCCCCTGATAAACTGCTGCTCAGTCTACAACCATGCTGGAGCTCCTGACTGGTTGCTCATCTGCCCTATGCTGCACCAGGGCTAGGATCAGTGTAAAGACTGTTGAACTGCTTTTGGGTGCCTGTTCCCCCTTGTACTTTGGGCTCAGAGCTAAAGGGAACCTCCAGCTGATTATTAATGGTCCTGAGCACAGGTCATGGGCCCAGGCCTAAACTGCCGGGCTTACATGAGCACATCACATATTTTCGATGCTATTGCATTTTACAGCTTTGCAGGAGCTTACATGGTTCAGTAGGAATAAATCCATAAAATATGTACAAGCTCTGAGTTACATTCAATAACTGTCAGAGGCAGCTCTCTTCATGATGGTGTCTTTAAATTGTCAAAAAATAATTATTACAATTAATTTCATTTAGTGCTGGGAACACACCAATGGCTGTGAAGAAAGCCTCTTTCCAATAATGGCAGTTTGAGGTTCCCCCAACCTAATAACGTGCCTCAATTTTGCTGTGCAAGGACCATCATTATAACCAAGATAACAGTTTAGTCTCCTTGCCAATTCAGTGACCAATATAATGGTGATGATTATTTGTATTGCACTATTCCCCAAGAGGCCTTATTCTCGATCATGGCCCAACTGAAGTAGATCCTTGACAAATACTTGCGAATGCATTGGAGCTTTATGCATTAAAAGGTACTGTCCCTGCTCAGAAGAGATTATAAACACACAGAATCATGCCAGGAGAGTGAAACATATTGATCTACCTGCTTAGTCTACCAACAAGGATTTCATCTGGGTAAATAAAGGTTTTATAGGTAAGGAACATGACTGGATCTGATATTTGTGTCTTCTTCCTAGCTTAGGAATGTAAGCAGAGGCTGAACTACTGCTTGTTATCAGCCAGCTAAAAGGAGGGAGCCGCTCTGGGGGTGGGTGTGCTCACTCCAATTGTTTAGCTCTGCTGTTTAACAACTGTTGATATGTAAATACACTCATGCCAGGAAGGGGAAGGAATCCCAGGTGTGGTTATGTAAATCCAACTCAGCCAGGGCTGATGGAGGATCAGTGTTGGAATGGAATATGGTATACTGTAAATAATTTGGGGCTGTTGTGGGGGTCACAAATCATGCTACCCCTAAATGTGGGACCCTTAAAACATGACCCCAGTGCTTGCAGGAGAGACACCATCACTGTAAGAGGTCTCTGAGGAACAAGCCTCCCCCCTTCCAGAGTTGAGTGAACTGAGTTGAGGGCGAAGGGCTAAGTGCTTGAGTCAGTCTGCTTCATGCCTGCCAGGTGTGCGCTGTAAGACTGGCCCCCCCTGCCTCTTTCCCCCTTTTGTTTTAAGGACAGACCTGGAGCAGACTCCGTGAGGAGTCTTTTTGTTGCTAGTCCAGCGGAAGCTGGAATCTTTTGCCAGTCTAGGTGATGGCTAAAGAGTTGAAATCACTAAGGCTATGTCTACACTGGCAGGTTCTTGTGCCAGAAATATGCAAATGAGGCTAAGTGTGGAATATCACAGCCTCATTTGCATATCTAATGAGCCACCATTTTTGTGGAAGAGGCTCTTGCACCAGAAAGAGCTGTCTTGGCGCAATGCCGCTACGCTGATTATTTTCAGGAATAACGGCATTGCGCAAGAGGGTTTTTCTTGCGCAAGAAGGGGCAGTGTAGACGCTTCTTCCAGCACAAGAGCCTCTTCCACAAAAATGGAGGCTCATTAGATATGCAAATGCAGATATCACAAGTGACCATTTCTTCTAATCCTGCACTATTCATCCCCTGTTCTATTGTGGTACAATTCCCAGAAGCAAAGTGCTAGGGTCTAATGCTACTCTCTCTAGAAGCATTCAAAAAATTGGCATGAACTTTTATGACAGCAGGATTGCCCTTCAAAATCCAATGTAATCTGTGCAGTCACATTACATATGGAAAAGTTCTCTCTCCCTTTGAGCAGAATTCTGGGAATGATAGAAAGAGATGCACTTTATATCATCAGCAATAGCATAAAGACAATTGCCAAATATCTCCATTGTCTTTTATTCATAGGTATTTCAGTGGACCTCATCATAGGACCTGAATATTTATTAAGTGGGCTTTTCCCCAAGGTCAGTCAAGTATATCCAAGTTTGGATGTATCGACATTTCCATGGAGGTATCCCAGAATCTCAAATCCTGAGCCAGATAGTCAGCATAAAATTTGTTATTGAAGTACTGCAACTATAGTGAAACTTCATCCATTACCAAATTCAGCCCGGCTCTCGTAACTTCAGGGTGTGCTTAGGAAACCTTTTGAAAACTTAAATAGCAGGTTTCCCTGCACCAAAAACCTCCGAAGATCATGCCTCTATCTGGTATATTACTATAGAAAAACTACATTTACAGAGAAAAAACCTTTTCAATAAAAATTACATGTGGCTTTTAGGGGGAGACAGAGTCTAATAATTGTATTTCAAATATTTGTATTTACATTTTATAAGATTTTCTATCACTTTAGGGATCCATTTACACAGCAGAAATACAGATTTAGTGTTCCCATGGCCTTTCAAAGCCAACATGGTGGAAATACCACAGATAATCAGCTATCAATTTAAAAACAAAATCCCTGAATCAAATAGCACTTCAAGGCCTGTGGAGCTATAAAGCAAAGGAAAAGAGTAAACACTAATAGAAATACCAGCTGTATTTAGATTTATATGAATACTGTTACTTTTATTAATAGATATTGATGTAAAACCACAGATGCACATGGAGCTCCACAAGAGAAAAAGAAAGTTTCTAGTCCCGCCCCTTGGAACTTAAGATGCAATGGTTTGATCCTGAGCTCCCTCAACTTCTAACAACATCAGCAGGAGCTATACGCTGAGGCCCTCTCAAGCAGATGTGCTTGGCTCCTGGTAGGATCAGGCCATAAGTTAGAGAAAACACAACAATTAAAAAAACTCAACAAAAGTCCATGATAGGCAAAAGTAAATATGGGATGAAGAAAAAACAACTTTGAACACGGGACAAAGTCA
Organism: Pelodiscus sinensis; assembly: GCF_052426305.1. NCBI lineage: Eukaryota > Metazoa > Chordata > Testudines > Trionychidae > Pelodiscus > Pelodiscus sinensis. The sequence continues at coordinate 59,915,789 of NC_143056.1, read as the reverse complement.
AAATGCTTTAGAGGGAGGGGACATGTACCTGTAGTCAATAGACTGATGAGCTGATTAGTTTATGTCTAGCTGGTTATTTGGAGGGAAAGGGGGGATTGGCAAAAGAGTATTTTATTTTTACTTTATTCAATTAGTATTTAAATTTCAGTTGATGAAATCTTCCAATGAAAATTCAAAGAACTATTTTCAATTTGATTCAGGTTCTTATGGAATCTGAATATACAGCTCAAGTGTGGGGGTGGGGAAGGGGTGGTTCCAGAGTTTGCCAACTTCAGGCAACCATAAAACACTATTATCAAGAAGACAGACAATGGGAAGGCGAGGGGAAAACAGTTATTGATCTCAGCATAGACCGCCTTCAGGCAGCAGCTCCAAAGTTGGAATCGTTGGACTGTCACTACAGTCCTAAACAAACAGACTGCACAGTATACTCTTTGTACTGAAGAGCTTCTTAGAAAAATACTGCTGCTAAAATGTCCTGTACTACATAGCAAGGTTCAGGGAATATTTTCCTTCAGTTTTATCTATGTGATGGTGCCACCTACAGGGTAATGATGGTATCAACAACTGCATACATTTCCAGCTGCACCTGTCTCATCAATTTTGTTGGCTATTTGAATAATCAGAAAGGGTCTCTTTCCTGGCAGATATGCAGCCTCAAAATTATTTGAAGGAGCTGTGGGGAGACCAGAAGCGAAAATGCAAGATTCTTGAAACTCATCTGAAGTGGATATCAGTGGGGTAGCTACCACTTCAAAAGACTGTGTCCTCTCCTTGCCTCTCCCATCCTTCCAGTGATAACTTCTTAGAGATAAAAGTTTAAGTAAAGAAAAGTAGGGATAATTTTAGAAAAGTAGGGGTAGGGGGAGAGAACTCTAATCTACCCAGTGACTTAACTTTTTTTAAACTATTAATACCATCAAGTGGTATCACTATGATCTCAACTTTTTCTGTTTTCTTGATACAAGTAATTGGGTAGCTCAGTGGAAGGATAGCAGGGTGTAGAGTCTATCATTTCTAGGTCACTGGGTCAAATCTAGTCCAGGTTAGAACTTAGAAATAACTGGAATGCTTACCATGAAGAGAGTGATGAAATTGACTAGGGACCATAACAGAAACTTGAAATCTATTCCCAATTTTGCATAGGCTCCCTATGTCACATTAGGCAACTCAATATATGTCCTCTGGTCCCTCATCTAGAAAATCATGCTATTGATAAAAAAACCCATAGGTAAATGCTTTGAGATCCTTGAATAAAATAGTTATGTGAAATGAGTTTATGGCTGTAATTTCTAGTATACAGGTGTTCTCTTCACAGTTAGCAGCTTTGTCTGCAGCCCCAACAAAGAGACCAAGACGACTGACAGTCCATGGGAAACAAACTCACCCTTAGAAATTGTCTCTCTCAGTATGGCTTGGGGAGAAAGAAGCTTGTATCACTGATGAACGGATCTAATGTACATATCTAATGTGGATAAACACAGAATGCCAGCCTATAGTGCTTTTTGATACTATTTATAAACCCTGAAGTCACTTTAAGGAATTAGTGCCTCTAACCAAAATAAACTGAGAGAGGTCATTAAAAAAAATCCATCTCATACGCAGACTGGGAAAGCATGAGGATCTGTGAGTTATAAAGATCCAGACTCTCATTCACAATGAATTTTTTTTTAGGTAAACAGTAAATTGAGCTGAGGAGTAATATTAATGATTTTCAGCTGAAGGAAGTGGAAAACATTGCAGAAATGAATCTGATAAATGAGGTAGCTGAGCTGCAATTTAAAAAAAAAAAAACCATACATCCCTCTGTAAGTTCCAAGAAAAGCTGGAGAGCCTTGTGTTTTTCTGTAGGTTCCTTACTTTATTTTTTCCTCTTGCTTTTCAAGTGCAACTATTTTATTTGCCCAGGAAAAATATTATTTCATGAAGATCATATTGGAAATGCATCTTCTACCTCTGCGTATTATTTCCGTCTAGGGAAAAAGATCCAGCTGTTCTTCTCACTCAAAAGAGTACATCCATGTATTAATTATAGCTAAGACAGCTCTACACAAGTCACTTCACTAAGACAAGATAATACAGAAAGTAAAATCTAAGAGTCTAGACACATTCAAAATCTTCAAGAAATCACGAGGACAACACTATTTCCATATTAGATGCTCCTTCAGAGCTAAACTGACTAATGGAAAGTTTACCCTCATGTAATCTGTTTGCCTCTAGCAAAGATGGGTACAGCCTTCCTAAAATGGGTGCAGACTGGGAAAGCATTTCCTCCTGAGATTTTTCAAGTGTTGTAACTTCATTGCTATACCATGAAAAGAATAATGGGCCTGACTTTCCATTGCCTTGCGTTTTCTGAAGACCTAGTTTGTGTGATCAGCACAACTATCTCCAATGTCTGTCCTAGCCACTCAGCAACCCATTATTTTCTCACAGCTAAGGTCTACTTCTTTAGCTCAGAGAGGCTTCAGGACTTTTTAATATTTTTGGCAGACCTGCACAGAGAGAACTTTGCCAACAATCAGCACTATTTCTTTAAAACTTTTTTCTGAGTGTAAGAATTCATGTTAAATGTGCTGAATTGTCAGAACCTGAAGAGTGTCTTTATGTCTCCATAGATCAGATACAGCCCAAACAGCAGCAGTAAATACCCCTTTACATCGTTCCACTAATATACCTCATGTCTGGCTTAGAGGGACCACATATTTAGATGGAAAGTTAGTTTGGACTTCATGGCCCATCTAATCCCAGGCTTCCCCACTAAAAATTTCATCAAGTGTTTATTGCATAGAGAAGGGTGTTTAAGACAGCAGTCAGACACTTTTACCTGGATCAACAAACTCATTCAACAAAAAAGTAACCTAACCACTATTATGAGTTCATCTTTCAGTTACTGATGAGCCAGGATGGAACTTGTATATTAGCCAAGAAAGGCCACTGGTAACTAATACAACTGATGAGGCAATGTGGGTTTTCCTCTCTCCCCACACACAGAGAAAAACAAGTATTGGAGCTGTAACCTGCAGAGGAGAATATGCCCCAAGGCACCTGAACTACAACTCCTGTGAGTCATTTGAGCAACATTTCAAAAAGTTTTTTCTTCTTCATTTAGACTGAAAGAAGACATTTGGAAAGATTGGTTTAGTCAAAAACCTACCATTCCACTGGGGAAAAACTTTTGACTAAACAAAAAAAAAAAGTTTTGATGGAAAATTTTTAGCCAGCGCCAGGAAGTAATATGCTGTAGACTGTTATTTCCAGTTTGAATTGAATAATATTTTATTTATTTATATATATATAAAATTTGAAGACTAATATTCTTTCAAGGAGTATATGAACATAAAATTTGCATCGGAACTTCCCTAATCTCAGAGGCATTTTGATGGGTGATTTTGGTCTAGGCCAGGCTGTTTAGTAACAAGTAAAGTTATGTGCACTCATCAAGAGAACATACCCCCTAGCTTGAATTAATATATAATGAGCATCCTATTTACTAGGGTTAATATGAAACTAGACAAAACTATTTTAAAATATAACACTGCAAATTATTCTTTCAGACTGAGCTGTGGGAGGTTGAAATGAAATTCCTGTGCTCACAGTGAGCTCAGCTCACCAGCAGGAGGGGGGAAAAAACCCACACCGTTTAAAGAAGGGCCCTGCAGCTTTGCACCTGCAGTTCAATTCTGCAATCCATCATTTACATTACTTTTTTGGAAATGGAGGATTAGGAAAATCTTGTGGCAAATTTACAGTGATCTGTGAAAGCTTCCTTTCCTGTCCTCTCTGCCTCAGCTACAACTAGGATCTAATCTTTCAAAACCAGTTATTTCCTGGCAAAACAACTTATTTCTACCTACAATCATTCTTTCCTGGGAACTGAAATAGTACTGTGGAGAGTGTTGGATGATGAGCCTTGTAGGTTGTAAAATGTAAGTTCATTCTGATCCTACATTTAAAACCAAATATTTATCTTGCCTCTGAGAAATTTTAATTATTTCCTTTACTGAAGGAATGATTCTTTAGAGATCATTCTGGATCTGGAAAGGAAAAAAACTTCAAGGAAAGTTACAGAATTCTACATAACCAAGATCTTTGTACAGTACTACGATGTGTCTGAAGAAATATTACAGTGCAAATATCCAAAGAAGTCCTTTAGGAGTGCCAGCCTGTCGAGGCAGCTCATTGGGCTTAAGGGAGATCACAGCCTCTTTACGTTCACTTCATGACTGTAGATAGGACTATCCACTGACTAATGCTGAGGGCAGATGATTTTTTATAGCCATATGGCATCTCAGTGCTTTCCCTATTGGGCTCCTATACCAGAACTATGGTTCATGTGGGGCTAATTTCCCAAACTGGAAGATTCCTTATCACTTCCAAAGGCAGAGTAAGACAGAATTAATCAAATTGTTCAGTATAGTTGTAGTTTACCTGTGTAGAAGCAGGTAACAAGCATCAACTGTAACATTTCTTCAGTGATCCTGAAATTATTTTAGTGGATATCAGTTTATGGAGGGAGGGCTACAAACATTACTATGGACAACGAACTCTATCATCACTTTTTGTCTAAGTTTAAATATAAACTGAGGAGTGGTAAACTTGTTTTGTCAAGTTTAGGACCCTCTAAATAACACAGAGTTCTATATTTAGAACAGAACTTGAAGTTATGACAGGAAAAAAATAATTTGAGGTTTCAGTTCCACTCGGATCATTCCATGCAAGATTTCAAGCACAAATCCTGAGCTACCACAGGTTTCTATTTCATGCCCTTGGATACTTCTATGAGCAATGCAAAAATTACTTCCAGGCAAGAATCAATATTGCTTGCCTAACACAAGATTCTGTTTAGCTACAAATATATGGGGTGAGGAATCAATTACGTTTCCCTTGAAAAACTGTGGTTTAATTTAAGAGAGAGTCTGGCAAAACTAAAAAATTTAATGGAATATGAAACTCAAAATTGGGGGAAAAAAAATCTAGAGGTTTTGCAAAGCCAAAACACCACGATGTTCTCTCAACCCTAGCAATTAATTATGCAACATTTAAAGACGAGTCTTGCAAGTAAATCTTATTGCAAGATTACATGCTATGGAAATAGAGAATAACAGTAATACTTAGCAAATTACATAATGTTTTATGTATTCAAAGAGCTGTATAAACAAACCAAGAAATTCATGTTTTTCTGCAAACTCAGTTTTGATTAATACTGAGTGGAAACTAGTGAAGGAAAAAAAAACAGAACCCCGGTTTCAAACATTCAAATTTTGGGAGTGTTAAAATCTGAATCTGGATTTGAATTTCTCAGTTGGCCCCAAACTTTATGGGATAAAATTCTGCAGAGTGAGCCTGTACCAAATCGTGTAAACAGTATCTGTCTGTGTGTTCTGTTAGTATACATTTCACAGAAAACTAGGCACTCTAGTTGTTTTTTCTCCTACGTGTACATTTAGTAGTTAGAAAAGTAAACATCAATTTAAAGTACACATGAAAACTACAGAACCAGCTCCAGAGAGCACTCTTAGTGGTACAAAACATCTAGTTGTGCTCAGATCCTTTCCCTCAGAGGAAAAACAATCTCTGTAAGGTACAAGTAGTTCCACACAAGTTTCCTTTACAGTTTTTCTCCAGTATTATTCCTGGGGGAGGGAGGGAGGAGGTACACCATACACCCGACAAACAGATATTCAGTTCCCAAAGCCACTGACCTTGGATTACCACTCAGATCTAAGTCTGTGCAACACCAGCAAAGGCCACAAACTGCCACACTTTCTCCAAATTCTCCACACCACTTCCCAGCTTCCGGGCAGCATGGATCCATCACAACTTCTAAACTGTCTGTTTTCCATGAAATTTCTCCTTACTGGGGCCTCCTCATAATTAAAAAGTGGATACTACATGCTTTTTTGGGGATGACATGCAAAGAGTATCTGTCCTCCCATACCAGTCCCCAGTTCCAGGTCCACAACCTGCTTCTGCCCACAGTGAAGCTACCAGGGTTCTGAGGGTAAGGGGAAGCAAGAGCTATGCAACTGAAGCAGCACTCCTGCCTTCTGAACATTCAAACAGGGATCCATTGAGGTTTGGTCCTTGCTGCTGCAGCAGTGATTGAGGCCCTGGCTAACACCTCTCCAGAATACTGCCTGCATGTAAAACATTAAATGTATACTCCCTATCTGCAGTGCATCCACCACAGATACCTATAAACCTTGAGATGAGTTCTGAGAACACCACCTCCAGGTGATGGACACTGACAGAAATTGCAAGGGTTCTACAGCTCCAGAAGAATGTAACACGGGTTTAGCAGCAACATCATTGGCAGCCTGCGGTGGAGAAAAGATAGGGATTAAAATTTTGACAAAGAATGAGAATGTACCTTAAAGTACAATCTACAAAGCCAGAACTTCAGCAAGCTTCTCAGTTCCCTACGGATTCAGAGCATAACGATCAGAATACCATTCATTAACCGATCAGTGGTAACAGGCAATTTCCAAGGCCTTCTTGGATAGAAGAGATAGGCAGCAGACTGTGTGTCACAGCATGGACACATTTAGAAATATTTACCTTACCAAACACAGGAGATACTTGTGCTATTCAGAAAGTGTATTCTTCAGTTTGTCCATCCCGAATGCAATAGCAGTCTCAAGTGTCATGGACCAGATTCTGCTTTCACTAACACTCTTGTATTCTGTTGATCTTAATATTATTTCTCTTGACTTATTTGGGGGGGGTCTATGAGGGGAGAAATCAGCCCCTTTGTTTTTATACAGTACTGAAAAAGCTCTTTGAGAAAACAGTGTGAAGGCTAATGATGTTCACAGATTGTTACAGTGCTGTCAATTATCCTTCTGCTGCTGGAGAACTGACTTTTTAAAAAATGCATTTTGAAAGGATTCACTCCTTCCCCTCCCCACTACAGAAGTGAGGAAAAGGATAGTTTTTACACTCATTCATCTTCATTTCAGTAAAGAATGCTTGAGGGCTGCCAAACCTTACTAACTTTTGGGGGGGGGGGAAAGGGAGCTGTAAAGGAGAGAGTGAGAGAAGAATTAGAAATCAATCCAAGACCACTTGCTAATTAGAAAGATACTTTCAGATACCAGCTTTAGTACTTTCAACAAAAGAGACAGGAAAGCTTCAGTAAACATCTTAATTAAGGATTGTCAATTGTAAAGCCAAAATTTCTCAGCTCTTGCTGGTTTGTGACAACACTTAGCACTATTTAAACTTACAGGATTTGTATTTAATTTCCTTCCTTTCCCTCTTTCTCCACATTTAAGAGACGACTTAACAGAAAGTTATAAAGGTATGAATACTCCTTCCTGGAGACAGTAGTCATTTGCATCCAGGGAAGGGTAAAATGGTTTGAATAAAAAAAAAGAACCCTCTCAAATCACCACATTCTTTAACTGAAGCCTTTGAATATTTCACAAAGTCTGCTTCTTTCATTTTCTTGGGCTTTTGTATTTCCTAATTTAGCTGGGCTCCAAGAGTGGGAGCAATGAGACACGCCAAGGAAGACTCCATTAGTGGTAAGATGGACAGACCTGGATCATAATACCTCCATCTTGTGTGCTAACTATTCATTTCCTGCCTGTGAGGATTCATTATTATCGTTTTGTCTTATCTGGGTGCTCCATTCATATCTCTCAGGTTTTAAACCCTGAGACTTTTTTCTACACGTTGAAAAGTATTTACTTATAAAAGGTTTCCATGATATTCTGAATATTTTTCCATGAATGTCAGTAATTTAAAAAAAGTTAATTGTTTCAGGCTCTCACTCTTTAACTCTGTATGTTAAACATTACTTTTATTCTTTGTTTTAAATTAACTGAATGCCTCTAGCACTAATTCTGGCTACTTCATGTTGGTTTAGGCCTCACACAGTAATCACACTGAGAAAGGATGACTGGCAATAACAGGAAACAGAAGGAAAAACAGAGTCAGAGTATGGCTAAGGGGAAAAGCCTCTTATCACATCAGTAATCCAAAGATTCAGGTTGAGGGCCAAACCCCATGCCAGGTACAGGCCATGGTCAGGTTCACAAAGACAATAAAACCCATCCCACTGTAGTTTTCCCCCAGACTTTCTTTAGAGAAGTATGAGGAATTTCTCCCATTCACCAGACTTTCAATTTATGACCACAGCTCAGAGTGGAGGGGGGGGGGGGCAACTACACACTGTACACCAAGGCCCCAGGATATGCTTTATCTTGAGGAAATCTGACTGCCCTTTCCACTCACTAAGTGGATGAGCAGAGGGTGACCTGAGCATCACCTAGGGAAGCCTCACTGTTCTTCTCTTCTGAGCAGGCTATTGCTCTCAGGCCTGCAGACTCCAATTTTGTCCAGAATGACCAAAAATAATCCTTTCCTTTAACAAAGTCCCCAACTTTCTAAATGTTTCTTCCTTCCCTTTCTCAGTATTTCCTCTCTTAATTATTCCATCCAGGTGAAGGAATCTACTTCTGTGCATGACATTTCTTACAGGGTGTGATGGACCAGGCTGAGTGTGGGCACCTCTGAGGGTGTCCGCTCAGGGCAAATTGCTCAAAATCAGGGCTCTTTCCAGCCCCTTCTTTGGCTAGCTTTTGCTCTCTTTCAGCAATGTCTTTGGCTACCAACAACAATCTCAGTTTTGGCTTTGAGGCTTTCTTTCTAAAGGCAATGACTCTCTTCAAGCACAAATCGTTCAGAGCCTTTTGGTCCAGACTGTCATATAGTTGCTGAATCATTGCAGTGGCTCTTTAACCAACCAAACTCTCAATACCAAAAATCAAATTTAGAACAGCGTGGGGCCCTGATCCAAATCTCAATTGACCAAGATCCGTGGATCTTGCCATCTACGCCACGGTGCACGGTGATGGACTGGACACTGCTGAGGGCATCCATTCACGACAAATTGCTCAACACTAGGGCTCCTTAGAGCCCCTAACTGGAGGCCTTTTCCAAATAGGCCACAAACCAGTCACACCGAGTGCTTCAGCTGCCAATCCGGCCAGCAGGAAGCCTCATGAGCAAAACCCCTCAGACATCCCAGCTCTCCCTGTGCCACAATCAGCCCCGGGCCTAACACACAGGCAAGGGGTTATAGAACCCAATCTCACCTACCCCCGAACAGGTTCTCCCAGTCCCAGAAGACCAGCCACAGTTCCCAGTCAATTTACACTTTGGATCTTACCCACAAAATCACGCTGGACCAAACCTTTAGAATCTAAAATCTAAAGGTTTATTAATAAAAGAAACAAAAGGTAGAGAGTAATGTTGTTAAACAAAATACATTACATGTACCAATCACTGAGTCCCTGATGCAGGCTCTCAGCAGAGATGTTACAAACTGCTATCTTAAGAGTCTCTCGTGTACATCCTATGTCAAGATGGGTCCACGATTCTTTCCGGCTCTCTGTCCCTTGCAAGGCTGTATCTGGGATCAAGAGCACAATTCAAGACAAGATGGAGTCCGCCTCCTGGCACTTTATATCCATCCCTGGTACCTTCCAAGCTGGAGCAGGTCACATGGCCAAGTGACCTAACCATGTGTCCCATGTCAGCAGCCATTAGATACTCACTGGTTTGCAGATTCCAGACGCATGTCTCAGATGTGTATTGGGCAACTTGAGGGCCATTGTCCCTGGAATTGTGCTAATTAGCATAGTCATTCACTGGACATTCCTGTCCCATTGCTCTGTCTCAGACAGAGAACCTTCCAGCATAAGCACAGAGTATATATTTATAACTCCACATACAGATATCACACAAGTACATGAGTAGCATACGTAGAATCAATAGAACATAAGCTTTCATTTGACAGCTCACATGGCCCCTTTATACAGACTTTTGGGCAAACACCCCCTTGGGGGCACAGCAGTGATCTGGCTGCTCCCCTTAAAAGCCAATAATGTGACACAGGGACAAATGCACCCCATCTTAGCAAGCTTGTCCATTAACCCTTGCAGTCCTGGCCCTGTGTGGGCTTTGGAGACCCCTTTTCAAACCTTCAATTCTTAATGAAACGATACAGAAACATATGTTTAGATTCAGAAAGTCTTTTAGAAGTCTTGAAAATCACTTAGCTTTGCGAAGCCTGAGTTCAGGCTCCAAATGTTATGGCTGGGGAAGAGTTAGATGTCCCAGAATGGGATTCACAAAAGCCAGCATGCGAGGTGGCACCTCAGTCAATGGGAGTTACATGGAGGGTCTTACCCTTTTCTTGATGTTAGGTACCTAAGTCCAAGCTCCAGACAGACATTTTCCTCTTCTTGGAATTTTCAGCTGCAAACCCACCGTTGGTATTTGGTGCCTATGCCATTTTTAGCGAGAAGCTAATGTGTCTCTATCATCCAACGATTCTTTCGTTATCTATCCACAGCAGAACAGCTTAAACACTGGGCCAGAGGGAAAGACAGCAAGCAGAAGAATAAATCCATATTCTGGTTCTCAGTGTAATCACCTGAGAGGTGGGAGATCCAGAATTCAGTCCCCTGGCTCCACAGATGACAGGTGAAGCTTCCCCTTGGAGAGGCTAGCTCCCTGCCTCGTTTCTTGCAACCAAGGCCACACCCCTGGTCATTGCTCACAGCCTTCACATCCAGGGCCCAGAATGAGAGGTCAGTCTGGACTATGGGGGGCAAGAGGGCTCAGCCATAATCGAGCCTCAACCAAGATTGAGCTCTCAGCCCCTGAAGCAGAACTCATGGCCCTGGCCAAAGCTCTGAACCCAGAGCACTTCCCCAATTCTTCTCCTTTCCCCTACAATTCCATCTCTTTCCCCAAGGCCCTAGCCCCTGCCACTCCCACTCCTCTCCTGGGCTCGTTCTCACCCCCTCCCCTGCCCCATTCACTCCTTTCTGCTCATCCTGCACCACAGTCCTCAGATCAGAAAGCTCGGTGTCCCTTCTGCAACCATAGATAGGAGCAAGAGCTCTCCAGCTCTAGGGCCATGGCCAGGGGAAATTTTTCCAGGGGCCCCAAACTGACCAGGCCATTATGACGGTCTGCCACTGCCTCTCTTCACCCCAGTAGTGAGAGGTTGGGGAGGCTTACCCTCCTCTGGCCTCCATTACACTCTACCCATGCCTGGCTCCAAGGATTTTTTTAAAATTATTTATCCACAGTGGAACAGCTTCAACAGTAGAGACTTGCAGGAGTCCCCAACATCAGTATATCCCATATCACAGTGGTTAGGGCAATCACGTGAGAGGTGATAGATCCCCAATTAAAGCTCCCTTCCCCATCCCTAAGCAGAGGAGAAGGAACTTGAACCACAAGTCTCCTGCATCCCAGGTGAGTAGCCATACCACCGGATTAGAAGTTGAGAGAGAGTTCCTCCCACACTGGCATTTCGTGTAAGCTTCTCTATAGGGGCCCAATCTAGCAGGCAAACTCTAAGCCTGCTTAACAAATCAGACCCCATGGTTGAGTTGGGCTTTTCTTCCCCTGGTTTGTGCATCACTCAGTATAACTTCTGGACTTATGTTGGAATCCAGGCCCTAGGCCCTTTCAAGGTGGGAGGGTCCCAGAGCTCAGGCTGCAACCAAAACTCTTAGCTCTGCACTGTAATTAAACAGCCCTGCAATCGGAACCCCCAAAGCTCCAAATCAGCTGGCACAGGCAAGCCACAAGTTTTGAATTGCACCGAAGACATGCCGTAAGACATGGGCTAAGTGGTGGAATGTCAGAAGAGGTTACCCCAGCTAAAGACAGCAAGAGAGGTGCTGATGCAGCCACAAAGGTACCCCATTGTCCAACAAATCCTAAAGCTGTGATGGCAGATACCTAGCTTAGTTGGACCTGTAGGACCAGACTGGGCTGGACCACAGCCGTGGCAGAAGCAGCAGTGACAATGGTAAACAACAGTAGATGCATTGCTTGTCCAATTCTACCCCATCTAGGATGGAGATAAACCAACTGGAACACATGCCTGGACTCTGGTACTATGCTGACCCCAGTCAACAAACCAGGAGCATACAACATAGGGAAAGAGTGGCATGTTCAAGGGACACTCTCACAAAGTGGTAAACGGAGGCAAAAATAAGACTGTCTAAGATACTATGAGGCAGGTATTTTACTTAAAGATTACGTGCTCGCATCATAGTTGCAGTGTTCTTCCAAATTAATGCTGCGTCCCATCTCCACATCATACAAGTTTAATTTTGTTATATACCAGCTCGGTGCTTATGAGAGAAAAATTTTTGTTTCTCAGATGTTCCCCAATGTGTTGTGCAGTTTTCCCAGATTTTGGGCCAACTGCCCCCGCTATGCCCCATAGCAAATGATGCCCCTGAAGATGAGCCACAAGAACAATTGAAGAAATGGAAAACACGTGTTAAGTGTATAATGGTAAACTAAATAGACCAAACTCCTTGAATCAAACAAAGAGAAGGTTACTGACTGATCAAATCACTCCTTAAGTACATGAGGAACAACTATTTGATCATAAGCTCTACAATCTAACAGAGAAAGGTATAAAAAGATTCAATCACTAGAAGTGGAAGTTAGACAAATTTAGATGGGAATAAGGCTTTTTAAAACACACAGTAATTTACCAAGGGTTGTGACAGATTCCCCATCAATGGCAATTTCTAGGGAATTATTCTGGGGATGTCCTATGGCCTGTGTTATATAAGAAGTGACTAGAGGATCGTAATAATCCCTTCTGGCCTCAGAGTCTATGAATCTATGACATCTGGCTCCAATTTCCAGGGCTGTCAGCCAAACCCAATTGCTAGAATTCAAAGAACCTATACAGCCTTCCCTTTGCTAATATCATTTTACTTTCCCATTTGAAGACACTGTTTAAGATATAGAGAAAGATTTACAGTCAAGAATTTGCAAGTTTGCAATTAATTTGCAATATGATATTAGCTAGTTTTCTAGTCCCAAAAGATCGTGAAATTAAATCAATGGTTATTTAGAGCAGGCATTATCTCAGTTAGGAGTGCAACGGGAAGGGAAACATTCTGTAGGTTTATAAAGATGTTTCTTGATTCTACCACCTATTTTCAGCTATAGATTGTACCTCTAAAATCTGGGAGTCTCTGGTCTGGCAACATCCGTGGTCCAGCAGGACCACAGATACTCCTGGAGCAGAGAACCTGGGGAGCCTAAGGGCAGGAGGGCCAGCTGGGTGGGACATCAGAGTTGGCAACTCAGCTGGGGGCAGAGCAGAACTGGGACTGGAGCCCTCCAGCAGCCCCCAGGAGCACAGGAATGGGGACAGAGCCCCACAGCTTCCCTCGGCCGAACGGGGCTATGGCTGGAGCCCCGTGGCTTCCCCTGGCCACGTGGTGCTGGGGTCAGAGCCTCAGCCCCACAGCTGCTCAGGAATGGAGCCAATGGTAACTGGGCAAGCCAGGCTGGGGGAGAAAGAGGCAGAGTTGCCTGCTGGGACAACTTGCCAACTGCAGGTGACGGGCTTAAGGGCCATTGGCAGGAACCTCCCCTGGTCCAGTAAATTCTCCCCAGAGAGATCCAACCTGTAAAAGGACAGTTTCCAAATAAGCACATACTACAGTTAATTAAAAATGAAGAAAGATACTTCATATCTGTGTGGGACTCCACTGAATGCTTTTTATTAAATCTTGGAACCTCAAGATGATAAAGCTGTATCATACAAAAGTTATAATTAGGGTTTCTGAACCGTTTCTCTATTTTGTGGAATTTCTCTTGGGTAAAATTAAAATTTCTTCTATAGGAGCTACCATAATTTACCCAACTTCTTAGAGAAGTTTGCCTTAAATTATATTTTTAAATGGCTCCTGCTTGAGTCCCTCCACACTAAGAGACCCACCCATTAAGTACAAGAAATTTGTAACATATGTTGGCATCTCTGCAAACAATTTTGAATACTGCAAAAGTTGTAAATTTGGGGTATTTCTGGTTAACCTTTCAGAATAAGTTGTCCCTACATTTATCTTGACTTTTAAAAAAATTATTAGATTCAGACCAAAAAAAAAAAAAAAAAAAAATCTACACACAATACACAGGCAATCTCATTTGCAAGAAATATACAGAAAATCATATAAATTTTCAAATTTTAAGGGGGGTTATTTTGTGAAAAGTGGCTTCTTTAGTTCCAGACAAATTACTAAACTGATAGTCTATTGTAAAAAAAGATAAGAGATACATTAACATGGATTTTTCACATTGCGCAGTTAGAGTTGTATATAGGTTGCATATAGCTAAGTTCCAGTGGGAATCTAGTCAAGGTCAGAACTACAAGACTTGGCGACACATTCTAGGAGATTATTGTTTAAGGAGGCGACAGCTCCATTCCAGTACTTAGTGACTATATGACCCTAACAAACAATGCAAATTCCAGAGAGACATCATGCTTTAGGACACACCACTGTAGCACACAGTGCTGACTACAGGATTAAGAGATGCTCCACATCTGTCCTAGTTTGTGGACTCTTCTCTGATCTTCCTTTTAAAACAGACATGTTTGTATTCATCATGATTTGGGTGAAGTCTAGAAAAAGTGCCTGTGCTCCTTTGTATTTTATATTGGAGAAAGCTTTTCACATTAATATGTATGGAACTGAGCAGATTTTGATCTGACCTCCATAATAGAGAGGACTTAAATGGAAATACCCTGTGCAGAATGTTTCTATAACACTACAGCATCCTCATTGACCAAAGTGTCCTGGAGACAAACTGCTTGTTATCCAATGCACAAAGATGAAGTATTAGGTGAACCTTTATGCCCATTTAGATTTCTACTGGTGCCATTGGGAAATAGTGTCCAAAGTACACTCGTATGTTGAGTCTCTTTATAGGCAATTTCAGAACCTATCTGCTTACTCAGGCAATACACCCTTTTCCAAACTCTGTACTACAGAACATCTTGGCTTTTCAACTCAGGACTGAAGCAAAAAAATTTGCTGAGAAAAAAATGTAATTTTGGAAGGATGCCTAAACAAGTCAGGCATGTTTTATCATTTTTTGAAAAAGCATACTTATTCATGAAGGGGAAGCCCACCACCACAGCTGTTATGCTCTTTTCCCGTATTGAATATAGTCGTTTGAACCATATTTAATGAAACATTTTCCAGATTGGAAACAGCATGCAATAATCTATACAGGCAATTTTAGAACACCATTTCCCAATGGCATCAGAGCAAACTCTAGGAAGACAAGACTCAGACATTTTTACTAACATGTTTTATATCACCCTGCTCAGAATAGGGTTAGACAACACAAAAGTAGAAATGTCAAATCTGTCGATGTAATAAGATTCCTAGAATGTCATTCTAAAGCCTCGAATGTCTGTTGAGCCAGTGGAGGGTGATGGAAACAGCTGAGAGCTGCTGAGAAGCATGGCTGAGAGCTCCTTTTGCTCAGAATATCATGGTAAGTTATCACTGGGATTTGCTGTCTGCTAACATTCCAATTTTATGTTTAGCCATTTTGACTTCGACTTATGAATTACACCCATGTGGTGCACAACTACAGCAACGCATGTATGAAGAGTCCTCGTGCCGTGTCAAGAGTTCTAGGATGACTGTGATATCAGCAGTAACTTGCTCCCGTGCTTACAGAACAGCTAATCTGCATGCAACAATTTCATTGCTTGGAGGAGGGAGATTGTACTGATGGTGAAATATTGGCCCAACTGCCAGTCTATCAAAATACACCTGCCCTCACAAGAATTGTAAGCACACACTCTTCATTCAACATCTGGACAAAACAAAGTTTCACACCACAACACAAATGTTTGCCCACGCTCATTCATTTTACCACAAAACCATCAACATAAGTGTCAAAGCTACGGGTCTTCACCAGCATTATTGTAAGCCACATAGCACAACAGGATCCTGCAAGGGTAGCTGTATTAGTTTGTACCTTTAAAAATGAGTAGTCCTATAGCACCTTAGAGGCTAACCAAATATGAGTTTTGTGGGCAAAACTCACTTCATGAAACAAGCAGAGTGGAAAGAAATGGGGGGGGGGGAACCTCACAATCTATAACAAAAAAAGAAGGAAGAGGTGGGGGGGGGGAGGGAAGTACTTGTCAATTGTAGTGCTGGTGCTAATGAGGCTAACTGAGTGGGCTGGAAGTGTCCCATACTTAGCTGCTGTTAGTTGAATGTTGGACCTACCTAGGCACTCATTAATGGATTTAAAAGTAGACATACTTTTACAAAGATTTCACAAGCCAACTACAGAGAGCGGAATTGGCCTTCAGATGCAAATCTGACACACTCTCATGGCTTGAACAAGGACCAGAATTGGATGGGCCATTATAAAACCTGCTTTCCTTCCATTCAATACCCAGTTGACATCAAAAGTCAAGAATGAGACACTCAACTAGCCTCATTAGCACCAGCACTACAATTGAGAGATACTTCCTCCCCCCCTTCCTTTTCTGCTACAAATTGTGAAGGCCCCCTGCTTTTCTTTCCACTCTATTCATCTGAGGAAGTGGGTTTTACCCACGAAAGCTCATGATACTATCTATATATTTTTGGTAGTCTCTAAGGTGCTATAAGACTATCCATTGTCCTGCTCTATGACATGAGCTCCCAGGCACTATGAGTAAGAATAGGAATAAATCACTTGCCAGCTGTGAAGCAGGATCCATTTGGTATGGACAGATGCGTAGATGCTGCCACATATTGTAGGATATGATAGGGGAAGAGTGCACACGAACAGCTAGTGTGTACCATATAGAGGGGTTTTGTCTTAAGAATTCACTTTGTGTGATATCATTTGATACCCCCTCTTTTTGCCTCCCCCCGTCCACTATCCAGTGTGGAATACAAAGCTCTGAAGCACATGTAGTAGTGTGAAATCCTTCAACGTGGACTTTCCATTGTTTGGCACCATCCCATGCAGTGGAAACACCAAATTTCCTTTAATGCAGGGGTGAGCAAATACCAGCCCAGGAGCTGGGTCCAGTCTGCCAGAATTAGCCCCTGGTGGGCCCCCACAGCACTATATTTACCTGCACCTTTACAGGCACAGGGGAATCACAGCTCCCATTGATTGCAGATCGCCACTTCCAGTCAATGGAAGCTGCAACTACCCATACCTGCAGAGGTGCAGATAAATAGAGCAGCAGCAACCCACCAGTGGCTAACCCTGGAGAACTGCTGTTGTTTTATTTCCCACCTCTGCCCTAATGTAAGGCACTTTAAATAGCTCACAGGAGTTGCCCTTTAATGACCTATCTAGCAAAGGGTATTATTATTTGATAGAGGGCTACAGTTCTAGCCTGTATGAAGTAGTGAGATATCATCAGTGGTCAAACAATTTCATCCCATAGAAACATTTTAAATAAATGTCTAACAGGTACATTTGGAAAACAGTATCTACTTTATTTTTTTAATCACATTGGAATTCAGCCATAATTTGCAACAAAACAAATTAAGGTACTAAGTGAGTTTATACTCAGCCCACTGTGTCTTGAAGATACTGCCAGGAAGGCAAAAGTCTCCCTGGTCCTCTGCCAGTTGCCCAGAGGAAGCATTCTTTTCTGATCCCCTCAGCAGGTGATCAGATAGATCTGCAGCATCTATCAGGCTGAATTCCTGTTCCTACTTCAGACGGGTATGATGAGCTGCTGGAATGGAGCAGAAAGAGGATCTACATAGCTGCCAAGGTGGGTTAAATCCTGGGAGCTGTGGAAGGCTGTCTGCTCTTCTCCAGCTGACCAGAAGAAGGAGTTACCGACTGTTCCTTGGTAACAGTCTACCCCCTCCTATGTTGCTAGGGCTATCCTCCTTTCACCACCAGCCCCATCAAGTTCTTCCACCTTCTAATCCTCATAGCACTGCTGAGAAATGACAGTCTTCATTCTGAAGGTGGGAAATGGAAATAGAAGTGACTTACCCAGGTCCAGAAAGGGACAGGGTGTCAAAATTGGAAATCAGGAGTTCTTGGATCCCAGCCTGGTGATCAGACCACTTGATTACTCCTCTTAGTGCACACGCATCCCTAACGCACACAGTGGAGGTATTACAGGTAGTATAATATATTACTGTTGAGATACAGAGCATTGTGCATACCCCGTGGTTCTTTAGAAACTGATTTATGGCAATGTTGAAAGTTTCATGGAAATGAACTCACAGCTGAGTAAGTATGAAAGGTACAAGCCACTGGTTGGAAAGTCTTTTAGTGTTTAGTCATTTCTGGCCTGAATGTATTTGGCTGAAGGTGTTGGTCATATTTGAAAACAGAAAAGTCTGACATAAGAATATGCTCAGAAGACTAGTTCTGACTCTAAACAAATGTAAACTAAGATGCCCTGGGGTAATACCAACTGAACTAATGAGAAGCCAACAGGTAACACAAACTGAGCAGCTGAAGAGACAGTGGGTAACATCAACAAAAGTGTACAGATTGTGCCCATGGGACAAATTAGTTTTATAGAATGCTATATTCACTTTTCTGGTGATCAACAGCAACTTCATAGAGCTGGTTACAAGTTAGAGCATCTCTCATACTTCTCTCATTTCTAATCCTAAAGGTGACACAGTACTAATATGATGAATGGCACCTAGTGGAAAGGCTCAGTCCTTCACTCCGCTAATAAGATGTCGTCTTCTACTCTTCTGCAAGGTTTAATAGCATGGGTCTGTCTCCGTGTCTCATTGAGCTAGCTCTAATCTTACCTTTTAGCTTGTTATTTTGACTTTACTGTAGCTTACTCATCCAATATGACTGACATTGAATTCAAGCATAAAACAGTCTGTAAGCATTTTAATTATCTCTGGACCACCCACATGTAGTTGATTCTGAATAGCTCTGTATATACGCGATGATGCAATGTAAAAATCCTCATTCTTCATGCACCTCAGTTTTTCCAGATCACAGATTCTAACCATTTAAAAACACACACACAGAGCTGGAACCAGTGAAGTAATTTTTCATAAGAAACATTCCTTTTATTTTCTATACCGGAGGAATCACTACTGAGCAAGCATACCTCCATCATTATTTTTGCTCTTAATATAGTACTGGATTTAACACAAAAATGCAACTTTTCTAGCCACAAAAAAAAAAAAAATCCAAAAAAACCCAAAACCCAACTCACTCCTCAAGAGGATT